>NC_080187.1:192465226-192768256 GCF_030028045.1 Hippopotamus amphibius kiboko | reverse complement strand
ACTAATGATGCTGGAATTTCTTTTTTATCTTCTAGCTTGCAGCTTGCTTTCGAGTCCCGAATAATATATACGAACCTTCTGGGTACCATGGCAGACCCAGCCAACCAATCATAGCATTCTCTCAGGTTGAGCCTAAGCATGTATTAGAATCTTTTTTTTTGGCCATGCTACACGGGTTGTGGCAGATCAGTTCCCTGACTAGGGATTAAACCTGGGCCATGGCAGTGAAAGCCTGGAATCCTAACCACTAGGCCACCAGGGAACTCCCCTAGAACCATTCTTAAACACAGTGCTCTAAGACACCAAATTATCAGATTTCATCTCTGAGATTAGTTTTGCTTAACATTTCTGAAGTGTTGATCCATAGTTGGACGATAGAATTACTAGGGACAACTTTAAAAACAGCATGTCACATTGTTATTTTTTTAAGGAGCTCATGTTTTTGAGATACACATTAATATATTAATGGATGAGACCATGTTAAACCATGGAGAGATAGTTATAGACATTGTGACATTTTATTCCTAAAAACTTCAGCATGTATCACCTAAAAACAAGAGCATTCTCTAATCTAGCTATAGTAGCGTTATAACACTTGAGAAATTTAAAACTGATACAATTCTATGATCTGATATTGTATTTAATAGCGATATGAGTCCTTATTCAAATGTTTCCAGTTATTTCAATAATGTCTTTCATAGTATTTTTAATACTCCAAGAGCCAATGAAGGATTACATATTGTATTTAGTTATCTGTCTCTTTTGTCTCCTTTAATCAAGAGCGGTTCTCCAGTCTTTTTTAGTCTTTCATGACATTGACGTTTTTGAAGTCCTGGCCAGTTATTTTGTAGAATGTTTTTCAATTGCATTTACCTGGTGTTTCCTCAAAATTAGACTCAGCTCATGCATTTTTGGCAGGAATATCGCAGAAATGATGTTGAATCCTTCTCGGTGTGTCATATCTAGAGGTGCCTGCTGTTAGTTTGTCCCATTATCACTCATATTAAGTTCAGTCACTTAGTCAAAGTGCTAACTGCCAGATTCATTGCAAAGGTATACTTTTCTCTGTAATTAATACATATTCTGTGGAGTGATACTTTCAGATTGTATAAATTTATACCCCAGGTTTTGCTGAATGATTTTAGCACCCTTTGGTAATTCTTGCCTGAATCTACTGTTCCTATGGTGGTACTAAAATAATGATCTTTCGTTTCTATTGTTGCTTCCACATGCATTCGTTGGCATCCCTTTTCCTTTTCCTTTCTTTTTAAGGATAGGTATAGACTTATGGATTTTTAAAGAGTTCAATGGATAATTCTTTTCTGTTGTTTATCTTGGCTGGCTCTTGTGTCATTTTGCATGTCCCATCAGCCCTTGAGCATGTTCTTATGCTCTGAAACGAGAATACTTTCCAGGGTGACCTTGTACTTTCCCTGACTCAGCCTTAGAATCAGCCAATTTATCATGGGACCCTGCTTCCTTCCATTGGACTATGGCTTTTAGGCATTGAGATCATGGTGTAAGGTATACTCCTTGCTACAGGAGAATTATTGCTTCTAGGCTCTTTCAGTGGACAGAGCTAGGGCATGTATATTTTTGTCTTTTAAATTCTTATTTTTTTGTTGGTTGCAAGTTTAAAAGATTTTTGTATTGGTATATAGTTGATTTACAATGTTGTGTTACTTTCTGTTGTACAGCAAAGTGAGTCAATATACACATACATATATCCACTCTTTTTTAGATTCTTTTCCCATATAGGTCATTACAGGGTATTGAGTAGAGTTCCCTGTGCTATATAGTGGGTCCTTATTAGTTATCTATTTTATATATAGTAGTGTGTATATGTCAGTCTCAATCTTCCAATTTATCCCTCCCATGCCCCCTTATTCCCTAGTAACCATAAGTTTGTTTTCTACATCTGTAACTCTATTTCTGTTTTATAGATAAATTTATTTGTACCCTCTTTTTAGATTCCACTTATAAGTTATATGATATGATATCTGTCTTTCTCTGTCTGACTCACTTCACTCAGTATGCCAATCTCTAGGTCCACCCATGTTGCTGCAAATGGTATTAGGTCATTCATTTTTGTGGCTAATATTCCATTGTATATATGTACCACATCTTCTTTATCCATTCCCCTGTTGATGAACATTTAGATTGCGTCCACGTCCTGGCTATTGTAAATAGTACTGCAATGAACATTAAGGTGCATGTATCTTTTTGAATTATGGTTTTCTCCAGATATATGCCCAGGAGTAGGATTATGGGTCATATGGTAGTTCTATTTTTAGTTTTTTGAGGCACCTTCATACTATTCTCCATAGTGGCTGTACCAATTTGCATTCCCACCAACAGTGTAGGAGGGTTCACTTTTTCTCCACACCCTCTCCAACATTTATTGTTTGTAGAATTTTTTGATGATGGCCATTCTAACCTGTGTGAGGTGATACCTCATTGTAGTTTTGATTTTAATTTCTCCAATAATTAGTGATGTAGAGCACCTTTTCATTGCTTTTTGGCCATCTGTTTGTCTTCTTTAGAGAAATGTCTATTTAGATCTTTTGCCCATTTTTTGACTGGGTTATTTGTTGTTTTGATATTGAGGTGCATGAGCCGTTTGTATATTTTGGAGATAAATCCTGTGTCTGTTTGCAAATATTTCCTCCTGTTCTGAGGGTTGTCTTTTCTTCTTGTTTATGGTTTCCTTTGCTGTGTAAAAGCTTTTAATTAGGTCTCAGTTGTTTATTTTTATTTTTATTTTCTTTACTCTAGGAGATGGATTGAAAAAGAACTTGCTGCAATTTATGTCAAAGAGTGTTATTTAATCCATTTTGAGTTTATCTTTTGTGTATGGTGTTATGGAGAGTTCTAACTTCATTCTTTTACATGTAGCTGTCCAATTTTCCCAGCACCACTTATTGAAGAGACTGTCTTTTCTCCATTGTATATTCTTGGCTGCTTTGTCATAGATTAGGTGACCATAAGTGCTTGGGTTTATCTCTGGACTTTCTATCTTGTTCCCCATTGATCTATATTTCTGTTTTTGTGCCTGTACCATACTGTTTTGATTACTGTAGCTTTGTAGTATAGTCTGAAGTCAGGGAGCCTGATTCTTCCAGCTCTGTCTTTCCTTCTTGAGATTGCTTTGGATATTCATGGTCTTTTGTGTTTCCATACAAGTTGTAATTTTTTTGGTTCTAATTCTGTGAAAAATGCCACTGATAATTTCATAGGGATTGCGTTGGATCTGTAGATTGCTTTTGATAGTATAGTCATTTTCACAATGTTGATTCTTCCAGTACGTGAACATGATAATATTCCTCCATTTGTTGGTATCATCTTTGATTTCTTTAATCAGTATCTTATAGTTTTCTGAGTACTATACCTCCTTAGTTAGGTTTATTCCTAGGTATTTTATTCTTTTTGTTGCAATTGTAAATGTGACTGTTTCCTTAATTTCTCTTTCTGATTTTTCATTGTTAGTGTAGAGGAATGTAAGAGATTTCTGTGTATTAATTTTGTATCCTGCAACTTTACCAAATTCATTGATGAGCTCTAGGAGTTTTGAGGTGGCATCTTTAGGATTTTCTATGTATAGTATCATGTTATCTGCAAACAGTGATTGTTTTGCTTATTCTTTTCCAACTTGGATTCCTTTTATTTCTTTTTCTTATCTGATTGCCATGACTAGGACTTCCAAAACTATGTTGAATAATAATGGCAAGAGTGGACATCCTTGTCTTGTTCCTGTTCTTAGAGGAAATGCTTTCATTTTTTCACCATTGAGGATGATGTTTGCTTTGGGTTTGTCATATATGGCCTTTATTATGTTGAGGTAGGTTCCCTCTATGCCCACCTTCTGGAGAGTTTTTATCGTAAATAGGTGTTGACTTTTGTCAAAAGCTTTTTCTGCATCTATTGAGATGATCATATAATTTTTATTCTTCAGTTTGTTGATGTGCTAAATCTACGTTTATTGATTTGCAGATATTGAAAATTCTTTGCATCCCTGTGATAAATCACACTTGATCATGGTGTATGATCCTTTTAATGTGTTGTTGGATTTGGTTCGCTAGTATTTTGTTGTGGATTTTTGCATCTATGTTCATCAGTGATGTTGGCCTGTAATTTTATTTTTTGTGTTGTCTTTGTCTGATTTTGGTATCAGGGTGATGGTGGCCTTGTAGAATGAGCTTGGGAGTGTTCCTGCCTCTTCAACTTTTTGGAAGACTTTGAGAAGGATGGTTGTTAGCTCTTCTCTAAATGTTTTATAGAATTCACCTGTGAAGCCATCTGGTCCTGGACTTTTGTTTGTTGGGAGTTTTTAAATCACAGTTCCAGTTTCAGTACTTGTGATTGGTCTGTTCATATTTTCTAATTCTTCCTAGTTCAGTCTTGGAGGGTTGTGCCTTTCTAAGAATTTGTCCATTTCTTCCAAGTTGTCCATTTTATTGGCATCTGGTTGCCTGTAGTAGTCTCTTATATTCCTTTGTATTTCTGTGGTGTCCGTTGTAACTTTTTTCATTTCTAATTTATTGATTTGAGTCCTCTCCTTTTTTTTTTTTCCTTGATGAGTCTGGCTAAAGGTTTATCAATTTTGTTTGTCTTCTAAAAGAAGTGAATTTTAGTTTCATTGATCTTTGCTATTATTTTCTTTGTCTCTATTTCCTTTATTTCTGCTCTGATCTTTATGATTTCTTTCCTTCTACTAACTTTGGGTTATGTTTGTTTTTCTTTCTCTGGTTCCTTTAGGTATAAGGCTAGATTGTTTATTTGAGATTTTTCTTGTTTTTTGAGGTAAGATTGCATTGGTATAATCTTCCCTCTTAGAACTGCTTTTGCTGCATCCCATAGGTTTTGGATCATTGTCTTTTCATTGTCATTTGTCTCCAGGTATTTTTTGATTTCCTCTTGATTTATTCAGTGATCCATTGGTTATTTAGTAACATATTGTTTACCCTCCATGTGTTTGTGGTTTTATGGTTTTCCCCCCTGTAATTGATTTCTAATCTTATAGCATTGTTGTCAGAAAAGATACTTGATATGATTTCAGTTTTCTTAAATTTACCAAGGCTTAGCTTGTGACCCAAGATGTGATCTATCCTGGAGAATGTTCCGAGTGCACTTGAAAAGAAAGTGTAATCTGCTGTTTTCGGATGGAATGTCCTATAAATATCAGTTAAGTCTATCTGGTCTAATGTGTCATTTCAGGCTTGTGTTTCCTTATTAATTTTCTGTTTGGATGATCTGTCCATTGGTGTAAGTGGGTTGTTAAAGTCCCACACTATTATTGTGTTCCTGTTGATTTTCCCTTTTATGGCTGTTAGTATTCACCTTATATATTGAGGTGCTCCTATGTTGGGTGAATATATATTTAAAATTGTTATATCTTCTTCTTGGATCAACTCCTTGATGTAGTATCCTTCCTTGTCTCTTGTAACAGTCTTTATTTTAAAGTGTATTGTGTTTGATATGAATATTGCTACTCCAGCTTTCTTTTGATTTCCATTTGCATGGAATATCTTTTCCCATCTCCTCACTTTCAGTCTATATGTGTCCCTAGATCTAAATTGGGTCTCTTGTAGACAGCATAAATATGGGTCTTGTTTTTGTATCCATTCAGCCAGTCTGTATCTTTTAGTTGGAGCATTGAATCTATATACTTTTAAGGTAATTATTGATATATATTGCCATTTTCTTATAGGTTTTGGGGTTGTTTTTGTAGGTTTTTTTTCTTCCCTTGCTCTTCTGTTCTCTTCTCTTGTATTTTTTGCCTAGAGAATTTCCTTTAGCATTTGTTGTAAAGCTGGTTTGGTGGTGCTGAATTCTCTTAGCTCTTGCTTGTTTATAAAGCTTTTGATTTCTCTGTCAAATCTGAATGAGAGCCTTGCTGGGTAGAGTATTCTTGGTTGTATATTCTTCCCTTTCATCACTTTAAATATATCATGCCACTCCTTTCTGGCCTGCAGAGTTTCTGCTCAGAAATCAGCTAATAATTTTATGGGGTTTCACTTGTATGTTATTTGTTGCTTTTTCCTTGTTGCTTTTAATATTTTTTTCTTTGTATTTAATTTTTGTTAGTTTGATTAATATGTGTCTTGGTGTGTTCCTCCTTGGGTTTATCCTGTGTAGAACTCTCTGTGCTTCCTGAACTTGGCTGATTATTTCCTTTCCCATGTTAGGGAAGTTTTTGTCTATGATCCCTTTAAATATTTTCTCAGGCCTTTTCTCTTTTTCTTCTTTTCCTGGGGTCCCTAAAATTTGAATATAGGTGCATTTAATGTTGTCCCAGAGGTCTCTGAGGCTGTCCTCATTTCTTTTCATTCTTTTTTCTTTATTCTGTTCCATGCCTCTGTTATTCTGCTTTTGGTTCCTTCTAGTGTATTTTTAAATTTCAGTTATTGTCTTGTTCATCTCTGTTTGTTCTTTTTTTCTTCTAGGTCTTTGTTAAACATTTATTGTATCTTCTTGATCTGTGCGTCCATTCTTTTTCTGAGATCTTGGGTTATCTTTACTATCATTACTCTGAATTCTTTTCCAGGTAGATTGCCTATCTCCTCTTCATTTGGTTATTGTTGTAGGTTTCTATCTTGTTCCTTCGTCTGCAATATATTTGTCTTCTCATTTTGTCTAACTTATTGTGTTTATGGTCTTCTTTCCACAGGCTTCAGGATCACAGTTCCTCTTGCTTCTGGTGTCTGCCCCCTGGTGGGCGAGGTTGGTCCAGAGTCTTGTGCTGTTATCCCCTTGACAGAGGTTTTGATTGGTATTGTGGTGACCAGAACCTGCCTGAGATATTTAGCAGGGCCTCTCCTTTGCTCTGTGATTGCCGCTGCCCTGTCAGGGCAGGGTCTGCTCACTACTTGTTGGAATAGAGGCCCCCAGGTCTGTTTCTTAGCTGTGTTTCTGATCTTTAGTGCGAGGTTGGCAGGACTGGAGCATCCTGCCACTGAGAGAAGCCACTGAGTATTCCTCCACTGGGAGCTGCTCACCTGTGAATGTGCTCCGTTGTGTCCCCTTTTGATCATAGTGTGGGCTCACAAAGTACCCTGTTGTTGACACTGTGCTTGGTCCTACCTTAACTGTGGGTGTGCCAGCAAATGGCCCTGGTGACTCTCAGGAAGTGTTTTCACCAGGCCACCAGTGCAGATCCACTGAGGTCACATGCCAGGAGTGTGGTAGTCATGCACCTGGTGGGAGCTGTGGAGGCAGATTGACTCTGGCCTGGCTCAAGCCCTGTGTGTATGTGCCCACAAACCCCTAACTGGTAAAGCCAGATCAATCCCAGCTGCAGGAGCACTTGTTGTCCCTTTGGATGTTTTGCAGGCGCTGAATTTAGGAAGCCATCAGCAAAAGTGTAACTCCATGGTTGACGCAGCCATGAGGAGAGATTTCAGCTCTTATTCCTAATCATACGACCCCTGGGGCTCAGCTGTGGTTTCAGCCCCACCTCTGCCTGTGTTCTTCCCACCAGCATCTGCTCTAGAGGTTGCTGAAGCACACGAGCTCCTCTGGCAGGAAAGCACTGAGATGGCGGTTGGAGTGACCAGGCTGCTCAGGAGGGAGGGTGCTGGGGTAGAGATTGGAATGTATGAGCCTGTCGGGGGGCAGTTGGGGCGAGTGGACCACACAGGCTGGGGGGAGGGGAAGGAGGAGGTGATGGCAGGGGTGTGTGATCCGGCTCCCACTAGCTCTCCCTAGTGCCTGTGGAGGCAGAGGCTGGTGTGTGAGGAGAGAGGCTGCAGTGGTGGCCCTGCCCTTTGTGCATCACTCAACAATGGGTGCTTCACTTCTATGGTGGTCCAGGCTTCCTCTACGAGCCTTCGAGCCTTCCCGATGGCAGAGTTCCTCACTCCCATCCCCTCAGGCTGTCTCCTCACAGTCAACAGCAGTCCTCTCCCCAGGAGTCTGCTCTCTAAACCCCATGTTCCAGCACCCAGCCACTGTGCACAGCAGCAAACACCCATCTCAGGCTGGGGTGTGCAGGGCTGTGGTACTGACCATCCGTGTAGATCTCACTCTGTCCTGCCTGCCACAGACTGGTTGCTGGACTCTCCTCCAAGCCCCCAAGGCTCCCCTTCTGTCTCAGCTGATCTCCCACTGGTGAGGGGTCTTCCCCAGATGTAGGAACCTCTCCTCACTTTCAGATCCCCACCAGATCCCTGTCCTGCTTCCTGTCCTTTTCCTTTTCCCTTCTTCTTTCTTTCGTCCTACCCAGGTACGGTTATGTGGGGATCTTTCTTGTCCTTTTAGGTGTCCGAAGTCCTCTGCTAGTGTTCAGCAGCTGCTCTGTGAGAATTGTTCCATTTGTAGATGGGTTCTTTATTTTTTTTAATTTTTCTTATTTTTTATTTTTTTTGGGGTACACCAGGTTCAATCATCTGTTTTTATACACATATCCCCGTATTCCCTCCCTTCCTTGACTCCCCCCCCTCGAGTCCCCCCCACCCTCCCTGCCCCAGTCCTCTAAGGCATCTTCCATCCTCGAGTTGGACTCCCTTTTTTATACAACAACTTCCCACTGACTATTTTACAGTTGGTAGTATATATATGTCTGTGCTACTCTCTCGCTTCATCTCAGTTTCCCCTTCACCCCCGCCCCCTCCCATACCTCGAGTTCTCCAGTCCATTCTCTGTATCTACATCCTTGCTCTTGTCACTGAGTTCATCGGTACCATTTTTAGATTCTGTATATGTGAGTTAGCATACAATATTTGTCCTTCTCTTTCTGACTTACTTCACTATGAATGACAGATTGTAGTTCTATCCACCTCATTACATATAGCTCCATCTCATCCCTTTTTATAGCTGAGTAATATTCCATTGTATATATATGCCACATCTTCTGTATCCGTTCATTTGTTGATGGGCATTTAGGTTGCTTCCATGTCCTGGCTATTGTAAATAGTGCTGCAATAAACATGATGGTACACGTTTCTTTTGGGATTATGGTTTTCTTTGGATATATGCCCAGGAGTGGGATTACTGGATCATATGGTAGTTCTATTTGTAGTTTTTTAAGGAACCTCCAAATTGTTTTCCATAGTGGCTGTACCAACTTACATTCCCACCAACAGTGCAGGAGAGTTCCCTTTTCTCCACACCCTCTCCAACATTTGTGGTTTCCAGACTTTGTGATGATGGCCATTCTGACCCATGTGAGGTGATACCTCATTGTGGCTTTGACTTGCATTTCTCTGATGATTAGTGATGTTGAGCATCTTTTCATGTGTTTGTTGGCCATCTGTATGTCTTCTTTGGAGAAATGTCTATTTAGGTCTTCTGCCCATTTGTGGATTGGGTTATTTGCTTTCTTGGTATGAAGCTGCATGAGCTGCTTGTATATTTTGGAGGTTAATCCTTTGTCCATTGTTTCATAGGCAAGTATTTTCTCCCATTCTGAGGGTTGCCTTTTAGTCTTGTTTATGGCTTCTTTCGCTGTGCAAAAGCTTTTAAGTTTCATGAGGTCCCATTCATTTATTCTTGATTTTATTTCCATGATTCTAGGAGGTGGGTCAAAAAGGATGTTGCTTTGATGGATGTCATAGAGTGTTCTGCCTATGTTTTCCTCTAGGAGTTTTATAGTGTGTGGCCTTACATGTAGGTCTTTAATCCATTTGGAGTTTATTTTTGTGTATGGTGTTAGGAAGTGTTCTAATTTCATTCTTTGACATGTTGCTGTCCAATTTTCCCAGCACCACTTATTGAAGAGGCTGTCTTTTTTCCATTGTATACTCGTGCCTCCTTTGTCAAAGATAAGGTGCCCATATGTGTTTGGGTTTACTTCTGAGTTCTCTATTCTATTCCATTGATCGTCCTTTCTATTTTTGTGCCAGTGCCATACTGTCTTGATCACTATGGCCTTGTAGTATAGTTTGAAGTCAGGAAGCCTGATTCCACCAACTCCATTTTTCCTTCTCAAGATTGCTTTGGCTATTCGGGGTCTTTTGCATTTCCATACAAATCGTAAGATTTCTTGCTCTAGTTCTGTGAAAAATGCCATTGGTAATTTTCTAGGGATTGTATTGAATCTTTAAATTGCTTTGGGTAGTACAGACATTTTCACGATGTTTATTCTTCCAATCCAGGAACATTGTATGTCCCTCCATCTGTTTGTGTCATCTTTGATTTCTTTCATCAATGTCTTCAAGTTTTCTGCATACAGATCTTTTGCCTCCTTAGGCAGGTTTATTCCTAGGTATTTTATTCTTTTGGTTGCAATGGTGAATGGGAAAGTTTCCTTAATTTCTCTTTCTGCTCTTCCGTTGTTAGTGTATAGGAATGCAAGAGATTTCTGTGCATTAATTTTGTATCCTGCTACTTTACCAAACTCCTCAATTAGTGCTAGCAGTTTTCTGGTAGAGTCTTTAGGGTTTTCTATATATAATATCATGTCATCTGCAAAGAGTGACAATTTTACTTCTTCTTTTCCAATTTGGGTTCCTTTGATTTCTTTTTCTTCTCTGATTGCTGTGGCTAAAACTTCCAAAACTATGTTGAATAATAGTGGTGAGAGTGGACACCCTTGTCTTGTTCCTGTTCTAAGAGGGAATTCTCCCAGTTTTTCCCCATTGAGAACGGTGTTGGCTTTTGGTTTTTCATATATGGCTTTTATTATGTTGAGGTAATTTTCTTCTATGCCCATTTTCTGGAGAGCTTTTATCATAAATGGATGTTGAACTTTGTCAAAAGCTGTTTCTGCATCTATTGAAATGATCATATGGTTTTTATCCTTCAATTTGTTGATATGATGTATCACATTGATTGATTTGCGTATATTGAAGAATCCTTGCATCCCAGGGATAAACCCCACTTGATCATGGTGTATGATTTTTTTAACGTGCTGTTGTGGTCTGTTAGCTAGTATTTTGTTGAGGATTTTTGCATCTATATTCATCAGTGATATTGATCTGTAGTTTTCTTCTTTTGTGACATCTTTGCCTGGTTTTGGTATCAGGGTGATGGTAGCCTCGTAGAATGAGTTTGGAAGTGCTCCACCTTCTGCAATATTTTGGAAGAGTTTGAGAAGGATAGGTGTTAACTCTTCTCGAAATGTTTGATAGAATTTGCCCGTGAACCCATCTGGTCCTGGGCTTTTGTGTGTTGGGAGATTTTTAATCACTGCCTCAATTTCCATACTTGTGATTGGTCTGTTCATGGTTTCTATTTCTTCCTGGTTCAGTCTTGGAAGATTGTATTTTTCTAAGAATGTATCCATTTCTTCCAGGTTATCCAATTTATTGGCATATAGTTGCTTGTAGTAGTCTCTCATGATGTTTTGTATTTCTGAGGTGTCTGTTGTTACTTCTCCTTTTTCATTTCTAATTCTGTTGATTTGCATCTTCTCCCTTTTTTTCTTGATGAGTCTGGCTAATGGTTTATCAATTTTGTTAATCTTCTCAAAGAACCAGCTTTTAGTTTTATTTAGTTTTCTTATGGTTTCTTTCCTTTCTTTTTCATTTATTTCTGCTCTGATCTTTATGATTTCTTTCCTTCTGCTCACTTTGGGGTTTCTTTGTTCTTCTTTCTCTGGTTGTTTGAGGTGTAAGGTTAGGTTGTTTATTTGATCATTTTCTTGTTTCTTAAGGTAGGACTGTATTGCTATAAACTTCCCTCTTAGAACTGCTTTTGCTGCATCCCATAGGTTTTGGGTTGTTGTGTTTTCGTTGTCATTTGTTTCTAGATATTTTTTGATTTCCTCTTTGATTTCTGTAGTGATTCCTTGGTTGTTTAAGAGTGAATTGTTTAGCCTCCATGTGTTTGTCTTTTTTGCAGTTTTTTTCCTGTAATTGATATCTAGTCTCATGGCATTGTGATCTGAGAAGATGCTTGATATAATTTCAATTTTCTTGAATTTGCTGACGTTTGATTTGTGACCCCAGATGTGATCTATCCTGGAAAATGTTCCGTGTGCACTTGAGAAGAAAGTGTAGTCTGTCGTTTTTGGATGGACTGTCCTATAAATATCAATTAAGTCAAGATGGTCTAATGTGTCATTTAAAGCTTGTGTGTCCTTATTTATTTTCTGTTTGGATGATCTGTCCATTGATGTAAGTGGGGTGTTCAAGTCTCCCACTATTATTGTGTTCCTGTCGATGTCCCCTTTTATAGCTGTTAGCATTTGCCTTATGTATTGAGGTGCTCCTATATTGGGGGCATAGATATTTACCATTGTGATATGTTCTTCTTGGATGGATCCCTTGATCATTATGTAGTGTCCTTCCTTGTCTCTTTTAATAGTCTTTACTTTCAAGTCTAATTTGTCGGATATGAGTATTGCTACTCCAGCTTTCTTTTGACTTCCATTTGCATGGAATATCTTTTTCCATCCCTTTACTTTCAGTCTATATGTATCCCTTGGTCTGAAGTGGGTTTCTTGTAGGCAGCATATAGAAGGGTCTTGTTTTTGTATCCATTCAGCCAGTCTGTGTCTTTTGGTTGGAGCATTTAATCCATTTACATTTAAAGTGATTATTGACATGTGTGTTCCAATTACCATTTTCTGAATTGTTTTGGGTTTGTATTTGTAGGTGTTTTCCTTTTCTTGTGTTTCCTACTTAGAGAAGTTCCTTTAGCACTTGTTGTAAGGCTGGTTTGGTGGTGCTGAATTCTCTTAACTTTTGCTTGTCTGGAAAGCTTTTGATTTCTCCCTCAAATCTGAATGAGATTCTTGCTGGGTAGAGTATTCTTGGCTGTAGGTGTCTCTCTTTCAGGACTTTCAGTATATCCTGCCATTCGCTTCTGGCCTGTAGAGTTTCTGTAGAAAGGTCAGCTGTTATCCTTATGGGTTTTCCCTTATATGTTGTTTGTTGCTTTTCTCTTGCTGCTTTTAATATTTTTTCTTTGTGTTTAATTGTCATTAGTTTGATTAATATGTGTCTCGGTGTATTTCTCCTTGGGTTTATTCTGTATGGGACTCTCTGTGCTTCTTGGACTTGGTTCATTATTTCCTTTCCCATGTTGGGGAAGTTTTCCACTAGAACCTCTTGAAATATTTTCTCAGACCCTTTCTTGTTTTCTTCTTCTTCTGGGATGCCTATAATTCGAATGTTGGTACGTTTAAGGTTATCACTGAGGTCTCTGAGACTGTCTTCTAATCTTTTTATTCTTTTTTCTTTTTCCTGCTCTGTGGCAGTTATTTCCCCCATTCTATCTTCCAACTCACTTATTCATTCTTCTGCCTCAGGCATTCTGCTGGTTATAGCATCTAGAGTATTTTTAATTTCAGTTATTTTGTTATCCATTGCTGTTTGTTTTTCTGAGTTCTTATGAACTGTTTCTTGTCCTTTCTCTATTTTGTTATTGAGATTTTGTATCATTTTTACTATCATTACTCTAAATTCTTTTTCAGGCATTTTTCCTAGTTCCTCCTCATTTATTTGGTCTTGCGGGTTTTTTTTCCTGCTCCTTTGCCTGCATGGTGTTTCTTTGTTTCCTCATGGTTGTCCAAAGTTTTGGGGTTGCTTGTCCTGGCGATAGAGGTGTTTATAGAAGACTGTCCAAGCCTCAGACTAATGTCCAAGTATTGGATTAAACGAATATTAAGTCTAGGAAACACATACATGTATAAGACACACAATTACTGAATCCGTTAGGACATAATGCTCTAGAAAGACCTGACAGAACCCCAGTGTGCTATCAGATATTCAAAGAGAAACCCAGCAGAAATTGACAACTGAAACAGAACAAATCAGAGACAAAAGCAAAAGCAAACAAACAACAAATAACACCTTACACATACAAACATCAATCCAGGGAGATTTTGTAAGCTAGGATCAAATATAGAAAAGAGCTGGAGTACCACCAGAGAGAATGGAGATTCTCAGAATGTAATTAGACAACTGTACTAAGAACTAAGATAAAGACAAAAGCCTAATATTAAATACCAAGGCAGTGCGTCATCTGGAGAATAGAGCAAGGAGTCTGAGCAGACCGATAGTGTTGCTTATAAGTATGTTAAGATAAAATAAACTTAAAAAGGCTGGAAGAAAGGGGAACAGAAGAGTGTAATGTGGTTGGAAATATGCAAATAAAAAGAAAGGAATAGAAATGTATAAAAGATAGGGATGAAAGGAAAGTATGAGAGGTATTTTGTCCGTACTACCAAAAACTTAGCTAGATATAGAAGTATATAAAAAGGCAAAAAAAAAAAAAAGAATAAAAAATATCATTAAAAAATTATGTTATAAAACTTGTAGATCCATTAGGGCTAAGATCGTATTTAATAAATCAAAAAAAAAAAAAAAAAAAGAGAGAAAGAGAAAAAAAAAAAAATCCAGAACTGATGCCAGAATGGACCAGTTCAATAGGTATTGATACTACTATTTCTGTTTCCTTAGCGTCTCAGCTGTAAGTGTCCTTCTCCTTGCCTTGGGTTTTTTTGCGTTATTCTGTGACCAGCAGAGGTTCCTTTATTGTTCGTCTGTAAGCGTCGGTGTGTGGGGAGGGAGAGGGTACAATAGTGGCTCCTTCTCCTGGGAGTGAGTGAGCAGTGGTGCACTGTTGTTTCAGTCAGGCTTGGAGGTGCCTGTTGCAGAGGGCGCTGGTGGCTCAGGCGTAAACAGAAAGTCTTAGAGTTGGGCCTCTCTCTGGGTTTTTTTCTTTTTGATGCTGTTGTTTTTGTTTTTGTTTTTTTCTCTCGGCAGCCTCCCCGCTGCTGGCTTTGCAAGGGGTTTTAATCTAGCCCCGCCCGAGTGCCTGAGGGTGCTTGTTATCCCTGAGCGCCTTAGGTGGCCCGAAGGGCGTCTTTCCACTGCCTGTTGCAGAGGTGCCAAAAGAGAGGGAGAGGCTAAGCGTGTGGCTCCTCTCCCCCCCCCCCCCGCCCGTGAGCCTGCAGCCTCCAGCCGCCATCATGGCTGGGCAGCTCTCAGGGACAGGCACTCCTCTCCGCGGACCTCCTCCCTCCTGTCCTCTTGGTCCATCACCTGTAGATGGGTTCTTGATGTGTTTGTGAGGAGAGATGAACTTCACGCCCTCCTACTCCTCCACCATCTTGGAAAGTCCCCTATTGGTTTAATTTTATATTTTGAAAATGTAAACATTTACAGGGTTCAAAAATCAAAACTATATAAAAATATAATCAGAGTGGTTCTATTGTTTTCTGTATCTTTTCCACTTATTCTCATCTTTTCCCTTTAGGTAACCAATCCCATTATTTTCAGGTTTGTCTTTTCAGCATTTCATTTTGCAAAAGTAAGGAAATGTATTTCCCCCCTGGTTTATTGAAATACAATTGATATACAACATTGCAGGTACATATTTTTTATTTTACCTTCTTTCTTACAAAAGGTAGCATACCACATACACTTTTAATTTTTCACTTTTTAAAATTATGTTTTATTTATTCACACAACATTTTAATTTTCTCTTACATGTGGTTCTGCCAAATTACTGTTGGCTGATTAGAAATATTGTTGTCCTGGGACTTCCTAGGTGGCACAGTGGTTGAGAATCCACCTGCCAATGCAGGGGGCATGGGTTCGATTCCTGCTCCAGGAAGATTTCCACATGCCATGGAACAACTAAGCCCATGTGCCACAGCTATTGAGCCTGTGCTCTAGAGCCCGTGAGCCACAATTATTGAGCCTGTGTGCCACAACTACTGAAGTCTGTGCACCTAGAGCCCATGCTCCACCATAAGAGAAGCCACTGATATGAAGAGCCCGTGCACCACAATGGAGAGTAGCCCCGTTTGCCACAACTAGAGAAAGCCCGTGTGCAGCAACGAAGACCCAACACAGCCAATAAGTAAATAAGTAAATAAATTTATTAAAAACAAAAATATTATTGTCCTGTTGGCACAAGGCCCCAGATTTCAAGGATGCTCCCAATGACTGACCAAACATTTTCTATTCTGGGTGCCTCTGAGGGCACATGTAGAGAAAGAGAAAAGAGGAGAATGGCTAGTGAGAGTGGTGGGGAGAAAGCAGAGGGAAAATTCACCTTGAGAAAGCATTTAGTGAAATTTCCACTAGATGGCCGTAATACTCCATGAGTAATGCTCCTACGTTCCTGGAAAGTGATAAACCTGTGGAACTGTGGCGCAGGCTTGGTGCTCTCGCCTGCCCAGTGCAGAAATCTTTTAAATGGATATACTCTGTAGATCATAACAATTTAACTTAAAAAAACCTCGTTCTCAGTCTTGTTCCTCTTTCCGTAATCTAATAGTATACTGGGAGAGAAAGAGAGGGAGAGAGAGAGAGAGCGACTATGACCCTGAATCAATCTCCATAGCATCTTGTCTGATCTCAAATCAGATAAGATGCTATGGAGGGCAAACGTTAAATAATTTTAGGATTCAGTAGAATGTATTTCATACCTAAAGTTAATCAAAATTTCCCTACTAAAAATATCTTAACCCCTTTATTCTAAGTTCAATTTTTGTTTGATCCTGATTTTAAAAACAAGTAAAAAGAAAACAAAATTGAAAAGTAAACTAAATCACAAGATTCATTCTAACTCAGATTAGGAAATGGCAACTATTTTCAGGAATTATAGAGGTAATACCATACCCCTGATTAATTCAGCAGATCTTGCAAAGAGTACTATTTAATATCAGTTATGGTCTTTTGTGACTTTGTTAGGCTAGAGGAACTAAGTATCTTCCATTTGCAGGCTCATCGCAGCAGCCAGGCAAGTGCAGAATTAGTCTTACTATGAAAAGCCACTTACATGAAGGCTTGGGAACAGGTCCGGAAACCACACCAGGTGCCAAGCTGCAAGATCCCCCCTACTCTTCATTCTGTTCTTTCTCTGCCTCCCACTTGCTAGCTGGCAGCTGAGGTTCACATATGGGTTCACGATAGCCCTGACTGGGCTGAGGCATGAGGGATCCTAATTTGAGAAAGTGGCACTACAAACCCCAGAAGTGACCTAGCAAGGTCACACACGTTATTCACTCGTGTAATAAGATATGGAACCAACTGTTCCTGTAGGTACAGAGGAGAGGAGTGATCCCATCCCCTGGGAACTAGTCAGAGAGGCTTCCAGGAGTAGGTGAGCTTTGAAAAAGGTGCTGAAAGCAATAGTAGATATGAATTGTTGGTTGCGGAAAGGTAGGCACTGTGGATAGGAGGAAAGATGTAAAAAATATGGATAATTGAGACTCATACCATCTGTATCACAGCATCTTTCATGACAAAATGAAGAAAAACATGATTTAAATGCAGATACAAAACTCTATCATGTTCACTAGAATTATGTGATAAGGTCTTTCACTTTTGCCCTCCTTTGTATTTCTACCACCAACATTATACCATAGGCTTTCCTACTGCTTTATGTGTGATTAATCCATTACCTTTACTATATATTTACATTTACCAGCAATCAAGGGGCATCTCCTGGGCCCCTTGCTGCAAAAACCTTAGCACCGGATATACAAACTGGGGCAGCAGATACAAGTAAAATCTTCTGTCTCAGAGATTCTGGTGCTCTGCAGCGTGGCAGGGGGAGAATACGAAGACAGTGCCCACCTCAAGAGTCTCTGGAAAGGATTGCCATCAGCCCTCAGGTGTATGTTTAATTAGCAGCCAGCCTCTCAGGCTGCATTTATAATGATAAGGTAATAGGCCACTTTCATAGAAAGACTGAGCTCTGGGTCTGTTTCCTCTTGTTGTGCCCTGGGGGTGGTAGCTGTTTAAGAACTCTTGTTTTGTTTGTTACAAACCTGTGGGACCCACAGGTGTAAGCCAGTTGGCCATCCTCTGGTGTCCGCTGGCGGCAGCCACAAAAAGTGGGGTGCCAGACAAGGGTATGAGGTCCTTTCTAGGAGAAACCAGGAAGTTGGAGGAAGGCAGAGGGAGAGCGCAAAAATGCTGTCCCCTTGTCTCTAGTTGTGTGCCAGACCAGAAGCCTGCCCCTAGGCCAAAGCTCCCAGGCAAGCAAATAGGCCTCCTTTCCAGGAAGATTGGGGTGTGCTTCCGTGGGCTGTCTGAGCAGTGCCCTGGGGGTGGTAGGCTGCCGAAAACAGTCTCTCCAATGGTTCCAGTCCCATGAGACCCGTGATTGAAACCCCCTGTCCCCCAGAGCCAGGTGGTCAAGTGGCATCCCCTGGTGGCAGCCACAAAAACTGAACCGTCAGCCGCGTGTAAAAGCTCCCCAGCAAGAGATACCGGTGCCCTGGAGCGTGGAGCAGGGAGTGTGAACATGGTGCCGGCCGGCTGCAGTGAGGCAGAGGGAGAGCGTACAGATGGTGCCTGGTGGGAAAAGAAAGAGAACAACAACAAAAAAGTGGTGCTCACTGGCTGGAGTGAGGCAGGGGCAAAGCCTCAGGATGAGGCCCACAAGCTCTCAGGTGTGCGGAATTAGATGCCTGCCTCTCAGGCGGATGCTTTAGTGTTAGCAGGTGAGCCTCATTCACACAAGGTCTGGGCACCTCCTCACTGGGGCCTCCAGGTGAGTCCAAGCCTCAGCCCACGGGGCCTTTAAAAGCCGCTTCTCGCTTCCCCTGTAGCCTGGTGGGATGCCTGGGCGTGACCTCGCTTGGTTTTCAAAGCTATGTATTTTGGGCCTTGTCTGTCAAGCGCAAGTCTTAAAAGTTGGGGTGACTGATAGGGGTCTCAAACCCTTCACTCAGGGAGAAGCCCGGGGTCCGAGTCCCTCCTAATCGTGGGCTCCGCTGCGCCAGGCGTGGGGTTTATGGCAGCATTGCTTTCCAGGCCCTCCTACACAGTTTGGTGTGGGCCTTCCCTACTTTACCTGAGGTTTAGGGGTTGTTAGACTCTTTTTAGGGTTTTTTGTTTGTTTTTTTGTTTGAGAGCTAGTTATATCAGGTGTAGCTACAGAATGAACGTGTCTCCTGGGAAGGGGTGAGCCCAGCATCCTCCTAGGACATCATCTTGACGCCATCAGCTCTTTACTAAAGAGATTACCGCCTGGCTCATCTCTCTGATGGGAATCAAGATGAAGGACCAGGATGGTGAAGGTAAGCCCTGGGAGAGTCTGGAAACTTTCTCTCTCCCCTCACGTTTGTTGCCTTTCCCCACCTACTCCTCGTAGTAACCATCCGTTAACATCCCTTAAAAGGGAAGCCGCCTGTCTGCTTATTATCTACAGGGACAGCAAAGCAGGAAGAGGAAGAGGAGATGGCTGCTTTTGCTGCAGTTGGTTTTAGGAGAAGGGCAGAACCTCAAGGGTTGGGGTAGAGGGAGGCAGCTTTTGGAAAAAGCGAAAAGAAAATCAGAGGTGGTGGGCCCAGGGAGCAGGTGTGAGCCAAGAGTGTCCAGGGGCTCACAGATATTGGGGTGGAGATTTCGGACCCACAGTGCCTTCCATGGTGGAGTTCTAGAAGAAACTGGTGGCTTTTTGCTCTTTTGAGGACAGTCTAATAATTGTTTTGTAAAACATTCTCAATTAATACTTCCCAAAGCTGCCTGCACATTAGAATTGCCTTAAGAACTTTATTTTTATTTTATTATACTTTTCCCAGAAAGGGAGTGTGAAAGTTAATTTAACTTAGAACTTGCATGTCTGATGGTCTGTGATCTCTCTTACACATGGTGGGCCGTTTGGCTGGACATAGACCTTTTTTTTTTTTTTTTTGAGATAGTTGATTTACAATATTATTTTCAAGTGTACAACATAGTAATTCAAAATTTTTATAGGTTATACTCCATTTAAAGTTACTATAGAATATTGGCTATGTTCCCCATGTTGTACAATATATACTTGTATATTATTTCTTTTACACATAGTAGTTTGTTCCTCTTAATTCCCTACCCCTATCTTGCCCCAACCTCCACCCCTCTCCCTATTGGTAACCATTAATTTGTTCTCTATATCTGTGAGTCTGTTTCTTTTTTGTTAGATTCATTAGTTTGTTGTATTTTTTAGATTCCACTTATACATGATATCATACAGCATTTGTCTTTCTCTGTCTTATTTCACTTAGTCTAATACCGTCTAAGTCCATCCATATTGTTGCAAATGGCAAAATTTCATTCTTTTTTGTGGCTGAGTAGTATTCCACTGTATGTGTGTGTGGGTGTGTATATATACATATGTATACACACATACACACACACACACACACATATATAATTTCACATCTTCTTTATCCATTCATCTGTTGATGGACATGTAGATTGGTTCCATATCTTGGCTATTGTAAATAATGATGCTATGAATATTGGGGTGTGTGTATCTTTTCAAATTAGTATTTTCATTTTTTTCAGATATATACCCAGGAGTGGAATTGCTGGGTCATATTATAGCTCTGTTTTTAGTGTTTTGAGGAACATCCATACTATTTCCACAGTGGCTGCACAATTTATATTCCCACCAACAGTGTATGAGGGTTCCCTTTCTCCACATCCTTACCAACACTTGTTAATTGTGTTCTTGTTGATGATAGGTATTCTGACAGTTGTAAGGTGATATCTCATTGTGGTTTTAATTTGCATTTCTCTGATAATTAATGATGTTGAGCATCTTTTCAGGTGTTTGTTAGTCATCTGTATGTCTTCTTTGGAGAAATGTCTATTCAGGTCTTTGGCCCATTTTTTTAATCTTTTATTTTTTTTTTGATATTGAGTTGTATGAGCTATTTATGTATTTTGGATATTAGCCTCTTATCACTTATATAATTTGCAAATATTTTCTCCCATTCAGTAGGTTGTCTTTAGTTTTGTCAATGCTTTCCTTTGCTGTGCAAAAGCTTTTCAATTTAATTAGGTCCCATATGTTTATTTTGTTTCCTTTGCTTTAGGAGACAGACCCCAAAAATATTGCTATGGTTTATGTCAGAGTGTTCTGCCTATGTTTTCCTCTAGGAGTTTTATGGTTTCAGGTCTTACATTTAGGTCTTTAATCCATTTTGAGTTTATTTTTGTATATGGTGGTGTTAGAGAATGTTCTAATTTCATTCTTTTACATGTAAATGTCCAGGTTCCACTGCACCACTTACTGAAGATACTGTCTTTTCTCCGTAGTGTGTTATCTCCTTGGTCATAGATTAATTGACCTTAACTGTGTGGGTTTATTTATAGGCTTTCTATCCTGTTCCATGGATCTATGTGCCTGTTTTTGTGCCTGTACCATACTGTTTTGATTACTGTAGCTTTGTAGTATAGTCTGAAGTCAGGGCATATGATTCCTTCAGCTCTTTCCTTCTTTCTCAAAATTGTTCTGGCTATTCATGGTCTTTTATGGTTCTATACAAATTTTAGAATTATTTATTCTAGTTCTGTAAAAAATGCCATTGGTAATTTGATAGAGATTGCATTGAATCTGCAGATTGTTTTGCATAGTATGGTCATTTTAACAATATTCATTCTTCCAATTCATGACCACAGTATATCTTTACATCTGTTTGTGTTATTTTCAGTTTCTTTCGTCAGTGTCTTACAGTTTTCTGAGCACAGGTCTTTTACCTCCTTAGGTAGGTTTATTACTAGGTATTTTATTCTTTTTGATGTGATGGTAAATGAAATTGTTTTCTTCTCTTTCTTGTAGTTTGTTTTTAGTGTATAGAAATGCAACTCATTTCTGTATATGAAATTTTTAAAAAAATTTTATTTATTATTTTTTTGGGGGTACACCAAGTTCAATCATCTGTTTTTATACACATATCCCCGTATTCCCTCCCTCCCTCAACTCCCCCCCCACCCTCCCTCTGTATATGAATTTTGTATCCTGCAACTTTACTGAATTTGTTGATGAACTGTATTAGTTATTTTGGTAGCATTTTTAGGATTTTCTATGTATAGTATCAGTATCAGTAAACAGTGACAGCTTTACTTCTTCCTTTCCAGTTTGGATTCCTTTTATTTCTTTATTTGTCTAATTGCTGTGGCTAGGACTTCCAATAGTATGTTGAGTAAAAGTGGTGAGAGTGGGCATTCTTGCCTTCTTCCTGATCTTAGTGGAAATGCTTTCAGCATTCCACTGTTGAGTATGATGTTAGCTGTGGGCTTATCATATATGGCTGTTATTATGTTAAGGTATGTTCCCTCTATACCCACCTTGCTGAGAGTTTTTTGTCATAAACAGATGTTGAATTTTGTCAAATGACTTTCTGTATCTATTGAGATGATCTTGTGATTTTTATTTTTCAACTTGTTAATGTGGTATATCACACTGATTGATTTGTGGATACTGGAAAATCTTTGCATCCCTGGGATAAATTCCACTTGATCATGGTGTATGATCTTTCTAATGTATTGTTGGATTCAGTTTGCTAATGTTTTGTTGAGGATTTTTGCATCTATGTTCATGAAGGATATTGGCCTGTAATTTTCTTTTTTTTTGTAGTGTCTTTGTTTGATTTTGATATCTGAGTGATGCTGGCCTTGTGAAATGTGTTTGAAAGCATTCCTTCCTCTGCAATCTTTTGGAATATTTTGAGAATGATAGGTGTTAACGCTTCTCTGTTTGGCAAAATTCACCTGTGAAGCCATCTCGTTCTAGACTTTTGTTTTCTGGGAGTTTTTGAAATTACTGATTCAGTGTCTGTTCATATCTTCTATTTCTTCCTAATTCAGTCTTTGGAGATTGTACATTTCTAGGGATTTGTCCATTTCTTCTAGGTTGTCTCTTTTATTGGTATATAGTTATTTGTCATAATCTCTTATGATACTTTGTATTTGTGTGGTGTTGGTTGTAACTTCTCCTTTTTCATTTCTGATTTTATTGATTCAGGCCCTCTTTTTTTCTTGATGAGTCTGGCTAAAGGTATATCATTTTTATTTATTTTTTCCAAAGAGCCAGTTCTTAATTTCATTGGTCTTAGTTTCTATTGTTTTTAGTCTCTATTTCATTTATTTCTGCTGAGATCTTTTTGGTGTCTACTAACTTTGGGTTTTGTTGTTTTTCTTTTTCTGGTGTGAGGTTAGGTTGTTTATTTGAGATTTTTATTTCCTGAGATAGGCTTGTATTGCTATCAACTTCCCTCTTAGAACTGTTTTTGCTGTATCCCATAGGTTTTAGATTGCTGTGTTTTCATTTTCATTAGTGTCCAGATATTTTTAAATTTCTTCAGTGACCCATTAGTTGTTTAATAGCATATTGTTTAACCACTACGTTTGTGTTTTTTGCAGCCTTTTTCTTGTAGTTGATTTCTTGTCTCATAGCATTGTGGTTGGAAAAGATGCTTGATATGATTTCAGTTTTCTTAAATTTACTGAGGATATTTTTGTGGCCTAGCATGAGACCTACCCAGTAGAATATTTTGTGTGCACTTGAAAAGAGTGTGTAATCTGCTGCTTTTGGATGGAATGTTTTATATATACCTGTTACATCAATTTGGTCTAATGTGTCATTTAAGGCCAGTGTTTCATTATTGATTTTCTGTCTGGTTGATCTTTTCATTGATATAAGTGGGGTGTTAAAGTCCCCTAGTATTATTGTGTTACTGTCAATTTCTCCCTTTAAGTCTGTTAGTATTTGCTTTAGGTGAAAATATTTGTATTGGGTTCATATATATTTACAATTGCCATATTTTCTTGAATTGATCCCTTGATCATTATGTAATGTCTCTCTTTGTCCCTTTTAACAGTATTTGTTGTAAAGTTTATTTTGTCTGATTGGCTTTCTTTTGATTTCCATTTACATTGAATACCTTATTCTATTCCCTCATTTTCAGTCTATGTGTCTCTTTAGATCTGAAGTGAGTCTTTTGTAGGCAGCATATATATGAGTCTTGTATTTATGCCCATTCAGGCACTCTGCCTTTTGTTTGAAGCATCTAGTCCATTTAAATTTAAAATAGTTGTTGCTGTGTATATGCTTACTGCCATTTTGTTAATTATTTTGGGGTTGCTTTTGTTATTTTTTGTTCCTTTATCCTTCTTTTGCTCTCTTCCCTGTTTTGATGACTATCTTTATTTAGTGTTGTGTTGGATTGTTTTCTCTTTTCTATGTGTGTCTCTATTACAGACTTTTGGTTTGTGGTTACCATAAAGTTTATATATAGCTATCTATGTTATTTTAAATTTCTGATCTCTTAATTTTAAATGCATTTTAACAAGTGGATTTTTACTCCTCTTCCCCCCAAATTACGGGTTTTGACTTCATATTTTACATCTTTCTGTGTGTTCCTTAACTACTTACTGCCAATGTAGGTGGTTTTACTACTTTTGTTTTCTAACCTTTTTATGAGCTTTGTATATGGTTGATTTACTACCTTTACTGTGTATGTGCCCTTACCAGTAAGTTTTTTCCTTTTCTAATTTTCATGTTTCTAGTTGTGGCTATTTATTTATTTATTTTTGCTTAGATAATTCCCTTTAACATTTTTTTTTTTTTGGCTGGGTCCATTTCATATTTATTACTTAAAGTGATAGAAATTGTTTTTTCTTTCTTAATGAAAAGAAACAGATAACTTTGTAAGTCAGGAAATACCAGTGTCCCTTTGATCTCATCCTAGATTTTTCTGCTGTCAGCTGGACCCACTGTAAACAGTGAAGGATGCATTTCTGAATCCCACTCCAGATAATTGAAAGTAGGAGATGTGATTGCATATCTAATAATAAAAGCACAATCTAAAGGGTATTATCTCACCCTGAAACACACAGCTGTTTCCTCCTCACCCAGGGCAAATATTAGGAGAAAGTCAATGTATTTACAAAGGAGATTTAATAATGCTCACAAGAATAGAGTTTGTCCCCAAATAGGAAAACTACACATTGTTTCAAAAGGTTACAAATTCAGTGCGTGAAAACTCCCGCAGGTAAGCAGCAGGACTGAGAGTCTGTTTTGGGAACCGTCTGCTAGCTGATGAGCAGGCTTCTGTCCAGGAAGCCTTTATCATGGAGATAAAGGGAGTGACTGACACTATTTACATCCCACTCTGCACCTCTCCCCTTTAGCCTCCCTCAGTACCGCCTGTTCATCTTCTTGAACTTCTCCTAGTGATAGTCATCCGTGGCCTTCTCGTTAGCAGGACGCTTGCGGTTGGGAGGGTACCGCTCAGGCTCTGGCTTCTCTGTGTCCCCCACTCTCAAGGGTCGGGCTTTGGGCTCTTCTTTGTTTCTCCGTATGGGAGCATTGAGCTCCTCGTGATAAAATCGGTTGTGCTGCACGTAATTCACAGCCATGTTGGTGGGCACGAAGGATGTCTCACTGTCTTTCTTCTTGTTCTGCTGCTCTGCCAGCAGATGGGCCTTGGCATCCTCCGTGGAAGTGATATTTTTTATTTTAGCATCGATGCCAAGGTCCACCTCGGGGATGCCGCTCAGCATCTGGTTGGACAGCATCTCCTCAGTCTTCTTTGCTGAGGAAACCCGGATGTTTTCTGGCAGTTCATAAAGACAGTCCTCTGCATTCTTTGGCTTGACTTTCTGTTCCTCATGTTCCACAATCCCTTTCCACTTCTTCAGCTCTGTCTCAATGTACTTCATCATGTTGGCATCCTTGTCCCTTCAGTTGGTTTCTGCAGAAAACGACGTCCCCAGATGGAGATCCTCTTCTTCACTTATCTTATCTTTGCCCCTTTCCTTTAGCTTCTTCATGTCCACCATCCCACCCATCTTCATTTGAAAGGGATCATCCACTAGAGTGGTCTCTTCTTGTACTTTCTCTCCCACCAGCAGGGCTACAGCACTCACCCCATTCGGCCTCTTCCTCAAGTTCTGCACCTCTCGGGTCTCTTCCAGTTTTAATCGAACCTCCTCTGAGTCCTGTTCATCTTCCTCCGACTCCGAGTCGACCCAGCGCTGGTGGAAAGTCTTCCCGGTGACCGGCATAGTAGCACTGGCCCCGCTGTCTAGCTGCCAAGCTGCTGTGCCGAGATCTAGGGGTACTTCCCTAACATTTCTTATTAAGCTGATTTGGTAGTGCTGAACTCTTTCTAGCTTTTGCTTGTCTGTAAATCTTTTGATCTCTCCATCAAATCTGAATGAAAATCTTAATGGGTAGGGTATTTTGGTTGTAGGTGTTCCCCTTTCATCTCTTTAAATATATTGTTCCACTCCCTTCTGCCCTGAAGAATTTTGCTGAAAATCATCTGTTAGTCTTATGGGAGTTCCCTTGTATGTAACTTGATTCTTTTCCCTTGCTGCTTTTAATATTATTTGCCTTTAATTTTTGCCATTCAATTACAGTATGTCTTGGTGTTGTCCTCATTAGGTTGATCCTGTTTGGGACTCTTTTTGCTTACTGGACCTAGATGTCTTTTTCCCTTACCAGGTTAGGAAAGTTTTCAGCTATTATGTCTTCAAATATGCTCTCAGCCTGTTTTTCTCTCTCTTCTCCTTCTGGGACCTCTATAATGATGTCAATAGTAGAATGCTTGATGGTGTCCCAGAGGTCTCTGAAACCATCTTCATTTCTTTTTATTCATTTTTCTTTTTTTTGTCTGGCTTTAGTCATTTCTGCTCTCTGTCTTCCAGCCCACTGATCTATTCCTCTGTATATTTAATCTACCGTTGCTTCCTTCTAGTGCATTTTTCATTTCAGATATTATATTCTTCATCTGTTTCGTTCTTCTCTTTGATAACTCTTTGTTAAACACTTCTAACTCCTGCTTTATTCATTCATTTTTCTCTTTGATCATCTTTGCGATCATTACTTTGAACTCTATTGGGTAGTTGTCCTATCTCTACTTCACTTAATTCTTCTTCTGCAGTTTTATCTTGTTACTTTGTTTGGAACTTGATCCACTGTCACCTCCTTTTGCCTAATTTGCTGTTTTTAGTTTTTTTCCTGTGTATCTGGTAGGTTGTTTACATTTTCTGACATTGGAGAAGGGGCCTTTTGTAGGTTGTGTCCTACACATCCCAGTAGCACACTCTCTTCTGGTTACCAAAGCTCTGTGCTCCCAGGGTCCCTCCCCCATCTGGCCTGTGTGGGTCCTGTGTGGCCAGCTGACTCCTGTGGGTGGTCTGGTAGGCATGGCTGGCTCCTGGTCTGGTTGGTTGTCAGGCCTTGCCTTGTATGAAGGCTGCTGGCCACTGGTTGAAAGGGCTGGATCATGAGGCAGCTGGCTGTAGAACACTGGTGTGTCCTGGGACTAGTGCTGGCTCACTGGTGGGCAGAGCAGGATTCTGGGGTGGGTTGTTGTGGGGCTGGGGTTCCCGGATCCAGTGTCAGCCTGTTGGTGGGTGGGGCTCATTCCTGACATGCCTGTCTGTGGATTCTAGGAGTTCCCAGAGCCAGTTCTGGCCTACTAGTGAGTAGGGATGGATCCCAGGATGGCTGGCTAAGGAATTCAAGGCATTTTGAAGCTGAAGTTGGCCTGCTGGTGGGTGGAGCTGGGGCCTGGGGGAAGGTCCCAGAGTTTGTATTGACATGCTGGTGGGTGGACTGGGTCCCAGGGCTCCTGGGGCTAGTGCTGGGTCCTGGGGGTCCTTGAGCTGGTGTTAGTCTGCTGAAGGGTGGGGATGAGTCCTGGGGCTGCTGGCTGATGGGCCCAAGGTGTCCTAGAACTAGTGCTGGCCTGTTAGTGGGGACCCCAGGGGATCCTGGAGCTGGTGCTGGCCTGCTGCTTTGTTGGCTGTGTCCTGAGACGGCAGGCTGTGAGGCTGCTGTGGTCCTGGGGCTGGTGCCTGCCCACTGGTGGGTAAAGCTGGTCCTAGGGCCACTGGCTGCAGGGCTTAGGGGTCCCTGAGCTGTATCTAAGTGCTGGTGTGTGGGGCTGAGGCCCAGGGTTCTGAGGCTAGTGCTGGCTCATTGGAGGGTGGAACTGTGTCCTGGGGTCTCTGGCTGCAGGGCCCTGTGGGTCCTGGAGCTGGTTTTGACCTGCTGGTGGGCAGGGCTGGATCCTGGCTATGGGATCCAGGATGTCCCAAAGCTTGTATGGGCCCACCAGGGGGTATGGGTCTTGAATAGACCATGACTTCGCCTGTCCTACCCTGTCATTGTGGTTCTTTATTTAGTTGTAGAAGATCTTTTCTGCTAGATTCTGGACTTTCTCATCAATAGTTGCTCTGTAAATAGTTATAAATTTGGCATGCCCATGAGAGTAGGTGGGCTCAGGGTCTTCCAACTCTGCCATCTTGGCCATTGCCTCACCTTAGGAACTTTAAGTGGTACAGATCCCCCAGTCAGACCCCAGAACTACAGAATCAGAATCTCCAGGAGGGCAGCCAAAATGACTCTGTGTTTTGAAATGTTCTGCTGTTGATCTCTTGTGATTTATTCATGTGGATATTTAGGTACCATTGCTCTAAACATATTAAAACTTATATGCAAGAAATCTCCCCCAGAGATGAAAGGTGTGTTATTTCACTCCATGTGTATTTTCAGTTCAGAAATTAGAATAAATGAAATCACATTATGACTTTGACGCATGATAAATATTGATCTAATCTGACAAATAATATTTACTGAATAATGACATTTATAGCACTCTTAAACCTTCCCACATACTTTCTTCTTTTTTATATTCTCATAACTACTCTGTGAGGTAACCAACCCAGGGATATTTAATGAGTTTCTAGTGTTGATCAGGAACAGTGCTAGGTAGACAGGGAAATGATTATTGTTCCCACATTGCACATTAGGAAATGGATTGTGAGTGATTAAGGTCCCAGGGACAGTCAATAGAAGAGTGAGGACCTGCAGTGACAGCCGGGCTGAGCACTGCAGGTCCTAGGCTTTGCTGCTTGGAAACTTGTGAGTTCGCTTAGTATTGCTGTGGTTACTGTGGGGAATCTTCTAGATATCCTTTTGTTCTCCTTTTGTTGTAGTCAAGCTTCCAATTATATAGGAAAAAAAATCTTTTTAGTTGTCCAGTCAGCTACTACCTTATTTCATTTTCCTTCTAGGCTTTTAGAACAAGTGATCTATAACAACTGACTCTAGCATCAGTTTTCTCTCTTGGTCTTTATAGTCTCTTTCCTCTCCTCTTCACTCCACTGAAATAACTCTAATTTAGGTCACACAAATCCCATTCACAGTTAATCAGAACAGTTTTGAAGTTTTACTTTCTTTTTGCTCTCTTTTGCTGGAAGAGCCTTTCTCTCCCAGCCTTCCAAATCCTTTGTCTGCATGTGCTGTCGGTCTTTATGCAGCCCCTCCTTTTCCTTCCTATTCTTTCTGTTGTTTCTTCTGTCATCCCTCACCTGAGGACCTAACTAGGGCCCCTGCTTCTACTCTCCTCATTCAGTCCCAACCCCCACACAGCTTCCAATGAAGAATTCTCTTCAACTAGTCATTGTCCAACCCAAAAGACCATATGAGCTCTCTAGAGCCTGTGCTATTAGGTAAAGTCTTACCCTTTTTGATCTTCAATGCCCTTAAATAATTGTTGACTTATTCAACAAGGTCATGCCTTGCAACCATCCTAAGCAAATTTCCCACTCTTGCCAGACAAATAGATTTCATACTTTCTACCATGTGCTCATCCCAGACATGATACCCAAATTGCACAGGAGCTATTTCTTCTTACTCATTGCCAGGTGATGTCAGCCAGCATCAAACTCTTCCCCTGAAAGCAGCATGGAGTTGAGATAAAGCATAGCCTTTGGCTTTTTTTCCCCCCTACCAGCACCAAGAGGGAATCTTTGTCTACTGTTCACCATGAGAATATGGTAAGTTTTCTGGAGGTAGAACCCAGAAAATTTTTGTCCTTCCCTCACCCTAAAAATTAAGAGCTGCAGGAGTTCTCAGTTTTGTGCTAGTGCATACTCAACCTCCAGTAATTTGCCCAATTACTACTTAACTTCTAATCACTGTATGACTCTAGAGGCTTCTGCTACAGCTTATGGTACCCAGCAGCTTGTGTTCCAGTAACAACCAACAAATGTTGAAATTCAGACATGGTGGCAAGAGATGAGAAGGACTTCCTTGGGGCCAAACTGTGGTGACATCAGTAATGTGGTGGAGTGAAAAATTGCCTTTCTCTGTCCGTTTCAATCTACAACCAGTAAAACATCTACAACTCAACAAAGGTGCCTTTGCCTAACACAATAGGATGCCAGATAATTCCACACATTTGTACATATAAAGTTTTGTGATTAGAATAGATAGAGGTGGAACTGAGGGAACAGTGAAGTCAGTGCCTTCTGTCCCAGCCAACGGCAACTGACTCCACAGCTCCAGAGAATCTGATACCTATAGGTAAGGTGGTTGTACATGACTCTAGTCTCCCAACCACAGCAGCTCCCACAGCCACAGGTAACTTGTCAGTACTGGCAATGGGGTTGAGGACCTCACCCCTCCAGCCACTGGGGTGCCCACAGTCCAGCCCCACCCCATCTGCAGTGGCAGAGCTCATGAACTGTACAACACCTGACAGGGTAGAAGTGCCTGCAATCTTGGCAACCATCCCACCACTGTCCCTCTCCCCCCATGGCAGCAGAGCCTGCAACTCAGAGGATCCTGATTATGAGGGAAGAGTCCTCCATCTCAGTGACTACAGTGGCTCTGGCAGAAGCAAGGCAGCAAGGACCCCAGAGGCATAAGAAACAGTAATTGAAGGCATAGAGCCACACCTCTTACAAAGAGAAACCAAAAACTTGTGTTATATCACCACCTACAGGGAAACAATAGAAAGGACTCTAATTTCTAACCCATCACTTAAATTCAAGTTCCCTGGCAGAGGAACAATTCATCAGGCACCATGAAGAAGAACCATAACACTATACCACAAAAAGAAAATGACAATTTTCCAGAAACCAAACATAAAGCCATGGAATATTGTGATCTGACTGATAGAGAATTCAAAATAGCTGTCATGAAGAAAATCAATGGGCTACAAGAAAACTAAGAAAGGCAGTTTAGTGATCTCAGGAATGGAATTTGTGAGCAGAAGGAACACTTTACCAAAGAGATTGAAACTCTAAAAAAAGAACCAAATAAATTCTGGAGTTAAAGAACTCAATAAATGAGATGAAGAATGCAGTAGAAAGTATTGTAAATAGAGCATGGAAGACAGAATTAGCAAGCTCAAAGATAGACATCTAGAAATGATATAAGTAGAAAAGGAAAGAGAAATAAAATATTAAAAAATCAGGAAATTCTGTGAGAGCTGTCTGACTCTTTTAGGAAGGGCAACATTAGGGTAATGAATACCTAAGATGGAGAAGAGGAAGAGAGAGGAAGAAGTATATTTAAGGAAATAATATCTGAGAACTTCCCAAACCTGGGGAAGGAACTGGGTATACAAGGCCCTGAAGCTATGAGAACACTTAATTACCTCAATGCAAAGAGACCTTCTCCAAGACACACAGCATGAAAGTTGTCAAAAGTCAAAAAAAGAATTTTAAAGACAGCCAGGGGAAAAATGGACAGTAACCTACAAAGGAACCCCCATTAGGCTATCAGCAGATTTCTCAGCAGAAACCCTATAGGCCAAGAAGAAGTGAACTGGCATTCTCAGCTGTCACCCAAGAATACTCTGTAGAGCAAAGTTATCATTTAGATGTGAAGGAGAAATAAAGATTTTCCCAGACAAAAGCTGCGGGAGTTTATCAATACTAGACCTGCCTTACAAGAGATGTGGAAAGGAGCTCTTCTTAGAAACAAAAAGGAAAAATATACAAAACTTTGAGCAAGTTGTTAAATAGAACCAGAAAATTGCAACTCTCAATCAGAATAGGTTTTTAAACACTTTGTTATTGTATAAAGTTTAAAGGAAGAAAAGAAAGAAAGCATAAAAATACCTGGAGCTACTTCACTTTGGTAACAAACTCATAACATAAAAAGGGATAATTTGAGACAAGAAAAACATAAAAGGGGAAGAGAGAAAGAAGGGAAACCATATAGGTAAATGAAGATAAGAGGCTATCAGGAGAAATAGGACTATTTTATCTATGAGATGTTTTTTACAAATCTAAGGGTAACCACAAAACATAAACAGAGCAGTGACACATTCAAAAAGAGGAAATTAAGAAAATATAGAAAAACACCAAACCAAAGTGTCAGACAGAAACACAAGGGGAAAGAAATAGTGGCAATATAGAGCAAGCAGAAAACAAAAGATAAAATGTTAGTATTAAGTCCTCATCTGTTAATAATCACCCTAAATGCAAATGGATAGAATTAACCAATTAAAAGACACAGAGTGGCTGGTTGGATTGAAAAAACAAGTCCTGACTATATGCCCCCGCTAGGGGACACACTTCAGCTCTAAAGACATGCATAGTTTCAAAGTGAAGGCGTGGCAGATGATACTCCGTTACAAATGACAACCAGAAGAAAGTGGGTATAGGCAACAGACAAAATTAAGTTTAAGCCAAAAAAAAAAAGAAAGATCAAAAGAGAGAAAATGGACAGTATATGATGATAAAGGGGGTCAATTCATCAAGAAGACATAACAGTGATTAATGTATATGCAGCTAACATAGGAACACCAAAATACATAAAACAATTATTAACAGACCTACAGGAAGAAATTCACAGCAACATAATAATAGTAAAGGACCTTAACATTCCATTTACATCAATGGGTATATCATCCAGGTAGAATGTCAACAAAGAAACAGTGGCCTTAAATGAAACATTAGAACAGTTGGATTTAATGCATTTGTACAGAACAGCCCATCCAAATGTAGCAGGATAGACTGCATGTTGGAACAGAAAACAAGTGTCAAAAAATTTAAGAAGACTGAAATCATATCAAGCATCTTTTCAGAAAACAATTTTATGAAACTAGAATTTAACTACGGAAAGAAAACTGGAAAATCACAAATATGTGAACACCGAACAACATACTACTGAAAAACAATTGGGTTAATGGAGAAATCAAAAGAAAAATCAAAAATTACCTGAAGACAAATGAAAAGGAAAATCAACATACCAAAGTCTATGGGATACAGAAAAAGTGGTACTAAGAGGGAAGATTATAGCAATGAAGGCTTACCTTAAGAAACAAGAAATATCTCAAATAAACAGTATTTTTATTTCCAACCTTGCACCTAAAGGTACTGGAAAAAGAAAAACAAATGATGCCCAAAGTTAGTGGTAGGAAAGAAATAATAAACTGGGAGCTGAATTTTTAAAAGATTAAAAAAAAACCTGACAAACAGCTAGACTCACTAAGGGAAAAAAAAGAGAAGGCCCTTCCTGTTACAAAAAATTGGAAATGAAAAAAAAGAAAAAGTAGTGGATACCACAGAATTAGAAATAATTACAGAGAATATTATGAATAACTATATGCCAACAAATAGGACAACCTAGAAGAAATGGACAAATTCTTAGAATCATACAACCTTCTAACACTGATCATGAAGAAATAGAAAATCTGAATAGACTGATCCCTAGTACAGAGATTGAAACAGTAATTTAAAAAATCTCCCCAGAAACAAATGTCCAGGACCAGTTTCACAGGTGAATTTCACACATTCAAAGATTTAATACCTATCCTTCTCAAACTATTTCAAAAATAAAGAGGAAGAAACATTTCTTAATTCATTTTATAAGGCCAACATCACCCTGATACCAAAACCAGACAGAGAAAACAGAACAGAAGAAAACTACAGGCCAGTATCTCTGATGAATATAGATATACAAATCCTCAACAAAATATTAGCAAACCAGATTCATTCAACATGTATCAAAAGTGTCATATACCATGATCTAATGGGGTTTTTCTTAGGGATGTAAGAATATCAACATCTACAGATTAATCAATGTGATACATGACATTAACAAAATGAAGGATAAAAACCATACAATCATCTGAACAGATGCAGAAAAAGTCTTTGATGAAATTCAACAGACATTTATGATAAAAACTCTCAACAAAGTGGTATAGAAGGAATGCACCCCAACATAATAAAGGCCATATGAGACAAACCCACAGCTAACATCATACACAATGGTGAAAAATTGAAAGCTATCCTTCTAAGATCAGGAACAAAAGAAGGATGCTGACTCTCACCACTTTTATTCAACATAGTATTGGAAATCTAGCCAGAACAATTAGACGAGAAGAAATAAAAGGCATCCAAATCTGAATGAAGAAGTAAAACTGTCACTGTTTGCAGATGTCATGGTACTATCTATAGAAAGTCCTAATAATACCCATCAAAACCTATTAGAAATAAGTAATATAGTAAAATTACGGGGTACAAAATTAACATATGAAAATCTGTTGTATTTGTATACAGTAACAATGAGATAGCAGAAAGAGAAATTAAGAAAATCCCATTTACAGTCACAAGAATAAAATACCTAGGAATAAATTTAACAGAAGTAAAAAATCTGAAAAAATAAGATGTATTTGAAAGAAATTGAAGACACAAATAAATGGAAAGATATTCCATGCTCATGGATTGGAAGAATTAAGATTGTCAAAATGTCCATATTATCTAGAGCAACCTACAGAATCAATGCAGTTCCTATCAAAGTCAATGACATTTTTCACAGAAGTAGAACATAAAGTTCTAAAATTTATATACAACCACAAAATGTGTCTAGCCAAAGCAATCTTGGGAAAGAATAAAAAAGCTGAAGATATCATAGTCCTTAATTTCAAACTACATTACAAAGCCATAGCAATCAAAACCACACGGTATTGGGAAAAAAAAAATACATAGATTAATGGAACAGGATTTAGAGCCGAGAAATAAACCAACACATGTGGACAATTCATTTACAGCAAAGGGGCAAAGAATACACCATGGGGAAAAGCCAGCCTCTTCAATAAATGGTGTTGGGGAAACTGGACAGCTGCAGGTAAAAGAATCAATCTGGACTACTTTCTCACTCTGTATATAAAAATAAACTCAAAATAAAGACAATTGTAAGACCCAAAACCTGAAAACTTCTAGAAGGAAACATAGACAGTGTGCTCTTTCACATTGATCTTAGCAATATCTTTCTAGATACATCTCCTCAGGCAAGAAAAACTAAAGCAAAACTAAACAAATGGGATTACATCAAACTAAAAATCTTTTACACAGCAAAGAAATCATCAATAAAATGAAAAACAACCTATGGAATGGCAGAAGATATTTCTGATGATGGAATATTATTCAGCCATTAAACATGATGAAATCTTGCCACTTGAGACAACATGGATGATCCTTGAGGGATCTAAGTCAGAGGAAGACAGAGACTATATGATTTCACTCATGTGGAATATAAAAGAACTAATAGAAACAAACAACAAAATAAATGAACAAAACAAACCATGCAGAGAAACCCATGTAGATACAGAGAACAGAGTAGTGGTTATGAGAGGGGGAAAGGTGGTGGTGGGCAAAATGGGTAAAGGGAATCAAATGTATAGTGATGGTTGGAAACTAAATTTTTGGTGGTGAGCACTTTGTAGTGTATACTGACATAGAAATGTAATGTTGTACACAGGTCCTCTGCCCATTTTTTAAATTGATTTTTGTTGTTGTTGAGTCATATGAGTTCTTTGTATATTTTGGATATTAACCCCTTATCAGATATATTGTTTGCAAATATTTTTCCCATTCAGTAGATAGCCCTTTCATTTTGTTAAAGGTTTCATTTGCTGAGCAAAAGCTGTTTAGTTTGATGCAATCACATTTATTCATTTTTGCTTTTGTTTCTCTTGTCTAAGGTAACATGTCCAAAAAAAGTATTGCCGAGACTGATGTCAAAGAGTTGTTCTGCCTATGTTTTCTTCTAGGTTTTTTTTTTTTTTTTGTGGTTTCAAGCCATACATTTAAGTCCTTAGTCCATTTTGAGTTTATTTTTATATATGGTGTGAGAAAGTAGTCCAGTTTGACTCTTTTTTTTTTAAAGAACTTTTATTGAGATATAGTTAACAGACAATAAACAGCATATATTTAGAGAGTACAATTTGGTGTCCCAATCTCCCAATTCATTCCCCCCCAACCCTCCCTGCTTTCCCCACTTGGTGTCCATGTGTTTGTTCTCTACACCTGTGTCTCTATTTCTGCCTTGCATTTCCTCTTTCATAGTTGTTAGCATTTGCCTTATGTATTGAGGTGCTCCTATATTGGGTGCATATGTATTTATAATTGTTATCTCCTCTTCTTGGATGGATCCCTTGATCTTTATGTAATGTCCTTTCTTGTCTCTTGTAACATTTTTTATTTTAAAGTCTATTTTATCTGATATGAGTATGGCTACTCCAGCTTTCTTTTGATTTTCATTTGCATGGAATATCTTTTTCCATCCCCTCACTTTCAGTCTGTATGTGTCCGTGGGTCTCTTGTAGACAGCATTTATATGGGTCTTGATTTTGCATCCATTCAGCCAGTCTGTGTCTTCTGGTTGGTGTATTTAGTCCATTTACATTCAAGGTAATTGTCGATATGTATGCTCCTATTAGCATTTTCTTAATTGTTTTGTTGTTGTTTTTGTAGGTCCTTTTCTCCTCTTATGTTTCCCCGCTTAGAGAAGTTCCTTTAGCATTTGTTATAGGGCTGGTTTGGTGGTGCTGAATTCTCTTAGCTGTTGCTTGTCTGTAAAGCTTTTGATTTCTCCATCAAATCTGAATGAGCAGTTTGACTCTTTTGCATGTAGCTCTCCAGGTTTCCCAACACCATTAATTGAAGAGGCTGACTCTTCCCCATTGTGTGTTTTTTGCTCCTTTGTTGTAAGCATGGGTTTATTTCTTTGCTCTTTATTTTGTCCTATTGATCTATGTGTCTTTATTTTTTTGTTTCAGTACAATACTGTTTTGATTACTGTAGCTTTGTAGAATAGTTTGAAATCAGGGAGCATGGTAACTTCAGCTTTGTTCTTCTTTCTCAAAATTGTTTTGTCTATTTGGAGTCTTTTATGTTTCCATGCAAATTTTAGAATTATTTGTTCTAGTTCTGTGAAAAAAGGTATTGGTGATTTGATAGAGATTGTCCTGAATCAGTAGATTGCCTTGGGGAGTATGGCCATTTTAACAGCATTAATTTTTCCAGTCCATGAGTACAGTATATCTTTTCATTTGTTTTGTTATCTTCAATTTCTTTTATCAATGTCTTAGAGATTTTGAGTACAGATCTTCTACCTCCTTATTTAGATTTATTTCTAGGTGTTTTATTCTTTTTGATGCAATTCTAAATGAGATTTTTCACTTAATTCTCTTCTGATACTTCATTGTTAATGTATAGAAACACAATACATTTCTATATATTGATTTTGTATCCTGCCCCTTCACTGAATTTATTCATTAGTTCCAATAGGGTTTTTGTTTTGTCTTTTTTTTTGGTGGCATCTTTAGGATTTTCTATATGTAGTATCATGTCATCTGCAAACAGTGATGATTTTACTTCTTCCTTTCCAATTTGGATTCCCTTTATGGTGTTTTTTTTTTTTTTTTAACAGTTTGATATTTTTTTTTCTTATCAGTAATGTATATATGGCAATCCCAATCTCCCAATTCATCCCCCCAACGCCCCCTGCTTTCCCCTCTTGGTGTCCATATGTTTGTTCTCTACATCTGTGTCTCTATTTCTGCCTTGCAAACTGGTTGATTTGTACCATTTTTCTATATTCCACATACTTGTGTTAATATACAATATTTGTTTTTCTCTTTCTGACTCACTTCACTCTGTATGACAGTCTCTAGGTCCATCCATGTCTCTACAAATGTCCCAGTTTCATTGCTTTTTACAGCTGAGTAATAGTCCATTGTATATATGTACCACATCTTCTTTAGCCATTCATCTGTTGATGGACATTTCGGTTGCTTCCATGTTCTGGCTATTGTAAATAGTGCTGCAATGAACATTGGGTTGCATGTATCTTTTTGAATTATGGTGTTCTCTGGGTATATGCCCAGCAGTGGGATTGCTGGGTCATATGGTAGTTCTATTTTTAGTTTTTCAAGGACCCTGCATACTGTTCTCCACAGTGGCTGTATCAATTTATATTCCCACCAGCAGTGCAAGAGTGTTCCCTTTTCTCCACACCCTCTCCAGCATTTACTGTTTGTAGATTTTCTGATGATGCCCATTCTAGCTGGTGTGAGGTGATACCTCATTGTAGTTTTGATTTGCATTTCTCCAATAATGAGTGATGTTGAGCAGCTTTTCATGTGCCTCTTGGCCATCCATATGTCTTCTTTGGAGAAATGCCTATTTAGGTCTTCTGCCAATTTTTTGATTGGATTGCTTGTGTTTTTGATATTGAGCTGGATGAACTGTTTATATATTTTGGAGATGAATCCTTTGTCTGTTGATTCATTTGCAAATATTTTCTCCCATTCTGAGGATTGTCTTTTCTTCTTGCTTATAGTTTCCTTTGCTGTGCAGAAGCTTTGAAGTTTCATTAGGTCCCACTTATTTATTTTTGTTTTTATTTCCATTACTCTGGGAGGTGGATCACAAAAGATCTTGCTGTGATTTATGTCGAAGACTGTTCTTCCTATGTTTTCCTCTAGGAGTTCTATAGTGTCTGGCATTACATTTAGGTCTTCAATCCATTTTGAGTTTATTTTTGTGTATGGTGTTAGAAAGTGTTCTAATGTCATTCTTTTACATGCAGCTGTCCAGTTTTCCCAGAACCACTTATTGAAGAGGCTGTCTTTTCTCCATTGTATATCCTTGCCTCCTTTGTCATAGATTAGTTGACCATAGTTTATCTCTGGGAAGATTCCCTTTATGTTTTTTCTTGTCTGATTGCTGTTTCTAGGGCTATCACTAGTAGGAATAAAAGTGGGAGAGTGGGCATCCTTGTGTAGTTCCTGATCTTAGCAGATGTGCTTTCTTATTTTCACTGTGGAGTATGATGTTAGCTGTGGGCTTATCTATGTGGCCTTCATAAGGTTGAGATATATTCCCTCTCTACCCACTTTGTTGAGAGTTTTTATCATACATGGATTTTGAATTTTGTCAGTGCATTTTATGCATCTGTTGAGATGATAATATGATTTTTATTTAGTTTGTTGTTGTCATGTATCACATTGATTGATTTGTGGATATTGAATTGTCTTTTTATTCCTGGGAGGTGGGGGGAATCCCACTTGATCATGGTGTATAATTCCTTTAATGCATTATTGAATTTTTTTGGTAATATTTTGTTGAGATTTTTGTATCTGTTCATCAGGGATATTGGGTTGTAAATTTCTTTTTTTGTGTGTGTGGTATCTTTGTTTTGGGTATCAGGGTGATGCTGGTCTCATAAATAAATATGGGAGTGTTTTTTTTTCAATTTTTTGGAATAGTTTGTGAAGGATGTGTGTTAACTGTTCATTTAATATTTGGTAGAATTTACCAATGGATCTGTCCAAACCTGCATTTTTGTTGTTGTTGGGAGGACTTTTAAAATTATTGATTCAGTTTCATTACTGGTATTTGCTCTGTTTGTATTTTTTGTGTCTTCCTGATTCAGTCTTGTGGGATTGTATGTTTCTAGAAACTCATCCATTTCTCTTATGTTGTCCATCTTATCAGAGTATAGTTATTCATAGTAATCTCTTATTATCCTATGTATTTCTGTTTGTGTCAGTTATAACTTTTCCTTTTAAGTTCTGATTTTATTGATTTGGGTCCTCTCTTTTTTTGTGGTGAGTCTGGCTAATGGTTTATCAATTTTGTTTACCTTTTAAAGATCCAGCTGTTAGTTTCATTTATCTTTTCTAGTGTTTTATTTTTTTGTCTCTATTTCATTTCTATCATCTTTATTATTTTTTTTTTCTTCTACTAACTTCGGGTTTTGTTTGTTCTTGTTTTTCTAGTTCCTTTAGTTGCAAGGTAAGATTGTTTATTTGAGATTTTTCTTGCTTCCTAAAGTAGGCTTTTATTGCTATAAACTTCCATCTTAGATATGCTTTTGTTGTATCCCACTGATTTTGAATCATTGTGTTTTCATTTTTATTTGTTTCCAGGTATTTTTGATTTCATCTTTGATTTCTTTAGTGACCCATTGGTTGATTAGTGGCATATTATTTGGCTTCCATGTGCTTGTGCTTTTTGAAATTTTTTCTTGTAGTTGTATTCCAGTCTCATACCTTTTTGCTCCGATAAGATGCTTGTTATGATTTCAAGCTTAACATTACTGAGTCTTGTTTTTAGCCTAGCACATGATCTATGCTGGAGAATGTTCTATGGACACTTTAAAAGAATGTGTATTCTCCTGTTTTTGGATGGAATGTTCTATACATATCTATTAAGTTTATCTGGTCTAATGTATCATTTAAGGCCAGTGTTTCCTTATCAATTTTCTGTCTGGATGATCTTTCCATTGATGTAAGGGGGGTGTTATAGTACCCTCATATAATTGTGATGCTGTCAATCTCTCTCTTTATGTTTGTTAATATTTGAATTATGTATTTAGGTGATCCCATGTTGGGTGCATATATATTTACAATTTTATATCTTGTTGTTGGAGTCATCTCTTGAGTATTTGTAATGTCCTTATCTCTTTTTGCAGTCTTTGTTTTAATGTCTCTTTTGTCAGTACATGTATCGCTACTGCAGTTTTCTTTTTGTTTCCAATTTGCATGGAAGACCTTTTTCTGTCCTCTCATTTTCAGTCTATGTGTGTCTTTAGATTTGAAGTGAGTCTCTTGTAGGCAGCACATATATGGATTTTGTTTTTCTTTAATCATTTAGCCACTCTTTGTCTTTTGATTGGTGCATTTAGTTGATTTACATTTAAAGTAATTATTGATAGGCATGTACTTTTTTCCATTTTGTTAATTGTTTTTGTAGTTCTCTTTTGCTCTTTTCCCTTCTTATTTGATGACTATCTTTAGTGTTATGCTTAGACTCATTTATATATTTTTTAGTATGTGTATCTATTATAGATTTTTGGTTTGTGGCTACCATGAGGTTTTTTTTTTTATAAATTTATTTATTTATTTAATTTATTTATTGGTTGTGTTGGGTCTTCGTTGCTGCACATGGGCTTTCTCTAGTTGCTGTGAGTGGGGGCTACTCTTCATTGTGGTGTGCAGGCTCCTCATTGTAGTGGCTTCTCTTGTTGTGGAGCATGGGCCCTAGGCACATGGGCTTCAATAGTTGTGGCACATGGGCTCAGTAGTTGTGGCTCATGGGCTCTAGAGCACAGGCTTAATAGTTGTGGTGCATGGGCTTAGTTGCTCCGTGGCATGTGGAATCTTCCCAGGGCAGGGCTCAAACCTGTGTCCCCTGCATTGGCAGGCAGATTCTTTACCACTGCACCACCTAGGAAGTCCTACCATGAGGTTTTTATATAGCTATATATGTAGCACACATATGTTCAGATGTATACATATGTATATATATATAGTACTAATTTTGTCTTTTAACATTTCTACTCACTTTATAAGTGGTTAATCTACTATTATTACTGTATATTTATTTGCCTTTACCAATAAGATTTTTCCTTTTATTTTTTATATTTCTTTTGATTTTTCTTTCCTGCTCAGAGAATACTCTTTAACATTTCTTGTAAAGCTGGTTTAGTGATGCAGAACTCTTAGCTTTTCCTTCTCTGTAAAATCTTTTCTCTTACCTTCAAATCTGAATGATAGCCTTGCTGGGTAGAGTATTTTTAGCTGTAGGTTTTTTACTTTCATCACTTTAAATATATTATGGCGCTGCCTCCTGGCCTGCAAAACTTCTACTGACTAAATTGTGGGAGTCCCTTGTGTGTAACTAATTGTTTTTCCCTTGCTATTTTAAGATTCTCTTTCTATCTTGAATTTTTGGCATTTAATTACAATGTGTTGTGATGCATTTCTCATTGGGTTGATCTTGTTTGGGACTCTCTGTGCTTTCTGAGCCTCAGTGTCTGTTTCCTTTTCCAGATTAGGGAACTTTCAGCTATTATTTCTTCTAGTAAATTCTCTGCACCTTTCTCCTCTTTTTGGGGCCCCTATTTTTCAATTTTTAGTATGCTTGATGTTGTCTTAGAGGTCTCTTGAATTATTCTCAGTTTAAAAAGTTATTTTTCCTTTTTTTCTAATATTCAGCTAATATGATTTCCACTACTCTGTCTTCCAGTTAATTGAATTGTTCCTCTATATCATCTAATCTATTATTGATTCCTTCTAGTGTGTTTTTTATTTTACTTATTGTATTCTCCAATCTGTTTGTTTCTTCTTTATATTTTCTGCCACTTTGTTAAACTTCTCACTGTGTTCATCCATCCTTCTCCTGAGTTCACTGAACATCTTTATAATCATTACTTTGAACTCTTTATTAGATAGATTGCTTATCTCCACTTCACTTATTTTTTTTCTGGGGTTTTATCTTGTTCTTTCATCCTGTAATTTTGCCTAACTCTCTGTGTTTATTTGTATGTATTAGGTAGATTGTTTACATTTCATGATCTTGGAGAAGTAGCCTTATGTAGGAGACATCTTATTGGCCCAGTAGCACACTTCCCTCTGGTCACCAGAGGTATATGCTCTAGAGGGTGTCTTCTATGTGGGCTGCATGGATCCTTCTGCTGTTATGGAGCTAACTACTGTGGGTGTATTTTTAGGCCTAGCTGGCCCCCATCTTGATTAACTGACAGGTCTTGCCTTTTTCTGAGGCTGCTGGCTAGTGGTGGGCAGAGCTAGGTCATAGAGTGCTTGCCTCTAGGGGCTGGGGTTTCTTTGGGCTGGTGATGGCCTGCTAATGGGTGGGGCTGGGTTCCTGTGCAGCTGGCTACTTGGTCTAGGGGCTTCTGGGATGAATGCTGATCTGCTGGTGGATGGGTAAGCCCCTGATGCTAATAGGCTAGATTGGGGGCTCCAAAATGGTGCTGATCAGCACCAGTGTCCTTATGGTAGAATGAGCTGACAAAAATAGCTGCTACCAGCTTCTGTTTTCACAGTGGGTGTTCTAGTGGCCTCTTGCCTCTCTGAGAAGCTCTCCAAGATCAGCAAGTGGAACTGACCCAGGCTCCTTTCAAATAATTGCTTCTGTACTGGATCTTGAAGTGTGTGAGATTTTGTATTCAGCTTTTAAAAGCAGAGTGTCTATTTCCTACAGCCCTCTGGCTGTCTCATATACCATTCCTATCAGCCTTCAAAGCCAGTTATGGGGGCTAATCTTCCCAGTGTAGGAACCATCCCCCTGCCCCAGCGTGGGAGCCTGAAATGGGTCTCAGAGCCTTCACTCTTTGGAAGAACCTCTTCCCTCTATCCTGTTTGTGAGTTGCCCACCTGAGGGTATGAGTCTTGACTATACCATGTCTCCACCCCTCCTACCCATCTCATTGTATGTCCTTATTTAAAATATTGTCTGCTACTCTTCAGGTCATTCTCATCAATAGTTGCTCTGTAAATAGTTGTAATTTTGGTGTGCCTATGGGAGGAGGTAAGCTAAGGGTCTTCCTACTCTGCCGTCTTGGCTGTGCCACTCCTTATATTTGCACTGTTTTAACTGCATATTATTTTGCTTCACTTGTGAATTTTTAAAATATTTTATATATGTATCTGTGAATAAACTCTTTTCCCAAGTAGGCTGTGTTTTAAATGCTCTTATTGAGCCTTTTATTAGAGGTTCGATTTTTCAGGCAGTTTCAGACAGTTCAGTACATTATAGTATGTGATTCAACATAACTTTATTTACGTTGACAACTCATATGACAATATTTTTCCCCACACTGTCTCAGGTCTTGAATTTGGAGGCACTTTGAGGGTCTATTTGCTTGGAGTCTCTTTTCAGGTCTCTACACTGAGAACTGGAACTCTGTTGGTATTAAAAGAGTCCAGATAAGGAGGAACCAGGGCCTGGTAGATAAATACAGCCTGTAAGGAGATGAGGCCCACACCTGGGGAAAGATGCAGCTCTTGGAAGTGGGGAGAGTGGAGCTTGCAGGGAGGTGGAAACCAGCATGATTCAGAGGCCTAAGGATGCTCAGGGACTGGGCTTCAGTCCCTGGAAGTAGGGGATTGCCTGGTAAGAGCAGAGTAGAGCCCCAGTCTTCAGGGGTGTGTTCCATGCAGAGACATACACAAGCGGCTAGGTGTGGGCGAGAAAGTTACCCAGCTTCTGGGGTACCTGGAGGTTAATGAGTTGGATTGACTGTCCCAACCCTTAATTAGATGATAGGCTCTATTGGCAACAAGCCCCCATCCTCAGATGCTCTCCAAAAGTCACCTCATTAACATAACAAACGAGAAACCACCTGAATTGCTCTCATCACTTAGGAATTTCCAAGGGTTTTAGGAGCTCTGTGCCAGTAAGAGGGATGAACACCACATATATACTTTTTATTATGTCACAATATCCCAGGAACAAATTTTGTTAAATATCAACAATATGCTAGGTACCTTGCTAGGCACTGGGGATAAAGCTGTAAATGAGACAGACACTCTCTGTTCTTAGGGAGCTTAGAGTCTTAAGGAGAAGATAGATATCATTAAACAGAAAATGATAAGTAATTAGGTAAACAGTTACAAGGGTATAAGGAAGTAGATGCTGCAGAAATATATGCACCTTGAGACTTTGTTTCAGTAAGGTGCAGATGTACAGAATTAGAAGAGGACTAGAGTGGTCTTGTGATTGTGGTTGGGGGCTGAGTTGAAGGGTCTATGGCAGAAGAGTCTGGGCCTATACAGTGGAAGCTTGGTTTTAAGGTTCTAGGTACTTCCTCTGAGAACCCGCATGGGACAGTCTCTCCCTACTGTTTGTGCTTTCTTCTGTGCAAGAAGCTACCGATTTGTGCTTGTCCAAGTTTAATTTCTATCTGCCTATCACGTACAAAATATCCCACTGTGCAGGTGAATTCTAAGAGTAAAGATAAAAATGTGATTTCTAACAAAAATACATTATTTAGAACATAGTGGTTAAATGAAGTTACTTCCCCTAATATGTGTAATCTCAGGTAATTTGAATTTTCTCAAGTTCAAATTTGAGGTTTTGTAGAAGAATGTTAGACAGTGAGAACTAATATTTGCACTGTTAGGTTCACTCTGATGTATCAGTCACTGAAAGCAGTATTGACTCATCTATAGAATGGGTACATTTAATTACCTTATTTATTCACACAATTTTCTTCATACCAGCAATTGAGTCCTGTTCATACCTACTTTGATTGTGAAACAAAAAGAAAGGATTTACAATGTAGACAGACCTCTTGGATGATGAAGGTGGTGGTGCTGTTGGTGGTTGGTATAGGGGAATAAGAGAGCATCAAAGGGAGAAAAGGATATATAAAAAGTGACTGGAAAGTGACTTTTGTGCTAAATTTTTTCTTTCTAATTTCTGGTTTGAAATTGGAATGTTTGTGGTCAGAGAAATTCAGTTGACTTTACAAGATACACTTTTTATGTGATAGTTCATCCTTGGCATTGTATCTTCACTTCCAGTACCTGCCAACAGTGATGCTCTTCAGGGTGTACCAGTGTGGCTAACTGGTGAGTGAACACATATTTCATTCAGTTCTGTCTGTCTATCATCTATCTATCTATCTATCTATCTATCTATCTATCTATCTATCTATCATCTATCTATCTATCTATCTATCTATCTATCTATCTATCTATCTATCATCTATCTATGACTAGTGATGCCTCATGATTTCCTAACCACATATACATGTTTGCCACAACTCTGATAATTTCTTTAGTGTACATTCCCAGAAATGGGAAGATTAAGTCCTAAGATGGAACACAGTATAAGTTGTTTGGAATACTGCTGCCGAGACCAGCTCGGTGATTTGAGGTGAGTGACGGGTGCCGCAAGCTTAAAGAAAACACAGACACAGATTTAAGAGAAAGATGGGACTGGGGGACTCAAGACCTCTAGGATCAAGAGCCTTGCTGATTGATCCCACGTTGCTTTTATTGAGTTCTTGACATAGCCTAAGGGTCTAATGCTTCCAGTTTAGTCCCATAAACAAGGCTATCTTTGAAATAAACACACAAAGGCCTCACATGACTGGGGCAATGATCTTTGTTTGCCTCCTGGGTTCGATTTGAGCAGGTGTGGATCTGAGCAGGGTGCAGATTTGAGCTGGGCGTGGAGAGCAAAGCAGCCCTGGGGGCAGGAGACCTCTCTCAGAAGGATTAGGGGTCTGTGCCCCACCCCTGTTGGCCCCTCTGCAACTGTGCCTGTCTTAGGTTGTTCCTCCCCTGAGGAATCTTACCCATCTCTGGCTAACCAGCCATCCTCCAGGGCCAAACAGGGTGATATGAGGTGTGCAAGTGAGAAAGGGGCTGCGCCCCCAGAGAGGGTCAATATTCTGTTTCCACGGTAGCCTATGGCCCATAGTCTCCACGCCCAGCACCCTTAGCTCCTCCACTGCTCAAGCAGGACATTCTGCATCCAGTCACTCGGCCCACATACTTTAATTACTTTTAGTAACATTTACAAGGTTTCAGAAAGACTTCTGAATGTCTTCCCACATACTGCCAGACTGCCCTCCAGAAAGGCTGCTCCAGTCTATCCTCTCACCGCCAGTGTATGAAAGAGAGTGTCCTAGCATGGCTTATAGATTACAGAAGGAGGAAAAGTGATAGATTCTCTCAGCAGCTAGAGTGATACTGAGATGAGCATTACATTTGGCAGGCTGTGCTTACATCCTTTACCAAAATGTTGGTAATTAAGTTGATCAGTGGAAACTTTGGTAAAGAATAGCTGAACAGAAAATCTTTACATCTCGTCACGAGGTGTGGTACAGTGGAAAGATCACTAAAGTGGCACTCAGGAGGCCTGGGTTTGGGATTTAATAAATGTTAAATTCCTTTCAGTCCCCTATCTGACGATCACTTGTCTCTAAAATGGCGCCCCTCCCAGCCCTAACCCTGTGTATGGATATAAGGGGCATGTGTGACACTTCCTGAGAGAAGCCTGGTGAGCGTTCTTAACAGGAGAGAGATAGCAGGTGCAGAGTGACAAAAAAATGAGACGATTCCTGTACCTCTGTTGTTGGCTATGCATTTCCTGGCAGTGTGCATTCTTACCCTCAGAGACAGGGATTCAGATCTTACCCCAGGACCTGATTCACTCTGAGGAGCTTCCAATAACTGGAGCAAAATGCTGCTGGTAGTTAGTCAAGATGTTTAAATGCCACTTGGTGACTGATCACTCCTGAGTCGCGGTGCTGCACCATGTTGCTCAGCACTCAAAGGACACCGTGGCACTCCTCAGCCAGCACCACACAGAAACATAGTTGCATGACTTGCCCAATGTTTGGAATGAGTCTTCCCAGAACATTCTGGCATAGGGTATCCAGGCATCTCTCTCAATGTTGCTTTCCTAGAAAAGTTTACTCATCCATTGGTAAGAGCCAGGGATTTGGGGCAGCTACATTGGGATAGTCCACTGACTGCCACATAACGGGACGAACAAAACATAATGAGAGAATAAACAGGAAAGTATTCATGGGAAGATTGGCATTGACATATTGCTTGATTCTGTGTCTATAATATGTACGAGAAGCCTCTTGCAGTGCTTGATGTGGAGGAGGACATCAGTGTAAGTGCTCCAGTAAAGTATGAACAAAAGCTATGGGAATACAGAATTCAGAAGCCCAAAGAAGAGAATTTTTCTGGTCCTTCAAGTCCTAATCGCTGAGATGAGAAATGTGTAGTTTTATTTCTTTTGTCCAATGTTTCAATAATAATAATAATACTCACTGAATACTTTCCCTGGATAATATACATACTGTTTTATTCAATCTTCACAGCTTGATGAGGTAGAAGCTATTATAATCATCCCCATTTTATAGGTGAGGCAACTGAGACACATAGGGTAACTTACCCAATGGTATTTGGCTACAAAGTGGCAGGGCTGGCCTTCACCCACAGGCAAGCCTGACTCCAGAGCCTCCACTCTCATTCTTGTGCAACACACAGGCCTGTTTTGTGTTCTCAGTGCCAAGTCACAAAGATAATTCCCCCTAATGGGACATCTGGTCACTTTCAGAAAAGAGAGCAGAGAGGAAGTGAACTCGTTTCTACTTACCAATTAAACACCACTTATTTAGCAAAGGAAACAATTTAGGATAAAATATCTTGATCATGGAAAAATCAAATGGCCCTTTCAAACCAATATTTAAGCCACATTTGCTCCAGTCTGGCTTTCTCTGTGTATGGGTGGTAGACTGACTAGTCTTTCCATTTTTCTCCTGGACATTTTGACATTTAATAGAGATACAGAATGCGTTTGTGAAATGCTCGTAATTTGAAGTCTCTGCATAGCACCCTTCCCTTTATTCCCTGCCATGATAAACATGCCCAGATAGCAAGTTCACAGAAGGTTGTGAGCTTTTGAAGTCTTTGAAAAATCTGAAAATTATATGACAATATTGTATATGTAATCACTGGTGAGAGCCAGCCAACATCTTCCCGAATGCCAGACACATGGCTCCTATAAATCCTCTGCTAAGAGCAGAGAGTGGTGGTCCTGTTTACTTAAACTCCAGGGAGGAATGGGCATGGTTAGCATCACAGCAATTGACACAATCAGGATGTTCAAATGGAATTACTGCTACTTGTTCGTATTTAAATGCCGTGCTTAGATCAATAGTTCAGAAGAAGAAAGTCTCCATGCTCAAGATTGGAGTAAATAAAACAGCTTCACCTTTCACTGAAATGTGTGTGAGAGGATTATTAAATGTCTGAGGACTGCACAGTTTAATCTTGTGGAGATAAAGTTTTATCAGTGAGAATTTGCACTCTTTTGAGGCCCTTTGAAGTTACATCTGTGTTCCCTTAACTAGACCGAAAGTTTCCTAGTTGGATACAAGAGATGCCTAGGAAATATCTCTTTATGGTGGTCTGTCCAATGGCATCAGTATTTACCTACAGTTTTAGGTATGTCAGGTTTCAGTTATGATGATCTATAAAAATATGTCTAGGAACTAGACTCCTATTCATCGCTCAGCATAAAGCATCTGCTTATTGTGTTGCTAGATAAAGTCCCATGTGGAATCCTTGCACTTGGATTTTCAATCAGGTTGCTCCCCACACTTTTGAAAAATATGCAATTTTTGCCCAGGTTATTTTAAACTTGAAATACTTCAGGAGCATAGGTAAATGTGCACTGAAAAGGTCATCCAAAGCAATCTTGATGGACAGATGTGACACGTCAAATGCTCTGGGTATATCTCAGGCAATACCCACAAACCACAGTGAAAATGACTCACGGAAACAGTGTTAAAATGAAAGGATCTCTGATGTGTGATACTATCAAGTGATGGTGGTGTGATTAAAGATTGAGAGCAATATGGAAAGACTATTCAGATATTGACAGAGGGTAAAACCAAATGATGAAATCTAGAGTACCTGCCTGATCAACTTACAAGTTGAGACTGTGTCACATTAAATTTTTACTGTGGGTGATACTGAGAAAGTTTGAAAATGAATATGTCACAACTAATCTCAAAAGAGAAGAGACAGCTTTCAGATTTCAACCAGTTAAGGATTAAAGAGTGGGAACATAAAGGCTTTAAAACTTTCCTCTAAGGTTGGCTGTTGAGACTCTGAGTTAAGACTGAGTCATTCTAGACAGCCACCATAACATTCAGGTTCTTGAAGGATCTGGTTAACAATGTGCAGCTTTTGTTTTACTTCCGTGAGGGTGAAAGTAACCCCACCCTCACATATGATGAATCACAGAGTGACTGTTGTGCTTGAAATATTCTCTCCTCCTGCTTGGTGATGAGTTAGCTGAGACTGGTACATACAGCTCAAAAAGATGGACTAGAATTCATCCCACCTTCTTTCTCCTAATTTTTGTCAATGTGTCCAACATTTTCTTAGCCATTAGGGCTCAGAACTTGGCATCATCTTTTACTTTTCCCCTCTTTCTTTCCTTCCTGTTGCCAAGTGTTGATTCTATCTCTGGAATACTTCTTGAATCTATACTTTGTTGTCCATTTCCATTGACACTGCCTTAAATTAGGCAACTATTACCATTTGCCTAGATAACTGTAAGAGGCTATAATGTAACCCTATCACATGTTTTTCTTCCTTAATTCCCACTAGTGCTTTCTATATGCTCAATTTGGCAGACTGAAGCACAGTATTTGATAATCCTTGCCTATACTGTTTTTTGACTCCTCTGACTTTGCTCTTGCTTTTGCCTTGACCCTAATGATTTTCACTCCGTGTTGTATACATAAATCATACCAATCCTTCAAAGCCCAGCACAAATACTTTCTGTCCCCAAAGTCTGTCCTGATTATGAGTCTCTTCTCTCTCTCCTTTTCCTTTCCTATTGCAACTTTCTTTCTCCCTTTATAAGGGCACTTAACACTGCATAATTTGTCATAATAATCTATGCTTTATTTATTCTACTAAACTCCAACCATTATATGTAAGAATCTATGTCTAATTAATCTTTATATCTCCAGCACAAACTTAGGATGGCTGGTCTTATACTTTTCATTATACAAGCCATGCAATTCAGGAAATAGGATACTAATTACTTAATAGTACAGCCTATATCTAAATATTGTCAATAAATTGTCTATTTTTATGTCAGCTTCCTGGGTGCCAAGCCATAAGCCAATTGCTAAATTACTATCATAGTGTGACTGTTATCATTAGGCATAGAACCGGTGTCTTTTTGCATTAACTTATTTTAATCATTAAAGTTAATTTTAATAGTACATTTTATTATATTCAGTACAGTATATCTGAAACATTACCATTTCAACTTGTAATCGATATAAACAATTACCAATGAGATATTTTACATTCTTATTTTTTTCATACCAAGTCTGTAAAATCAGGTATGTGTTTTACACATATAGTGCACCTCAATCCAGGCACTGAAGTTTCGCTGGAGATATTTGGTCTGTATTTAAATTTCATAAAATTTATCACTGGAAATGTAGACTCACAGATCCAATGTTCCAAATATACTTAAAATTTTTACAGTAACTGAGTTGGAGATCAGTTTTTAATTTTAGATTAATAATAAATTTTAATTCATTGATCTTTAAAAATTGTATAGTTGATTTACAACTGTTAGTTTCAGGTGTACAGCAAAGTGATTTGGATATATATATATATGTGTGTGTGTGTGTACATTTTTTTCTTCACATTAACTTTAAAAAAATAACTGAAAGAACAAAATAAATCTAATAAACCATATGAAAGTTTGGTCTAATATAAATATAATAAATTAAAATTTCTAGAACAAAACATTTTTATTTCTGCTATTAAGAACCTGAGAACATGCAAGAATAATAGCAACATGTTTTATAATCTTTCTGGAAGTACCAATAATTATATTATAATTGCTATTAATTATACATATACATATTGTTAACATTATTCCTAATAATGTTACTAAGAGTTTGAAGATGAGACTATTGAAGTATACCAATGCTTTTAAAGATATTGGTGTTAAAGATTAAATTATAAAGTTTGGGGGTGCTGCTGTCTTTTTTTACCTAATTGTAATGATCTAGAGTTTATATTCCTAGCACACCAGTGGGGAATCAGACACATCTCAGCTTTTGGGGATGAATAAATTCACACCAGCTCCTATAAGGAATGAAAGGAGGCATCATTACGCAGAAGCAGAGATAGGTTAGGCACATAGATTCCAGAACCAGACTTCCAGGTTCAAATTCCAGTTCTGGCTCCTTCTAGCTCTGCAATCTTATCAAAGTTCCTTAATATCTCTGTTTCTCCAATTCCTTCTCTGCCAATAGGGTTACTTTACAGGATTGTTGTAAGAAAGAACTGTGTTGCTATGTGTGAAGTGCTTAGAACATAGTAAGAACATAGTAAGTACTACATAGCTATTAGGAGTTCTTACCTATCACTGTTGTCATGCAATGTTAGATTTAGGTTTGTTGCTTAGACATTATAGTCTGCGACTCTTATTTTATACATGAAGAAATTGAGACCCAAGGAGATTGAGTGACTTGCATAAAATTGCCCAGCTTCTCATCAAGACCTAGGAAATCTCATCACAGGGTCTTGGGCTCTTATATTCTGTGCTAGGCCCAGTGCTATGTGTGAGACATTGATTTGCCACCCACAAGTGTTGCAGGAGTGGACAAGTGGACAGGTGGAGATGACAGCAAGGCAAATGCCATGATGGGCAAGGGCAGCATCTTATGGGAGCTCAGAGGAACTCCAGATTTCTTAGGTCCTTCTCCTCTCCCTGCTCCTCTCCAAGATGGCATGTAGGTAAAGGGAGGACTCACTTGACTCTGTGATTGTGAGGAGGTGAGAGCCTTGGATCCATGCTGGTGATCTCGGGTGGCCTTGGCCTGTCGTGGCTTGAAGCAGAATTTCGGTTTCCTGGCCAGAGATTGAAGTCAGGCTGCAGCAGTGAGAGCTCTGAATCCTAGACACTAGACCACCAGGGACCAGTGGCCAGTGACAAGTCCCTGACCCTTCAGCTTTGCAGAAAATGAATTTCTACAAAGAGGCAGAAAGTAGTGAAACAACTGAAGTGCTTATTAGCTGAAAAAGAGTACATGTGGGTAGACACACAGGCGGGCTCAGAGAAAGAGTCGTGCCCTCATGGCAGTTTGAACCACTTATATGGGGCATTTCTTCTGGGTTTCCTTTGGCCAGTCTTGCTTTGCTAGATTCTGAGTCTGTATTTGGTTTATCTCAGGGTCCTCCCATGTGTGCGTGTGTATCTTAGCAGAGGTGGATTTTAGCGAAGAGGCTTGTGGGTAGGTTGACATCACTTACTATGAGGTGACACCCCCTCCCTTTTGACCTCCGAGGAGCCTTTCTGCACATGTGTAGTTAGGAAGGTCTTCTTGACCTCAGAAATGAGAAATATGTAGCCTCTTATCTGTGCAGGGCTCAGCTCTTCCTCCTCCTCATCTTGGATCGTCTGTCCACAGGAAACAAACTCCAGCTGCTCAGCCTGGGGCCCATCTATCTCCTGCCTCGCTAGGTCCTCTGGATTCTCTTTGCACGAGGAAATCTCTTCATCTTGACCCAGGCCTTGCCCTTCATTAGCCATTAGGAGGCAGGAATATAGCCTTAGGTGTCTGAAGCCACTTTCCTCCTCCAGAGCTTTCCTGCTGCTCCGTTCTTGTTGGATTTGATGCCATGGTAGACAAGGGCAACCTTTCAAGCTGAAGGAAACAGGCCACTAAGCCAGATTTCCTCAGGGCCTGTATATCTTTCAGCTCTCTCTTGAAACTGGAAGAACTAGGACTTTGGTGTCTGCCTCCATTGCTCCTCTTCTCCCTCTGGTCTCTGGTTGTGACATAACCCCACGTCTCATTCTCCTTCTTTTCTGGGAACATATTCATGCCTGCTTCCTTTGACAGGCTGGATACAAAATGAAACATTGGCTTACTAATAAGGGGATCTCTGAAAAACACCTTCCCTTCCTAAGGATGCGTAGGAACATGGGGATGCACCAGAAGTAGCTGCGTCATCCACTCAGCCATGGTAGGTCCTGGGCCTTGAGACTGGAGCACATTCTACCTCAAGGTGGCTCGGCATGTGTGGGGATGTGTTGAGAAGTGGAGGATTGCACACCTTGTCATTGTTCATCTGGAATTCATATTTCCCCAAAGAAATGGGGTCCGTTTACCTCCCTTAGGAGAATCGTTAGAGGGTGGGATAATCCTGCAGCCACTTTAGACAGCTTTGCCTCCCCCCTGCCGTCTTGAGCTCTCACCTCCCGCACCGTGCCCCCTGTGCCATACTGCAGCCCCACAGTAGGGTGCGTTGCCCTACCCTCTACAACACAGCACAGCACCAGCACCTTGTGCAGGAGAGAATGCATTCAGGTTCCTTTCCTCAGAGCTGGGGTGTCCAAGGCAGCACTTTAGGCCCTCAGGACTCAATTCCTGCCTAACCCTTGCCTGGTTTCTGATCCACCAGGACCAAGTAATTACCTTTACTGATGCACTGAAGTGGTGACTAACTCACTTCTGTCCTCCACACTCGTGAATGCTGTAGGATGTGTGTCTGTGACTCACTCCAGCCATTTGGAATGGAAACCCGGGTGACGGTAGAGGGCTGCTGTTCTCTGGGGTGGAATAGGAGATAAAAACTATCAGTGACATTTTCCTCTTGGTCTGTTAGCTCATAGAACTAAACAGATCCTCTCTCCTCATCTCCTACTCATCTCTTAGGATTCAGCTTCACATGTTATCCTGAGGTTTTTGCCTGACACTTCCACACACACAGAAATAAGTCCTCCTTCTCCTACGCTGCAAAACATATTTGGAAAAGGGGCATGTCTCTTAGAATTTCTCTTCCATTATACCACAGTGACTTATTGACAGCTCACTTCTCTTCCACTAGAAAGGTTCCTGCTAGGGCAGAGACCAGGTCTTGGTTTTCTTGGCATCCCTAATGCCTTGCAGAGGGATTGGTTCAGAATTGGGGCTTAGAAAATGGTGACAAGTGTGTGAAATGTCTTAGAGATAGCTCTGATGAGGAGCCCAAACTTCTTTGATCTTGAACTTTGCTCCTGCACTTTCCAAAAAACATGCAAGGGATAGGGAGTGTTCATACCTATTGCTGTGCAAGGCAGGCTAAAAGGGTAAAGAGATGAAGGGAAGAGCTTCCTTGAAGCCATGTGGCCCTGGTCTTCCTTTCTTGCTGGATGATAGCCTGCTAAGGAGGAAGTGGGGCTGGAGTGAGTATCAAAAAAGTGTCTGGCTACTCCTGTGTCTTGAAGGTTCTGAGATGGCAAGCACTACAGGAACCGTGAAACTGATCCAAACTGAGTCCCTTCCATATTGACTCCTCCTTTCTGGTAAATGCCCCCTATTATTATAATGACTTATGATGTCAATGTATAAAAATACAAAGCCTCAAAATATCTCCTGGTCACCTATGTGCAAAGTAGACACCGTGCTTCCCTGATAGCAAGAGACATCAATTAGGGGAGTGTTTCTCTCACTGGTGCCAACAATCTATTTGGATTCAGTTTTGGCTGTGGAGCATTTGTCATTTGGAAATGAACTGTTAGAATGACTTTTACAACTAGGAATGCCAATTGTCTGACTTGGGTTAGGCTGTCTGATTTAGAGCTGGGTCATCTAGTTCTGGAACACATAGTTCAGAATGCATTTGAAAGGGTGAGTTAAATGCAAATCACCTGGTTTTGGTGAGGGGGCTTGCATAATAACAAACTTTCTGGACCCCACTCTTCTGCTTTGTGTCTGAGTGTCTGCACTGAAAGGGATATTCAGGAGAGCCCTTGAGGGAACGTCCAAATTGCTGGGAGGAGTTGGTTCCCACAGGTAACTTTCAGTATCCAGGAGTTTGGGTATCTTATTTAAAAAAAAATCATATCAGCTTAATTTTAGTATACTAGTGGCTTTATATTTAGTTTACTTTTAATTCCTGAAACTTCAATAGCAGAGCAGGAAACTCTTCTATTCCTAAATGTGGATCCCTATCAGGGCTTAACTTGTAAAGAAATGTCTTCCTTCTCGTATTCTCTGCTTTCCTTTCTGTCCTTTTTGTGAGTTAGTTGAGTAATAACTAAAACTCAACTGTGAGTGTTTTCATTGAGGATGAAAAGTTCTGCATAGGAAATGGCACCATCAGCAATGGGTCAGTCATTGATGTTGGCCAAGGTGAGGAAACCTACTTCCTTACACTAAAGGTTAGCCAACCAATGGGAAGTATTCGTGGGGAGCTTGGGGGAAGAGAAGTTGAGTTGCATTCTCGTAGTGAACTTCAGCTCAACACACCATGGAAAGTACCAGGCAGTAAATGAAACTACAAGAGGTTAGAAAACTCTCTCTCTCTCTCTTTTTTAATATAAAGACCGTGAGGGTATGTATGATTTCAAGTTTTGGTGAACTGTTTCTGAATAGGAAATGAGTAGGTTCCAATCACTGAAAAGAAAAGGACTTGGTGGGGCAGGAATATTTTTAATGCACTTCTCTCACTGGCTGAATCTTGTCACGGAGCAGTGGTTTTCAAACAATTGCCTGGGATGCAGGAAGAAAATACTAAAACTTCTATTTATCCTTATTGAGCTCATTCTTTAAAACTGTCTATTTCTTGTGCTATTTTATGGCGTATTGAGAGGATGTTGTCAACTAAACTTGCAACTCTCACGTTGTGCAGTTTTTTAACTTTTAGTTGGGACAAAATGAAGACTGCAGCCCAGGAGACAGCATCCCAGATAGCTCTAAGAAACTGTTGCAAAGAGGTAAGGGGAAAGATCAGTATATATGTGATTTTGGTGAAAGGGAAAAACATGCCATCAAGCACATATTGTTTACAAAATGTTTCTGCTAGTCCTGTGCAGGTTGTTGCTAGTCACGTGGAGCAGACGTCACCATGACGTTTTTTTAGATATGAGGAGATACAAGAATTGGGCTCATAAAGTTGGCACCTGAAAATATCTAACTATCTAAAGACCCGTTCTGCCAGTTTTTCCAGAGCACGGAGTGCCTCATTTCAGTTCTGCACCTTGAACACCTTTCAGGGGGCTGTTGGCAGTGAGCAGCTGCAGCAGCACGTGATTTAATCTTTGTAGAGGTAGATGGCAAATGCCAGTGGCGAGTGCCAATTGTAGTTGACAATGTGCTAAAGAGAAGGGGACAAAGCAGGGGGTTGCATCAGATAGGAAGAACTGGAGATGTGGAGAAGCTCAGAACTTGGAGATCTTCCTTTTGTTCTGATATAGGAAATGTAGTAGCCATTTGGAAAGATTCTGGAGAGAGAGGCAGGACATTGGCCTTTTTGGACAATGACTGTGACAGGTGCTGAGTTATGTGTTATTTATTCTTATTCTATCATTGCACAGGCAGTTTGCACATGCACTTATACTTTATATTCATTTATTATCCATTTAGTGAATATCTCCTTGATCTTCACAAACAGCTTAAGAAGGTTTTAAGTTTCCTAGCTTTATAACCAGGAAGCTAGAATTTAAGGCAGTTAAGTATTTGCACAACATTGTTTGGTTCATACCTCAGCAATCCGCGTGTTTTACTGTGTAGGTTTACAGCATAGGCTCCCAGTCTCCTCTGAAGGAGTTGCTTCTTCAATAGGTTCAAGTTGGCTTCTGGTCTGCTCACTGCAGGTGGATTGTTTGTAGAATCAGGGTACAATTTTTTCTGATTTTCTTTGCTTTTTAAATTGTATGTGTCCAAATCGTAATGTTAAGCCGGAGATACTTCTCTGTCATTCAGGCTGACACCAAGTCTTGGTTTGATACTTCAGGCAGCTGTGTCTTCCTATCTAGGCATTAAAAAGTGAGAAAGCAAACAAACAAAAAAGCCTAAAACTCTTGTAATGGCTAAATTCCAGGGAATCAAATCTTAGTCCATTTCATTGTGATTAGATTTTAATCAACACAAAGCGACTGACTCTCCTGCTTGGCAATCTCCTTCTCAGTAGCAGAGCCTATTGTTTTCCCCTTTCCTGGTAGAATCTTCTCATCTGCATGTTTGAGGCCTCCCAGCATGTGCCATGAGTCTCAAGCAAAAATCGCATATTGTGCATCTTTCTATGTTTCATAAAGTGCCCTGCAGAGTACGTGCACTTGTTGAATGAAAATATGTTTGTTAAATCCATTTCTTGCAACTATAGATTTCCAACTGTGGATAGGGCATTCCATTTGCTCTATAGGTGATTAACCTGTTGACTTAAAACAGTAATTCTTTAGTTTTCTTAGCTGTCTTGGTAGTGAAGCTAGACATATTCACAGGTTCTAAGACATATAATGCTATTTATTCTGTTCAGAAAAACTGTGTGGATTTAAATTCTTAAGCATAAAAATTTCCATCTCTTCCTTGTGGTGAAATGTATGTGAAGTTGTAGGACCAGGTAAGAAAGTAATTTAGGAAAAGTTTCTCTCTCAAACACTCAGATATAATGCTCTCAAAATTCCTTTAACGTAGTTCACTGGATTATTGTGAGGGCAAATTGAGGTGATCATTTAGGAAGCTGTTTGGAAACTCTAGATTACAGATATGAGGGACATTTGTGAAAAGTTAGGTTAAAGAAAAATAAGGCATTTTAAAAACATGAAACTTTTGGTGTTCTGACAATGCACATGCTGCCTAATGAAGATTAAAGATTTAGCCCTGTTCAGGTAATATTGTCTAGTGGGAATAAGATGACATTTACCATTTTAACCATGTTAAGTACATGGTTCAGTGACATTCAGTGCATTCAGAATGCTGTGTGTGTAACAATCACTGCTATTCATCTCCAGCATTTTCTCATCATCCCAATCTGAAACTCTATACCCAGTAAATACTTCCTGTCCTCTCCTTCCCCCAGCCCCTGGTAACCTCTGTGTGTTTTTTTTTTTTTAAACCTATTCTAGGTGCATCATATAAGTGGAATCATATAATATTGGTCCTTTTGTATCTGGCTTATTTCACTTAGCATATGTTTTCAAGGTTCATCCATATTGTAGCATGTATCAGAATTTCATTCCTTTTTTAAGGATGCATAATACTCCATTGTATGTATATACCACATTTTGTTTCTCTGTTTATCTGCTGGTGGAGATTCGGGTTGTTTCCATCTTTGGGCTATTGTGAATAGTGCCTCTATGAACGTCAGTGTACAAGTATCTGTTTGAGTCCCTGTCTTCCATCCTTTTGGTTATGTATCTAGGAGAGGAAAAAAACAGAACTTTTAAACCCTTATTTTCACCTGTGACCTTGAGCACAGATACACTTTTTTTTTGATTATCCAGAGCAAGTGCAGATCATCTGTTCGTGCCCTGAAGAATCAGCAGCTGCTTTCTTCACCTTCGATGTGCTGTAGGCCTGATGAGGTCTATTGAAATTAGGCCTGCTAACTGGTACTACTTGGGGGACTGACAAGGTGAGCTGAGAGAAACCGAAAGCACAAAATAAAGGGAATTTAATAGAAACGGAAAGTGTCATATAGAAAACTATACGTGTGGGTTCAGCTTTAATTCAATTGTGATTAAATTACTATCTGCTGAGCATGAAATACAACAGAGAATGAGACAAGAGCTCACATTCTAGAGGAGGATGCGTGCATATTTTGTAAGCAACAAAGAGCTGTACAGTATGTTATGTTATTACCGTTTGTTTATTCAACATTCATCAGGCACCTACTGTTCTAGGGCCTGGATATACATCAGTGAACAAAACAAAGTCCTTACTCTCCTGAAGCTGACCTTCTGGAGGGGGAAACTGGACAAGAAAGAAGAAAATACACAGTATGATGGCTGTGTATTTTTCCTATGGAGAAAAATAAAGGAAGATAAAGGATAGGGAGTGATAGTGGTATGTGTTGTTTTAGATGCCTCCAGGGCAGGCCTCTTGGAATGGGTGACTTTGAGCACAGATCTGAATGAAATGGGGAAGAGAGTCAAGGGGAAACGTGGTGACAAGTGAGCCTGACAGAGGAATAGCAGCGACTGCTGTAAATCTTATATTCCAGAGATGGGTAAAGAGCTTTGGGACTTAAATTGATGGGACAAATAAATCTGATGCTCTGTGGTTTTAAGTACATAGTCTATGACACTGTAAAATTATTTTTTATTTAAACACTCAAAGATCTATTTGCAAGAGAATATTCAGTGGCAAGATACTTGCATTTTAAAATGAATGAATATTTCAAAATGATAGGGAATCAGTGCTAGAAATCTCTCTCTCTCTCTCTCTCTCTCACACACACACACACACACACACACACACACATACACGTAAGTGCATGCGTTATGAGAGATTCTGCACATGGGATAGACATGAGGTAGGTGTTATGTGGTCTTTCTGTAGGCGTGGCAAGCCCTTCTATATTTTCTCCTCCAATCGAGATTCCTCATTCTGTCAGTGTTGTTGGTTAGGAAAAAATATTATAATTTAATCAGTTCAGACTGGGTAGTACATGAAAAACTAGAGCATTTTAGACTAATTTAGATTTCTTAGAAGCATTTAACAAAAATAAGCTTAGTAGTCCAAATAAAAACATCTCTAGTTTTGAAATTTCAGGAAGCATGACAACAATGTTAGAAACTTTTGGGCAGGTGGAAAGAAAGCACATATAGCTCTGTAGTGTTGACTCTCTCCTTTACAGGTTAGGGCCATGTGTGTGTGTGTGTGAGTAAGGGGGCTTGTAACACTGAAGACACAGTTTTTACAATTCTACCTTAAGCAACCTATAAGCTGGGAGGGAAGATAGCAGACATTGTAGGATAAGGGCTGGTAGATAGTACCAGACTTAAACCTAGTCTCTGGCAGTACCCACAAGGAAGGGACCAGAGATGCTGGGAAGATGGTCAGAAAAGGCTGGGGGTGAGGAGGGAACATGTGATCTGGTCCTTTAAGGACAGGTTGGGAAGGGTCTCCCAGAAGGAGAGGATGGCCTGAGCAAAGATGCCCAGGTGGGGGTGTGCAGTTGATGTTTAGATAATGGAAAGGGGTTCCCATGGACTAGGGCAGAGGGTCTGGCTTGGAGATTATGGGAATAACTTTGGAAAGAGCAGTGGAAGGCCAGAAAGAAAAAAAAAGACCTCTGTGCTTGCCTTCTGACTCATTATCAGATTATGGGGAAAATCATCTCTTGCTCCCCCGTCTGTGTGCTGCTGGGGGGCGGGGCATAGATCTCAAGACGTTCCCTGTAAACAAAATCACTGTCTTCTAAGAGCTGCATTTTCATCGGTTGGCATACACGCTGACTGTGAAAATTTAAGCAGTATAAAAGGGTAAGAACCAGTGAAACATTTCTCCCAGGGCCCACCAGCCCCTCCACCCCCATAGCATCCTTCGGAGATAGTTGTTATTAATTATTTCTTCTTGCCTAGCTTTCCTGTTATCATTCATTCGGTGAACAAATGTTTATTGAAAGCCTATTATGGACACTGGGGTTAGAACAGTGAACAAAAGTTCCTGCTCTCAAAAAGCTTCTATTTTAGTTGGAAGAAAGAGACAGTAAGCAGCGAGCACATTTAAAATATTTTTACCAAATGGGAATACCCTCTACATACTCCTTTGCAACTTGTTCTTTTGACTTGATAATACCTCTTAGACATCTTTCCACGTCAGTCTGAAGAGGCCTACCTCTTTCATTGATAATAACTAATAATTATTGAGCATCTACTATGCTCCAAGCACTGTCTTAGTCACAACAATCCTTTAGGGTAAGTAGTATAATTATCACCTTTTTACAGGTGAGGAACTGAAGCCCAGATGGGTTTGGGAACTTGCTCAGAGTCACCTGGCCAGTTACTGATGGAGCCAGATCTGAACCCAGACCGTCTGATTCTTCACTCCAGTTCTACTCCCTCCCAATGGCTGCGTTGTACTCCTTTGTATGAATATACCTCAGCTTACTTAGCCAGGCCCCTATATTGAAGCCATTTTTAGTTTTTGCTGTCACAGTGCTGTAAGGAACATCTTACAGACCTGTCTGCACGTGGTTGTGGTCATCTATAAGGTAAATTCCTAAGAGATAGAAGCATACACATTTCTATATTTGATAGGCATTATTTAGTTTTCCTTTAAAAATATTTTATTAATTTTTATTCTAACAATGTAGGAGAAGGTGTAAATTTCCTTAAATATTCTCAACAAAGGTAATTACCAGACTTATAATAGTTGTCAATATGATAGATTAAAAAATGGTATAGAGGCTACACTTAATTTTTTTTAATTAAAAAGAGGTTTTCATTGTAAATATTTTAAAGAAATGATTGCTTCCTCTTATAGGCTGTTCTTGGTCCTTTTTATCTTGTAAGAAAGAGAGCCATCACTCTTGTTTTAAGAAATCTATCCTTGTTTTTTTGTGATGGGGGAGCCCTGGCATGGACAGGACCTCCCGTTTCTCTGATCTGGCTCTCTCTCTGGAAACCGAGAGCTCAGGACCACATTGTTTCAGGAGAGTGGAGGTGACACAGGGGTTCAACTTGTTCTGGTTAAAGAGACATGATTAAAACATATTTGATTTCAGTACTTAACGGCAAATCTGATGCAACTTCTGGAAAATCCATAAACAGCTTTAGATATATTGAAAAGTAGCCATAATCCTTTCTTTTAAAAATAGGCATGAACCAAAATATTTTGTTTTCATCTAATCCCATCTTAAAAACCAGAACCCTCTCAAAGCGATTCTAAACTAAAATGTTTAAATCTATGTCCTGTGTGCATTTGTTCTTCAGCATCCTTAGGGTTAATCGTTTGCTTCCTCCTAGCTGAAATTAAGGATGTTGGGAAAGAAGAAGTCATCACTCTGCATATTACATGTTATTTGAGTGTTCTTAGCTTTCATCCATAAGAGAGTTGAACTCCCCTTGTAATAATTAAAAAAAAAAATGACATTGCTAATTCCGTCATGTCTGGGAAAGACAGGTAGGAACTCCAAAGATATTTACTTATCTCCCTCAGTTGAGGGCTGATAAAATTTGGTAAGCAGAAGCCGTAGCTGGTGATCCCTTTCGTTGTCCGCGGCTATCCTTCTGAACTCTTGATTCCCACAGAAGAAGACACCCTGGTGAAGACAGCGTCTAGGGAGCTTCCTTTTGTTTCTCCAAGATTAACCCGTTCTGCCCTGGTAGCAGCAGCAGGCAACTATTCCCAGAGAAACTCTTCTGGGCTTTTGGTATTTTTCCAAGGATCGCTTTTACTCCCTCGATTCTTCACTGGCAGTGAAGCTGGCTTTCCTGCAACACCTTCCTCTTTTACTGATGAGATGCTGATTCTGAGCTGCCGTCTAGCAGCTTCCGGTAGTGGTAAGTGGTCAAGAGTGTTTTTCCGGGAGTTGATCTCAGATTTTCAAGAACGTCCCCTAGAGACCCAGTGTGTTTTCTGTGTAATCACTAGAGCTTTCAGAATAGCCTTGCTTTTCTCGTTGTTCTCATTGATATGGTCACGGAATGGGTACCTGCTTGATCTTGCTGCACTGTTGGGAAATCTCCCTTTTCGGGGGAGAGGCTTAGGTCCGGGCTGAGGTGAGTCTGGGGAGCAATAACGGGTTGGTGAGACCAAGAAGAGAGTTAGCTCTGGGCTGTTTGGTGCTTTTTGTTTCTTTTTTCCAGGTTGCTGCTTTGTTTTGCTGTTTTCACTTTCTGTGTGTTGAAGTTTAGCAAACAGTCTTAATTATTCTCCTCTCATTAAAAAATAATTTTGGGGGGAAGTTAGTTGGATTTGGAAAATAGGACATTTTCTTTTCTTCCCTTGAAGTTCAAATTTTTATTATGTTAGCATTGCCTATCGCATGGCCAATGGGAGTAGCATCAATGTCCATTTCTTCTTGGTTTGTGGGTACTTGTCACTTCCTTGGATAGCAGTTGGTTTTAGTTTTTTTCCCAGAGGATTTATATCTGATGCACCTCTTCAAGATATTGTTCATTTTATGGTCAATTCATGCTTTGGACATAAACAGTTTGTCACTAAGCTCTCCCTCTGAGGCTTGAGGGGTATGTTTTTAGTGCTGAGATTTGTCTGAATAGAGAAATGGATTCTTTTAGCTGTTTTGTTGATAGACATGAGAGAGTCTCAGGTCCCTGGTTAACAATTAGCTGTTTTGAAGAAAAAGGAGATGGGCGAGAAACATTAATTACGGGCTGAAGGTTTATCAGAAAGGAGGTGAGGAAATATGGTACTGTGTGTGGGATTACCAACACCTGTGTCCAAGAACGGCCACCTTTGTGCCTGTATTGTTCTCTGCTTGCCTTTGCAGCAAAATGTAAATTCATAGGGATTTTTGGACCTATATTTTTCTATCTTGTGCTTTTATATTGTTTCATCATACATGCATGCATCTTTAAAAATGAGGGACCAACTGATTTTTTTGTGCCCCTGGGGAATATTTTGTGCTCTGGAGGATTTTATTTTTTTCTTACATGGTAAATTGCAAATTCTCATTTAGTAGGAAAAGACTTAAGCTATCATTTCAAAGTAAATCAGAAATTGTTGCTGTCCTTGAAGTAAAACTTCTTAATGTATATATCCTAAATGCTTGCACAGCATGTATGAGAATCAGATGCTAGTATTTGTTTTCAGGATTTCTAGAGAAATGATTTCAAAGAAAATGGGATCCTCCAAATGTTCTACATTTGTAACTCATGCCTGAAGTCTTACTTGACTTCTTAGCAATATTCATTATTTTCTAAATATTAAAAATAAAATTCTAATTAAATGTTAAATGTAAATATTAAATATTATTGATCATTGTATTTTTGAGCCTACCTTTTTCTCCTCTCTCCTCTTCTTTACTCAATGTTAGTTTGTTGAGCACCTACCTACCCTGTGCCAGGCTCTGCGGTAGATGCCCTGAGGAAGAGGGCACAGGAAGAAAGCCACAGTGTTTTGTTTCAATACACGTTTCTCTAACCCTTCTTCTGAGGTTGGGTGTTCCCTAGGACTCTGTGCAGTCCTCTTACTGACTCATCCTCGCCCGCTGTCCTCTCCTCGCTTCTCTTCATTGTTGTTCTTCCTGAATGACATCATTCATTCCCCATGACTTCAGTATTTCCTTATATGTTGATGATTCCAAGTCTACAAATCTGTCTTTTCTGTTTTGTGCTGAGGATATTTTCAGTGATCAAGAGGAATTTCAAGCCTAGTGTGTTCAAACTGAACTTGTTATTCTCCCATCCTAATTCCTGCCCCTGCTGTCCCACCGTCTCCCTTCACTGCTGTATTTGTCATTTTCGTCAATGATGCCTCTATCTGCTCATTGCCCTGAGCCGAAAACCTGGAGGTTATCCCAGATTCCTCCCTGTTTTGCACCCCAGCATACGGATCGCTTATAAAGTTTGTCAATTGCAACTGCAGGAATATTTCTAGAATCCAGCTCCACTTGTCTGTTGTCATTGCTCCGCCATTTCTTCCTATGCCAGTCCTTGCTTACGAGAGTCCTTCGTAAAAACCCTGACAGCATGCACTTGCATAGAGAGACATGAGGAAGCAATGACAGGGGACAAGGGGTCCTGGAGCCTAAGCATTCCATTCTGCAGAGAGAGATCTTCTGCCTCCCCGTTACCTGAGGATCAACCACAGAATCTTGATGGTAGCAGTGCTCTGTGTCATCTCATCTTTCAAATGGAGATGATGATAGTCCCTGCCCATAAAATTTTGATAAGGATTAAATGAGATGATACATGTCAGTGCTTCGCACAAGGCTAAGTACCCCACGAATGGGAGTGATGATGATGACATCTTTCAGAATCCACCTCTTATCTGCCTTGCCAGCCCCATATCATACCACACTCCTCCATGCTCCCTGTACTCTGGTTGCCATGACTATCACTGCTTCTTATTACAACACTTGGTCTTTCCACGTGCTGTTCTTTTTGCCTGTACTTACCTTGTTTTATTGAGCAGACTCTTCTTTTCAAAAGGACTTGACTTGGAATCACCATCTGTGATAGCATAGCTGACTGTGCAAAGAAGGCTTGGTGACTCCCTTCCCTCTGTCTCCATAGTTCTCCATCCCTCCTTCTGTCATAGCCCTGCACAATGAACTTTCTATGTATCTGGTCTCATCTACCCCAGACTCTTGGCTTTTGTAGGACAGAGATAGGGCCTAATGATCCCTGCCTCCCTCTACCCAGCCCAGGTTTGACGTAGAATAGGCATCTGATGTGTCTGATGAGTGAATATCAGTAGGGATGCTCTCAAATTTGATACAAGGTTTTCTACATATGTAGAGTTAAAAATACATTAAGAAAAAGAAAAATAATAATAGCTTTTCTTCCTTGAGTATTAACTTTGTAGCAGGAGGCACTGTGCTAATCTTTTTTTTTCATGGGCATGACCTCATTTAGTTTGCTAAATGATCCCATGAGTTACCCTGATTGTCTCTGTTTACAGATGAGAAAACTGGGACTTAGAAGGGAGGGGAACTTGCTGGAGGCAGAGAGCTAACAGGACCAAACCTGGCCCCCTGACACCAGGCTCGGGGAGGAATGGGGAAGTGAGAAGGGGAAGGAAGACAACCAAGCCAGGGGAGGCGTGTTTGGGAGAGAAAGGGCAGGATGAGGAGGAGGAGGTTGAAAATGCACAAGAGAGGCAGTGAGAGTGGGTGAGGAAAGGAAGAGGAGCAAAAGAGAAAAGGAGACGAGGAGATTAAGTTGGAAAATAAGCAGGACATAAAAAGGAGGAGAAAGGGAAGCAAGATTCCCACCACTTTAGAACTTTGTGGCTGGGTAACAGCTGCATGCCTAACAGAATATAAACAGCCTTCAGTGTCGACGTGACAACTCACAACCAAATCAATTTGATATACATTGTACGGGAAATAGACTATTGCTGAGGCATGGTAATTAGATATAATTTGTAAGCAGTTTATATATTTGACTGTGCTAACCATCACTTTGATAAATGCATACACAGACTGGCTTAAATTATTTTTACTTCTGTTTTTGCCCAATATCTGTGCTCTGCAAGCACTACAGCTGTTGGCAGCTGTCACTGACACCAAATATGATTAAAACATTATCTATACCTGATTCACTTTGCTGTACAGCAGAATTGAACACAAAGTTGTGAAGTGACTATACTCCAATAAAAATTAATTTTAAAAAAAGTAAAACAGTATCTATACCTCCTACCCTCACATCACACTCAAAGCTGCATATATGTAGGACTGAGGCCGGGGCTTATTCCTTACCTTATCCATCACTGATCTAACCTCCCAAGGTTGATTTCCCTTTTGCACCAAGATGTCCCTTCCCTGGAGTCTTAGAGCTGTGCTTCATCCCCTATTCCCCATCCCTTAGAGTCCTGGAACAGGGGGGCCCTGGGGAATATTCTTGGGCTTTTAGGCAGGGTTGCCAGCAGATATGACTGCAAGCTCACCATGGCCAGAGGTGGGAGGACTCACTGAAGTTTTGCTTTTCAGCCTCTGGGAACCTAGGGCCAGGGGGAAGCAAGGTGCAGGGGCAGGGCCAGAGAAGGTGGAGGGCAGCAGGAGGAAAGAAGGGGCTGATTCCCTGATCCTGCCATCCCACTTCTCATCCTCAGACCCCACTACTGCTCAAGCAGATGGGCTCTCCATGGTTTACCTAAGCCTCCCAGGCAGCCCCCCTCCCCTCCTCTCTTGGTAGGTCAGGCCTCAGAAGGGAGGTGGGTTGGGTTGGGAGGCAAGTGCCTTAGTGAGAAATATGAAGGAAAGTCAGGGAAACAGGGAAAGGAAACTGAGAGTGAAAGCAGAGAAAAGGGGGAGGGAGTAGGAAGAGAGAGGACAGATGGAGAGGAAGGAAGGAGGGGGAAGGATCACATTCTTATGGAGTGAGCTGTATTTACATGTATATTTATCCTCCAACGAGCCCTGAGAGGATTCAGGGATTGAGTCTTAGGAAGGGTAAGTGACTCGGTCAAAGTAACACTAGATAGAAAGTAAGTGAGCTAGGATTATACCTGTGATCCGAAACGTCTCTCCTGTACAGCACCCTGTCTCCAAAGAGGAAGAGAAGGCAGAGTTGGGGAAAGAGGGAGGCAAACAGAACAGAACAGAGACCAGAGAATAGAGGGTGGGGGCAGGAGGTCCTTGCAGGGGCTGAGGGCTGGAGTTGGGCTCCTCGAAGCTGTGTGAGACCTTCCCCCTTGGTCCACCTTGTCCCTGAGAACTGGAGAGGACCCTCTGCTCAAAGGATGTAGAGGACCCCCCTGTGGGGACACCCCAGTTCCTCCCTTGGTCCTGAGATGAAGCCAGGCTGAGCCTTACCACCCCCACGCTCCCGCGAGCACCACTTTGGGCAAGTAAGGACAGTTGCCAAGAACCTGCCTGCGCTACTCTCCTGGCTTCAACTGCTCCTTCTGGCTCTTCCCCGACTGCCCTGGCCCCTACCTTTTCCCTTTCTTCTCTCAGCTCTGATTCCTTTGTCTTCCTATCATTCTCCCTCATGTTTTTAATCTCTCTTCCCATTGGTTCTATCCCTTCAGTTTACTGCCACAGCCCTGGCTCCCCGCTGTAAACACATCTTCTCTTTAAAGCCTCATTACCCATTCACACTTACGTCCTTTATTTTGCAGCAGAATGTCTTACAGGAGTTACACTCACTGTCCTCATTTCACCCTAATGTTTATATAAACGTTTTGACAGAGAAAGTTTAGAGGGCTGCCTTCAAGATAACTATCTAATGAGCACTTTCATTGTGTCTCCCTGTCCCCAACAGCCTGTCCAGGTACCTTCTTAGGCATAGAGAGCTAACTTGCCCTGGTTTCTGTAATGTTAGTGGGAAAAGCGGGAATCCAAGATCAGGTTGTTTGACTCTAAAGGACAAGCTTGCAGCTACCACATCCTGCTGCCCCTTGAGTGGGTGAGCAGGCTGTTCCCTTGGTGGCCTGTTGATGAGGTTATTATGGCTAGAGTGGGTCATTTGGTCTGTAGACTTTGGACCATAAGTCAACGGCATACCGAAAACAGATTATCCTTTCCAGGGAAAACTAATATTTGCTCAGGAGACTGATGATCTAGAGTAACATAAATGACAATTTATTAATTGAAAATATATACTATGACTGTCAAGAGGACCAGAATGTTCACTTCAGCATGCGTGACTGGTGTATTCTTTCCCTGTAGGCAGACTTCTGTGGGAAAGCAGGTTATTATCAGCAGGTTGCTTGGTGATCGCGGAATTGGAGCAGGGGGAATTAACTGTAATAACTTGATTGTTGAATGGCCTCTGATCATTAAAGAGAATCTCCATTTTAATCCTTTGCTTAAAGTGTTGAGTCACCTGCACCCAGGTGTACCCATTTTCACTGTGAGTAGGGGGTCCTTGAGGAATCGTAATCCGCACACAGCTGCTTAAGGAGCATTTCCAACTTGGACGTCTTGTTACGGCCCTCAGTCTCAAGGTGTCTGAAACCAACTGCTTATTTTCCCTAAACTGGAGTTTTCTTTTGACTATGCCATGTTTTCCATTAGAAGAATTACTTTTTGTGACCAAGATTCAAAACCTGAATTTGAAATGTAAGAAAAAGAAAAACACGAAATTCTTCATGTGAGCATCACCCTCAATCTTTTTCAAAAAGCTACTCATTTAAATGAATGAATGTATGTAAAGCACTTAGCTATTATTTTGGTTACATTTCTCTCTCTTCCTACTTTCCCCAGACCTGTCTGTCTTATAAAAACCCACTAAGATTTCATACGAGAAAGTCACCATTTTAATCCCTCACATAAAAGGAAGGCAAGGGTAAGATAAAACCTATTTAGCGATTTACCTTTTTCCATTTCTTCTGCTGTGGGGTGATTTCCAAAAAGGAGGAATGTTTTTGTGTAAATGATGTCTGCTTCAGCACTTGTAAATGGTTGAATTTCAAAATCCTAAGTTCCTACTTCTAGAGCTAGATTTGATTTCAGCAAATCCTTATTTATCACTTGATTTTTTTTCAATCTATTTCCTTAGACCTTCACTGATCTGAAAGTTCAAAAAAAGATGGCTTTTTCTTTACTCTGACACCCCAGTGTCAGCTGGGGTATTTTAGTGAATTGATAAGTGTACAACAATAAAAGGACTAAATTTTACTTCCTTAAATGTACTCTAGAATCTGCTACACTAGTATGAATCCTCTATTAAATATACCTACGTTGCTGCTATTATAAGGAAAAGACTGGATTGGAGGAAACATGAACTTGAATTCTTAGTTTTGTTGTAACCATATGTCTTAGAGTAAAAACATTTGAGTAAGATCATTAATAAGAAACAATTTTCACAAATCTTAGAGAAACATTGTTTAATTCATACAACAGTAATTATATTATAGCTATTAAATATGAAATAAAGTATATTTTCTACAAAAGCAAAAGTGGCTAAAATTAAAAAGAGATTTATTCATTATTTTAAAAATAAAAGGTTTCAAAGATACTTTGGAAGTTGGTATTAGAGAAATTAAAGGCAATGAAATAATTGTATGGCTTAAAGGTAATTGTAGGAAGAATATGGTTTTTTATGTTTATTTTGTCTAGGGGCTTTTGAAATGAGAAGTGCTTGTAGTAAGATCTAAAATAAGAGATGGAAGGGGTTACATGGATATTTTCTCTTGGATTACCTTTATATTACACAAATATATATTTAAGTTCATCCTTTGTACTGGCTATCTGTTAGTGCTAATCCCTCAAAGAAATCTAGCAAACCAATGAGGAGAAAGAAAAAATTGGCCAGTGGCCCGCACTCTTAATAACTTCCTGAGAGACTGAATTTCTTTCTTCTGCCTGCATTCTCATTGCCACCTGTCAGGATAGAGAGTCCCTTTTGCCATCCTGCTTAAAGAATCATTCTTCCTTTCACCTGCTCGAGGGACTCTGAGCCTGTGAAAACAGAATATGTTTACTTAGTCTCCAGAGTTTTCAAGCCTGAACACGTTGGCTTAGAACTTGCTCATGAGCCTTAACCCCTGGCCAGATGGGGCCACCAGATGGAGGTGTCATTGTCACAGAATCCATTCATCCTTCTCCATGTTGCCATTTTATATCTGTTGTGACTTTGTTGGAACAAAGATAGTCCCTCATGGATAAAACCCCACTTTTGCTCATATTATTTCTCACAAAAAGACTTTTCCTCAAAAAATCCTCTTTGTGCATCTTCCTTTAGAGCCAGAGTGCCTCCTCTTGCCCTTCTCCCCCAAGATTTGCAAATTTGCTCTTCCTTTCTGGTGCTCTTCAGTTTGCTTGCAACACTCTTCCTATTGCTAACCAAATACTTCTCATTCTTTGAGGTTCTTCCTAGGCTGGAGGTGGGGGGGGGGGTGTGTGCATAGGAGGATAGGGACCAGCCAAAGGGAGGGAGCAGCCAAGAAAGCCATGATGGCTCCCAGTTTGGGAAGATCTAAGAACTTGGGGTTGGGGTCTAGGAAGGGATAGTTGCTAAATGGGAAATACCTTTTATCTTCCTTACTCATAGAAATTGAGAACATTAATTGTTCCTTCATTTAGCAAATATTTATTGAGCACTGCCACATGCCAGGCATGCATTAGATACTGAAGATACACTTATCGACCAGGCAGATCAAGTCTCTGCCCCACTGGAGTTGGTATACTAATGGGAAAACAGCCAAAATAATAGGCAAATACATTTTAGAGTGATAGGGGCTCTGAAATGGGAAGTTCCCAGTTCTATGGGAGCATGTAGGAGGTGCTCTCAACTTTGATTTGGGGGACCAGGGGAGAACTCCTAGAGAAAGTGTGTATGAGTTGATATTGAAAAGATGAGTATATCCTAAAGATGCCACCAGAAAACTACTTGAGCTAATCAATGAATTTGATAAAGTTGCAGGATACAAAATTAACACACAGAAATCTCTTGCATTTCTATACACTAACAATGAAAGATCAGAATGAGAAATTAAGGAAAAAATGCCATTCACCATTGCAACAAAAAGAATAAAATACCTAGGAATAAACCTAACTGAGGAGGTAAAAGACCTGTACTCAGAAAACTATAAGACACTAATGAAAGAAATCAAAGACGACACAAACAGATGGAGAGATATACCATGTTCTTGGATTGGAAGAATCAACATTGTGAAAATGACTGTACTACCCAAAGCAATTTACAGATTCAATACAATCCCTATCAAATTACCAATGGCATTTTTCACAGAACTAGAACAAGAAATTTTACAATTTGTATGGAAACACAAAAGACCCCAAATAGCCAAAGCAATCTTGAGAAGGAAAGATGGAGTTGGTGGAATCAGGCTTCCTGACTTCAAACTGTACTACAAGGCCACAGTGATCAAGACAGTATGGTACTGGCACAAAAACAGAAATATAGATCAATAGAATAGGATAGAAAGCCCAGAGATAAACTATGGTCAACTAATCTATGACAAAGGAGGCAAGGATATACAATGGAGAAAAGGCAGCCTCTTCAATAAGTGGTGCTGGGAAAACTGGACAGCTACATGTAAAAGAATGAAATTAGAACAATTCCTAACACCATACACAAAAATAAACTCAAAATGGACTGAATACCTAGATGTAAGTTCAGACACTATAAAACTCCTAGAGGAAAACATAAGAACACTCTTCGACATAAATCACAGCAAGATCTTTTTTGATCCACCCCCTAGAGTAATGGAAATAAAAACAAAAATAAGTGGGACCTAATGAAACTTCAAAGCTTCTGCACAGCAAAGGAAACTATAAGCAAGAAGAAAAGACAGTCCTCAGAATGGGAGAAAATATTTGCAAACAAATCAGCAGACAAAGGATTCATCTCCAAAATATATAAACAGTTCATGCAGCTCAATATCAAAAACACAAGCAACCCAATCAAAAAATGGGCAGAAGACCTAAATAGACATTTCTCCAAAGAAGACACACGGATGGCCAAGAGGCACATGAAAAGCTGCTCAACATCACTAATTATCAGAGAAATGCAAATCAAAACTACAATGAGGTATCACCTCACACCAGTTAGAATGGGCATCATCAGAAAATCTACAAACAGTAAATGCTGGAGAGGGTGTGGAGAAAAGGGAATGCTCTTGCACTGCTGGTGGGAATGTAAATTGATACAGCCACTGTGGAGAACAGTATGCAGGGTCCTTGAAAAACTAAAAATAGAGTTACCATAGGACCCAGCAATCACACTCCTGGGCATATGCCCAGAGAACACCATAATTCAAAAAGACACATGCACTCCCATGTTCATTGCAGCACTATTTACAATAGCCAGGACATGGAAGCAACCGAAATGTCCATCAACAGATGAATGGCTAAAGAAGATGTGGTACATATATACAATGGACTATTACTCAGCTGTAAAAAGCAATGAAAGTGGGACATTTGTAGAGACATGGATGGACCTAGAGACTGTCATACAGAGTGAAGTGAGTCAGAAAGAGAAAAACAAATATTGTATATTAACACAAGTATGTGGAATATAGAAAAATGGTACAAATCAACCAGTTTGCAAGGCAGAAATAGAGACACAGATGTAGAGAACAAACATATGGACACCAAGGGGGAAAAGAGGGGCGGGTTGGGGGGGAATGAATTGGGAGATTGGGATTGCCATATATACATTACTAATAAAAAAAAACAAATAGTGCACTCTAAATATGTGCAGTTTATTGTCTAACTGTATCTCAAAAAAACCCAATAAAACCAACTACAAAGCTACAGTAATTAAGAAAAAAAAAAAAAAAGAATCAGCAAGGATTGCCCCAAATCACCAGACCTAGGGAGTTCCAGGAGGGATTCTTCTCTAGCGCCCTCAGAGGGAGCGTAGCCCAGCAAACGCCTTAATTTCAGACGTCTAACCTCCAGGACTGTTAGAGAATAAAGTCTGTTGTTTTAAGCCAGTTTGTGGTACTTCGTTATGGTCGCCCTGATAATTTGCTGAGTCTTTTTCCTCTGTTGGAGGAGACAGATGCGTTAACAGATCATTGTAGTACAGTACGCCAATTACAATACACCAGAGGTATGTGCAGAGGGTTGTAAGAGCACAGGGGAGGGAGTAATAAACTCTTTCTGAAGAAACCAGGGAAGTCTTCAAAAAAAAAAAAAAAAAAAGATGAGTATAAGTTAGGCAGGTGAAGGGGTTGGTGTTGGGGTTACATTACGTCAGGCAGAGGGAAGAGCATGTGTCAAGGCCCTCAAATGGAAAGAAGCTGAGCTGAGTATTTCTATAGTATAGACATGAGGGGGTGCAAGGAGGAACGGGGGCTGTAAAGAGAGTGATGAGAAATCGGGGTAGAAAAACTAGCAGGGACCAGATTGCTGAGGGACCAAGGGATCAATTTGATCTTTTTTTTCTGAGGCCAATGGGAGGTGATTGAAGGGTTTTAAGCAGGAGTGTGACGTGATGCCGTTTAACTTTTGTAAAGATCGCTCTGACTTCAGTGTGGACCCTAGTCTGTGCACGGCTGAGGCTGGAGCAGGGAAACCTGTTAGAAAGAATGCAGAGGAAAGCAGTCACTGGTCAGCAGGCATGTCCCAGAAGCATCTGCTGACTAGGGCTGGGGTGCGGGGAGCAGTGAGGAGAGGGAGGGGGGATTGTCTTAGGCAGCCTTCGTGGCTGTTGGTAGAAGGCACGGGAAGGGGAACAGAAGAGTCATTTATTGGTAGGTTATATTTGAGGACCTATCCCTGCTTCTAGCAGCACCTGGCAGTAATACCCCCCTTCTTGCTGGATTCATCAATTTTAGTGACTGGTCCCTGGAAAAGCAGTGAGTTTTACAAAGTGTTGATGGCCGGCTTTCAGGGACACCCCCGGAGTGGCTATTCCTTCAGTGGGCTGCTGCTTTTCCTGGAGGTGGTGGATAGGAACTCATGAATCTGGGGGCACAACAGGGAGAAATATTGATGGTTTCAGGCCTTTTAGACTCTAGAAATTTGTAAAGGAGCAGTAGGTGTTGATGAAATGCCTCTGAATCCCCCTTTTTTGTACCTGCTAAGCCATAAGTATTGCTCTTCCTCTTTTCTGGTCTCCATTTGACTGACCAGCTCCTTCTCTCATGGGTGTTTAATGCATCCTGCCATACCGTATCTTTGAGCAGGAAGGAACAAGTCCTTTCTCTTTCTAACCTAAAGAGTATGAATTCAGAACCTCTGCCTACCCTGTTCACATGTTTGGAAAGGTGCTTGAGTTTATTTCCAGTCTTTTGGGTTCTAAATGTTGAAGTTATTTGTTTGCCCTTTATTTATTCATTCTAAATTCTTAATAGAGTTTACCATGTGAAGAAAATTAGACCATATGTAGCGAAAAAAAGAACAATAATAATGACATTATTTCTGCCCCCTGTTTATTTCTAAATTATTTTATTTTTTCTTCCTGTTTTATTGAGAAATAATTGACATACGGCACTGTATAAGTTTAAGGTGTACGGCATAATGATCTGACCCACATCATGAAATGATGACCACAGTGAGCTTAGTGAACATCCATCATTTCATATAGATAAAAAAATTTAAAAAAATTATTTTTCTTGTGATGAGAACTCTTTGGATTTACTCTCTTAATGTCTCTTATGTGTAACATACAGCGGTGTTAATTATATTAATCATGTTTACATTATATCCCTGGTACTTATTATCTTTTCACTGGAAATTTGTACATTTTAATCACCTGTATCCAACTTCCCCTCCTCCTATACCCCGCCTCTGGTAACCACAAATCTGAGCTCTTTTTCTCTGAGTTTGTTGTTCGTTTTTTGAAGTGTAATTGACCTACAATATTATGTTAGCTTCTGGTGCACAACACAGTGATTCCATATTTCTATACGTTACAAAATGATCACCGCAATACATGTAGCTACCATGTATCACCATGCAGAGATAGTATATTATTATTGACTATATCCCCACACAGTACATTTCATCCTCATGACTCATTTATTTTGTCACTGGAAGTTTAAACCTCTTAATCTTCCTATTTCACTCATCCTCTCTCCCCCTGCCACCTTCCCCCACAGCCACCTGTTTGTTCTCTGTATTTATCAGTCTGTTTCTGTTTCATTATATTGTTCATTTGTTTGATGTTTCAGATTCCACATACAAGTGAAATCATACAGTATTTGTCTTTCTCTTATTTCACTTAGCATAATACCCTCTAGGTCCATCTGTATTTGTCAAAACTGGCAAGATTTCATTCTTTTTTATGGCTAAATAGTATTCCAGTGTATATATACACCACCTCTTTATCCATTCATCTATCAATGGGTACTTAGGTTGCTTCCATATCTTAGCTATTGTAAATAATGCTGCAATGGACATAGGTGTGCTTAATGTCTTTCTGAATTTGTGTTCTTGTTTTATTTGGAAAAATACTCAACTGAAATTGCTGGATCATATTGTAGTTCTATTTTAACTTTTCTGAGGAATCTCCACACTATTTTCCATAGCGATTGTACCAATTTATGTTCCCACCAACAGTGCACAAGAAAACTCTTTTCTCTGCATCCTCGTCAACACTTGTTATGTGTTGTCCTTTTGATAATAGCCATTCAGACAGGTGTGAGGTGGTATCTCATTGTAGTTTTTTAAAAAAAATTTATTTAAATATAGTTGATTTATAATGTTAATTTCTACTATACAGCAAAGTGATCTAGTTCTGCATATATATACACATTCTTTTTTGTATTCTTCTCCATTATGGTTCATCACAGGATAATGTATATAGTTCCCTGTGTTATACAGTAGGACCTTATTGTTTATTCATCTTATATATAATAGTATACAATACAATAAAATAAAATAATAGTTTGCATCTGCTAACCCTAAACTCCCACTCCATCTCTCTGTTCCCTCTCCCTCTTGGTAACCACAAGTGTTCACAAGTCTGTGAGTCTGTTTCTGTTTCATAAATAAGTTCAATTTTGTTATATTTTAGATTCCACATATATGTAGTATCATATGGTATTTGTCTTTCTCTTTCTGACTTGCTTCACTTAGTATGATAATCTCTAGGTCCATCCATGTTGCTGCAAATGGCATTATTTCATTCTTTTTTATGGCTGAGTAATATTCCACTATATCTATCTATCTATCTACCTATCTATGCCACATCTTCTTTATCCATTTATATGTTGCTGGACATTTAGGTTATTTCCTTGTGTGTTGGCTATTGTCAGTAGTGCTGCAATGAACATTGGGGTACATCTTGTTTTGATTTGCATTACCCTGCTGATAGTGATGTTGAGCATCTTTTCATGTGTCTGTTGCCATTTGTATGTCTTCTTTGGAAAAATGTCTCTTCAAGTGTTCTAACCATTTTTTAATGGGGATTTTTTTTTTTTTTTGATGTTGAGTTGTATGAATTCTTTGTATATTTTGGATATTAACCCCTTATCAGATATATCATTTACAAATGTCTTCTCCAATGCAGTAGGTGGCCTTTTTGTTTTGTTGATAGTTTCCTTCACTGTGCAAAAGTTTTTTAGTTTGATGTAATCCCATTTTTTGCTTATGTTCCCCTTACCTATTTTTTGGGGGTGTGTGTGTGTGTGTGTTCTTTTTCAAATTCTTTTCCCTTATAGGGTATTACATAATATTGAGTATAGTTCCCTGTGCTATACAGTAGGTCCTTGTTAGCTATCTATTTTATACACAGTAGTGTGTATATGTTAATGCCAGCCTCCTAATATAACCCTTCCCCCACCCCTTCTCCTATTTGGCAACCATAAGTTTGTTTTCTGTGTCTGTGAGTCTCTTTCTGTTTGGAAATAAGATCATTTGTGTCTTTTTTTTTCTTTTACATTCCACATAGAAGTGATGTCATATGATATTTGTCTTTCTATGTCTGGCTTACTTTACTTAGTATGATAATCCATAAGTCCATCCATGTTGCTGCAAATGGCATTATTTCATTCTTTTTTATGGCTGAATAGTATTCCATTGTATATATGTACCACATCTTCTTTATCCATTACTCTGTTGATGGACATTTTGGTTGTTTCCATGTCCTGGCTATTGTAAATAGTGCTGCAGTGAACATTGGGGTGCACGTATCTTTTTAAATTATGGTTTTCTCCAGGTATATGCCCAGGAGTGGGATTGCTGAGTCATATGGTAGTTCTATTTTTAGTTTTTAAAGGAACCTCCATGCTGGTTTCCATAGTGACTGTACCAATTTGTGTTCCCACCAACAGTGTAGGAGGTTTCCTTTTTCTCCACACCCTCTCCAGCATTTAATATTTGTAGACTTTTTGATGATGGCCGTTCTGACTGGTATGAGGTGATAACATTGTAGTTTTGATGTGCATTTCTCTAATAATTAGTGATGTTGAGCATCTTTTCATGTGCCTGTTGGCCATCTGTATGTCTCCTTTGGAGAAATGTCTATTTAGGTCTTTTACCCATTAAAAATTTTTTTAAATTAATTTATTTTTGGTTGTATTGAATCTTCATTGCTGCATGTGGGCTTTCTCTAGTTGCAGTAAGCAGGGGCTACTCTTCATTGTGGTGCATGGGCTTTTCATTGTGATGGCTTCTTTTGTTGCAGAGCGTGGGCTCTAGGTGTATGGATTTCAGTAGTTGCAGCACGCAGGCTTCTGTAGTTGCAGCACGTGGGCTTATTAGTTGTGGCTTGTGGGCTCTATAGCGCAGGCTCAGTAGTTGTGGTGCATGGGCTTAGTTACTCTGCAGCATGTGGGATATTCCTGGACCAGGTATCAAACCCATGTCCCCTGCATTGGCAGGCGAATTCTTTTTTTTTTTTTTTTTTTTTTTGGCACACGGGCTTAGTTGCTCCGCGGCATGTGGGATCTTCCTGGAGCTGGGATCGAACCCGTGACCTCTGCATTGGCAGGCGGATTCTTAACCACTGCGCCACCTAGGAAGCCCGGCAGGCGAATTCTTAACCACTGTACCACCAGGGAAGTCCCTTATGCCCATTTTTTGATTGAGTTGTTTGCTTTTGTGATATTGAGCTGCATGAGCTGTTTGTATATTTTGGAGATTGATCTCTTATCGGTCACATTGTTTGCTGCAAATGTTTTCTCCCATTCTATAGGTTGTCTTTTTCATTTTGTGTATGGTTTTCTTTGCTGGGTAAAAGCTTTTAAGTTTGATTAGGTCCCTTTTGTTTATTTTTGTTTTTATTTCCATTACTCTAGGAGAGGGATCAAAAAAAATATTGATGTGATTTAGGTCAAAGAGTGTTCTGTCTATGTTTTCCACTAGGAGTTTTTTTTTAAGTTCTTTATTGAAATATAATTGCTTTACTGTTGTGCCATTTTTTGCTGTACACCAAAGTGAATCAGCTGTATTTATACATATATCCCCATATCCCCTCCCTTCCATGAGTCCCTCCTACACTCCCTATCCCAGCCCTCTAAGTCATCACCCATCATCGAGTTGATCTCCCAGTGTTATGCATCTGGCCCTTATATTTAGGTCTTTAGTCCATTTTGAGTTTATTTTTTCTGTATGGTGTTAGAGATTGTTCTAATTTCATTCTTTTACATGCAGCTTTCCAGTTTTACAAGCAGCAGTTTTTGAAGAGACTGTCTTTTCTCCATTGTATTCTTGCCTTCTTTGTCACAGATTAATTGACCATAGGTGAGTCAGTTTATTTCTGGGCTTTCTATCCTGTTTCATTGATCTATATTTCTGTTTTTCAGCCAGTACCATATAGTTTTAATGACTGTGGCTTTGTCCTTTCGTCTGAAGCCAGGGAACCTGATTCCTCCAACTGTTTTTCTTTCTCAAGATTGCTTTCACTATTTGAGGTCTTTTGTGTTTCCATGCAAATATTAAAATTTTTTCTTCTAGTTCTGTGAAAAATGCCATTGGTAATTTGATAGGGATTGAATTGAATTTTTAGACTTCCTTAGGGAAGTATGGTCATTTTGACAGTATTGATTCTTCCAATCCAAAAACAATCTATATCTTTCTATCTGTTTGTATCTTCTTTGATTTCTTTCATCAGCATCTTATAGTTTTTGGAGTACAAGTCTTTTGCCTCATTAGGTAGGTATATTCTTGAGTATTTTATACTTTTTGATGTGAAGGTAAGTGGGATTGTTTTCTTAATTTTTCTTTCTGATCTTTCATTACTAGTGCGTAGGAATGCAACAGATTCCTGTGTATTAATTTTTTATCCTGCAACTTTACCAAATTCATTGATAAGCTCTAGTAGTTTTCTGGTAGCATCTTTAGGATTTTCTATGTATAGTGTCATGTCATCTGCAAACAGTGACAGTTTTATCACTTCTTTTCCAATTTGGATTCCTTTTATTTCTTTTCCTTCTCTGATTTCTGTGGCTAGGACTTCCAACACTATGTTGAGTAAGAGTGATGAGAGTGGACATCCTTCTCTTGTTCCTGATCTTAGAGGAAATGCTTTAAGTTTTTCACCATTGAGTATGGTGTTAGCTGTGGGTTTGTGGTATATGGCCTTTATTATATTGAGGTAGGTTCCCTCTGTGCCCACTTTCTGGAGGGTTTTTATCATAAATCGTGTTGAATTTTGTCAAAAACTTTTTCTACATCTATTTAGATCATATGGTTTTTATTCTTCAATTTGTTAATGTAGTATATCACACTGATTGACTTGCAGATATTAAAAAATCCTTGTATCCCTGAGGTAAATCCCTCTTGATCATGGTGTATGATCCTTTTAATGTATTGCTGAATTTGGTTTGCAAGTATTTTGTTGAAGATTTTTATGTCTATGTTCATCAGTGACATTGACCTGTAATTTTCCCTTTATTTATTTTTTTTGTGGTATGTTTGTCTGGTTTTGGTATCAGGGTGATTGTGGCCTCATAGAAGGAGTTTTGGAGTATTCCTTCCTCTGCAATTTTTTGAAATAGTTTGAGAAGGATAGATGTTAGCTCTTCTCTAAATGTTTGATAGAATTCTCCTGTGAAGCCATCTGGTCCTGGACTTTGGTTTTTTGGGAGTTTTTAAATCACAGATTCAATTTCAGTACATGTAATTGGTCTGTTCATATTTTCTATTTCTTCAGGTTCAGCCTTGGGAGATTGTACCATTCTAAGAATTTGTCCATTTCTTCTAGGTCGTCCATTTCATTGGTGTATGTTGCTTGTAGTAGTTTCTTATGATCTTTTGAATTTCTGTGGTGTCAGTTGTAATTTCTCATTTTTCATTTCTGATTTTATTGATTTGGGCCCCCTTCCTTTTTTCTTGATAAGTCTGCTAAAGGTTTATCAATTTTGTTTATCTTTTCACAGAACCAACTTTTAGTTTCACTGATCTTTGCTATTGTTTTCTTTGTCTCCATTTCATTTATTTCCACCCTCATCTTTATTTCTTTCCTTCTACTAATTTTGGGTTTTATTTGTTCTTCTTTCTCTAGTTTCTTTAGGTGTAAGTTTAGGTTGTTTACTTGAGGTTTTTCTTGTTTCCTGAGGTAAACTTGTATCACTATAAACTTCCCTCTTAGAACTGCTTTTGTCATGTCCTATAGGTTTTGGATTGTTGTGTTTTCATTTTCATTTGTCTCCAGGTATTTTTCGATTTCCTCTTTGATTTCTTCAGTGATCCATTGGTTGTTTCATAGGATATTGTTTAGCCTCTATGTATTTGTGTTTTTCACAGTTTTTTTCATGATATTGATTTCTAATCTCATAATGTTGTGATTGGAAAAAATATTTGATATGATTTCAGTTTTCACAGGTTTACCAAGACTTCCTTTGTGGCCCAGCATATGATCTATTCTGGAGAATGTTCCATGTGAACTTGAAAAGAAGGTGTATTCTTCTGCTTTTGGATGGAACTCTCTATAAATATCAATTAAGTCCATCTGTTCTAATGTGTCATTTAAGATCTGTGCTTTGTTATTGATTTTCTATCTGGATGATCTGTCCATTGATATAAGTGGAGTGCTAAAGTTCCCCACTATTATTGTATTATTGTCAATTTCTCCTTTTATGTCAGTTAACATTTGCCTTATATATTGAGGTGCTCCTGTGTTGGGTGCATATATATTTTAAATTGTTATATCTTCTTCTTTGATTGAGCCCTTGATCATTATATAATATCCTTCTTTGTCTATTACAACACTCTTTATCTTAAGTCTATTTTCTCTGATATGAGTATTGCTACTCCAGCTCTCTTTTGATTTCCATTTGCATGGAATACCTTTTCCCATCCCCTCACTTTCAATCTGTATGTGTCTCTAGATCTGAAGTGGGTCTCTTATAGGCAATATATATATGGGTCTTGTTTTTGTATTCAGCCAGTCTATACCTTTTGGTTGGAGCACTTAATCTTTTTACATTCCAGATGATTATTGATATGTGTGTTCTTACTGCCATTTAAAAAGTTATTTTGGATTTATTTTTGTAGGTCTTTTTTTTAATTCCTTTTCTCTTTTGTACTCTTCTCATGTGATTTGATGACTATCTTTAGTGTTATGTTTGGAATCTTTTTCTTTTTTGTATGTATATCTATTATAGATTTTTCATTTGTGGTTACCATGAGGTTTTGATATTATGTATACATGATTGTTTAAAGTTGCTGGTCTCTTAATTTCAAATGCATTTCAAATATTCTATATTTGTACTCTCCTCTTCTCACAATTACTGTTTTGATATCACATTTGTTTGTAGATGATTTCTACCCTTACTATATGTTTGCCTGACTGTTGAGCTTTACCATTTTGTAATTTTCCTGTTTCTAACTGTTGTCTTTTCTTTCCTGCTTAAGTAGTTCCTTTAGCATTTGTTGTAATGCTTGTTTAGTGGCACTGAATTCTTTAAGCTTTTGTTTGTCTGTAAAGCTTTTGATTTCTCCATCAATTCTGAATGTGAGCCATGCTGGGTTGAGTATTCTTGGTTGTAGGTTTTTCCCTTTCATCACTTTAAATATATCATGCCACTTCCTTGTGGCCTGTAGGGTGTCTGCTGAAAAATCAGCTGATGGTCTTATGGGGATTCCTTTGTATGTTATTTGTGGCTTTTCCTTTGTTTCTTTTAATATTTTCTCTTTGTCTTTAGTTTTTGTCAGTTTGATTACTATGTGTCTTGGCGTGTTTCTTCTTCAGTTAATTCTATATGGGACTCTGTACTTTATGGACTTGGGTGACTGTTTTGGAAAGGAATTACTTTTGGTGTTTCAATAAAAGGCAAGTGTTGAAGCATAACCTCTGAGATATTCTGATTCACAGTGTTTTGGATGTATTAGAAAATTTGGCTCCATTTTAATGCCAAATTGAATGTCATACTTGTGTTTACCTTACATTGTTCCATATAGCCACTATAATACAAATAGATAATTTTTGTATAGAATAGTATTTCCTTAAAAATTTTTTTTATTGACAGATGATTGAACCTGGTGTACCCCCCAAAAAATAAAAAAATAAAAAATAAAAAAAAAATAAAAAAATTTTTTTATTGAAACATAATTGATTTAAAATGGTATGTTAGTTTCAGGTGTATAGCAAAGTGATTCATATATATATATACGGACACACACACACACATTTATATATGTTCTTTTTTAGATTTTTTTTGCCATTATAGGTTATTACAAGATATTGAATATATTTCCTTGTACTACATATCAGTTCCTTGTTGGTTATATATTTTATATATAGTAGTGTGTATATTTTAATCCCAAACTCCTAATTTATCCCTTCCCCCTTTCCCCTTTGGTAACCATAAATTTGTTTTCTATGTTCGTGAGTTATAGAATTATTCTTATCTTGTTAGATTTAAGTCTCATAAATGGAGTCTATTATTCCTTATTATGTTAATGACTTCCTAGTTATCTAGATTTGACTAGGAAGAAAGCTGAATGTTGGAAATTTATGGTTAATGAGTATTTCTCAAATACTAATGTTGTGTACACTTCTTGTTTTCTTATGTAGGCCAGCTGTTGAGGACTGTTGAAAAATAATCAGGTGCAATAATGTTCTGCAGTAAAAAGAAATCACTTGGTAAGTATTGATCTCTTCATGTGACACAAAGCAAATATGATTTTTTAATATTTATTTTAATTTCATGGAGGTGTAATTTATAAACAAAAACCACACAGATCTTAAGTGTTCCACTTGATGAGCTTTGACAGTCATACGTAAATATGTAATTACACCAAAAAGCAAGAGATAGAACATTTTTATCACCCCAGCAAGTTCCCTTGTGCCTCTTTTTATTCATTCTTGCTGCATTCTACACAACCACCTTCTGATTTTTATCAGATTGGTTTTGCCTGTTTTTGAAATTGAGATAAATGAAATCATGCAGCATGTATTCTTGTGTCTTGCTTCTTTCACTCAGAACAAGGGTTTTTTTTTTTTTTTTTTTTTTGACGTATATCCATATGGTTGAATGTATCAATAGTTTGTTATTCTTCATTTTTTCTTTTAAAGCAGTATTCCATTGCATGAATACACCAACACTTAAAACTAAGTTCACATGGTTAGAAATAGTTTGGGTTCATGATGGCAGGTAACACACTTTGTTTTTGGTTAAGTAATTGGTCTAGCTGAACAGCATTAATAGTATTCCACTTTTAAAAAACACAATATCCTGACCAGAAAGTATTAATCTTGTCTTATGTCTTGTTAGCCAGTGACAGGCTATTGTGTAGTTCTTCCTTCAATGGAAATGTATTCAGTTTATTACTGCTGTTTTCTTTATTTTTGACTATGGACTTGTTAGAGACCAAAGTCTGGATTAAAGTATATCTAAAACCCTATCCCTCCTTCTAATCATATCTCTGGCAGATGGTTAAGCTACTTTGATAGGCAATTATTTCATGGTTCAGTCTGTTCCCTTGTTGGACACATTCATTGCAGTGTTCAGTCTTATAATGAACTGAAATCTGTCTCAATGTAGTTCTCACCCATAGATCATTATTTATGCCATCTGGGGCAATATTTTCATATTCCTAGTGCCAATTTAAGAGTCTAGAATTATTGTCATCATTTTTTCTTTTTCAAATAAAATGATTTATTTATACCCAGTCACTGATATAATCATAGTAGTGTAAACATTAGATTAACCAGTTTTGACAGAGACAGGTTTCCAACAGAATCTGTTGTTGCCAGGTTTTGATAAATTCAGTCTCACTCTTTTAAAATAATTTGTATGTATATGTGAATGTATATGTATAAAATAAGCAATTTTTATAAACAAAAATAAGAAAACAGAAATCACTGTAATTGGACAGTCCAGAGATATCCACTCCAGACTGCCATGTTGCAATTTAGAGGGCTCCAATCAGTGACCTCTATTAACACATTAGTATATATTCATCCATATATCCCCAAAGGTAATTAATGCTGTACATTATTTTGAAACCTCTTAAAGTGTAATACTGTAATCATAGATACCTTTTCTGTCTTTAAACCTTTCTCTATAACATTGTTCTTTTTTCCATTTTCCTCTAACTTTTAATTTTGAAAATGATGGATTTTAAAAAAAAATTGAAAGAATGATAATCACCCAAATAACTTTCACATAAATTCTACATTGTTACCATTTTGCCACATTTGCTTCCTCTCCTCCCCATCCATGCCATCAGCACACACCCACAACATACACTTTTTGTTGTCGTTTGAATATTTGAAGATAAGTTGTAGACATCATGCATCTTACCCCCAAATACTTCAGCACAGATATCCTAAGAACAAGGACATTTTCCTACTTAACTACAATATCATCACCACATCCAAGAAATGTGACATTGATGAATAAGTAACATACATTCCATTTTTCAGTTTCTCCAATTGTTCTCACGTCTCATGTCTCAGAACTTGTTTTTACTTTTGGTACAATATATAATCCATGTTCATACATTGTGTTTGGCTTTTAATCCCATTATTTTCTTTTAGATTTAGAATAGTTTTTCATTATATTGAATTTTGGAAAAGTCCAGTCCAGCCCCCAAATTGATTTGGATTGAATATTTTGGGCATAAATGCTATATAGATAATATTTGTTTTTTTAAATGGACAATTAATAAATTAGTTACTTGAACCTGTTTTGATAAGGAATGCAACTTGCTGACCTTCCTCATACAGAATTTCATTTTACAGACAGTCATAGCTACTTGTAATGAGCTGTAAATAGCTCATTTGTAAATAGCTGTGTAATGAGGTGAAATGTTTTGTCACATAACTGGGTCTGTATTCACTATGGTGCTGATTGGGAGAGAAAGCTGAGGCCAGTTCCTTCCTCTTGGACTTGTTACAGTGGCCATATGACTTGAGGGACTGACATTGGTGTCACCATCATTTGCATCATCATGATTGGTAATGATGCATCTTTAGGTTATATCAATTCCTGTTGAATATTCCTGATTATAGATTGGAGACCTTTTTCAACCTAAAATATTCATTTACTTAGTCAACAAACATTTTTGAGTGCCTATGATATGCTAGGTAATGCCAGCTTTTCTTGATTTTGCATAGCTTTTTATGATTCAGGAAAATACATGTATCCTCACATAATTAAGTTTACAGTAGCAATGATAACTTTAAAAATATTTATTTCTCACTTATTTATTTATTTTGGCTGCACCAGGTCTTAGTTGCAGCATGCAGGATCTTTACTTGTGGCATGTGGGCTTCTTAGTTGTGGCATGTGGGCTTCTTAGTTGTGGCATGCATGCAAGATCTAGTTTCCTGACTGGAGATCGAACCCTGGTCCCCTGCATTGGGAGCATGGAGTCTTACCTGCTGGACCACCAGGGAAGTCCCAGCAATGATAACTTAATAACAGTTTACTAAACATCTCTACAGTATATTTTCCAGAGGATCATGGACTAGAGAACTTCTAATCAGCCTGGGGTTGTCAGGGGGAAAATCATACAGAAGTGATATTTTACCTCAACGAGTTATTTAATATTTGCTACATTTAATAAAGGTGCACTTACCTTTATATAAACTTTCACAACATCATCAGGTGGGGCGTTGATGATGTATGTGACAATACAACAAGCCAACCATGAGTGTTGTGGGAAAACAAGAATTTTCTCCCCGATATATGCTTTATTATTTATTATCTCCATATTCACATACATCTCACAGTCTTCAAGATGCGAACAATATTGGCTAGTTGACTTAAATATTTAAAACATGCTTACAATCTGTTTTCTGTTTGTTATTTGTAAGTCACCCTTTCTGAATAAGCTTGAACGGGGGGTCCAGAGACAATCGCTTTAAAGCATGTATGTGCTTTTCTACAAAGCAGTTGGGAAGAGCGTTGTTCATGTGCAAAATACTTAATTCAAATTTTAGGTAGTTTGGTAATATGGAAATCAAAAGAAGTATGTAACTGGAGGCTTCCTTTAAACTAGCTAAAGCTGTTTTGATTCAAAATGTAAGGGTTGTAGAGCCAACATACTCCACGGGGAAGCCCTTAGTATGTTTATGGGGTGTGGGATGGGAAGAATCAGACCAAGGTCACATTATGTCTTTCATGGGCTCTTCATGACCCCTTCCTTCAAAAAATATTAAAAAAATTATGTTTTACAAGTGTGAGGGTATAAAAACAAATATAATCCAGGTGGGATTCATTATTACGTATCTGTTATTATATTTTTTCTTCTAATTTTAAAATAAATGAATATTTAAACATTTTTGTGTTCTTTATAAGTATTGTGTTCCTTATAAGTATAAGGGCCCTAGGTACTGCATGTACTGTGCCTGCAAGTGAGGCAGTGCTTCAGCTGAAGTTAATATACCTGTTCCTCAGGCATTTTTTTTGAGCACATATTATTTAGCAAGTACTGTGTTGTTTCTGTGGCAGATGGCTGGTGACACAAAAGATGAATAAGACATTCCATTTTTTTTTCTTTTATATATATCCTGGTTCTCTAGTGAAATTGTCCATCTTGTCATAATTATTTTAAAGTCCATGTCTGATGGTTCCAATATCTAGATCATCTGTGAGTCTGTTTCTATTTTCTATTGCTTTCTCTCGGTTTTCAGTAGTTTGATATTGTCCCATACCATACTTGCTGATTTATTATTGAAATCTAGACATTGCGTATGAAAAAATTGTAGAGGATCTGATGTTATCTTTCTTCAGGAGAATTTACCTTTCTTCTAGCAGGCAGTAAGAGAAGGAGCAGGTCATTTGGATACAATCAGGGACTGAGATATTTTGAGGCTGGGTTTCAGTCTTTATAAAGCCTCATCTATTTTCGTTAGTTCTCACTCTTAGAACGCAGTTCTTTAGAAGGCAGCTGAGAACCTAGAATGTTACTAGGGTCCCTTTCTCTTGCTAGGCTCTGAATTCTATTATTGTCTCACTTCTGGGCAGGTTAGGAATTAGCGAATGTCTCAAGGGAAAGGTACAGAATATCAGGTTTACCTCAGTATATTTCTCTTCTCTGCTGGAACTAGTCCCTTGAAGTCTTGGCTGATTTTGTTGTTCTATGGTAATTTCAAACAGCTTTATATATGTCATCTAGCTGATATAATTGTTCTCAGTAGGTGGGTTGGTCCTGGCACCTTACTCCACTATAGTGGGAAGCTGAAGGCCCAAACACATTTTAAAACAATCTGTTTTATTAGTTTATGAGAAAGCTACATTAAATATCATTATTCTGTAGTTGTTAGATGAGTATTTGAGAATATTAGGAAGATCTGTAAGTAAGGAATGAGCAAAATGAATAGTCAAGTTGAATAAGAAAATAATAATCAATACATTAATCAGTCTTCACTGCTAGAATGGGTTTAAACTTTAGCTATGACACATACACAAATGTAAATCTATCTTGAACTGCCTCCCCAAATGTATAATTTTCTAATTGTCATACTTTGGATTTGTATAAAAATTTCTTAATTGAAAAATTTCATCCCTAGAATTATAATCATTTATTACTAAAAATGCTTTTGTATTCCTTCCATAGACCCACACCTTAGAACACTGCTTTAATTTAGCATTTGAGACAGTATCTGGCATATAGTAAAACTGAATGAATCGTAGCTGTCACTGTTGTCATTTTAAGTAAATGCTACTTGAGTTATAGTTCTCCGGTGGACCTACTTCTCAACTAATGTTGCTTTCACTATTTAAACAGAACTTCCTAATTTAAAGGAATTTAAAATTTTTTATTTCTAGGCTTAATTTTGAAATCTGGATTTACTTTTAAAATTAAAAAAATTTTTTTTTGTATTGGCTGTGTTGAGTCTTCATTGCTGCATGCAGGCTTTTTCTCGTTGAGGCGAGCGGGGCTAATCTTCATTGTGGTGAGCAGCTTCTCGTTGCAGTAGCTTCTCTTGTGGCAGAGCACAGGCTCTAGGTGTGCAGGCTTCAGTAGTTGTGGCACTCGGGCTCAGTAGTTGTGGCTCGCAGGCTCTAGAGCACAGCCTCAGTAGTTGTGGCGCACGGGCTTAGTTGCTCCGTGGCATGTGGGATCTTCCCGGACCAGGGATCGAAACCGTGTCCTCTGCATTGGCAGGTGGATTCTTAACCACTGCGCCACCAGGGAAGTCCCCTGGGTTTACTTTCGATGGTGGAATGAAATCTGAAAGTTTATGAGGTAATCCCAAAGATGGTATTTTCTATAAAGAAAAATGCTCTCAAGAATTCAGAAATTAAAAGCCTACTATGAATTGTAAATCTACCTTCATACGGTGAATAAAGCAATTAAAACGTCACATTTCAGTGATTCTGCGTGGAATGATCTTGTCTCACCGTGGCAGTGCTGGTTGTCTTATGATAATCTAAACTTTGGTAGTTCAATCATTCACTTATTCATTTTCCCATTCATCCCGTCAGCTGGCCAGCCATTTCACAAATACTTACTGAACACCCGTTATGTGCCAGACACTGTCGACAAAACAGATTTTAAAAAACAAAAAACTTTCAGTCTGTATGGAGTCTACATTCTTGCGGGGGGAGGGAAAGATAGTCAGCAATATAAATGAATTAGTAAGTCATGTTGTACACTGGAAGTGCTGCAGTTTTAAAAAGGGTTAACAGGGAAGCCTAAATTGAGAAAAACATAGTTGAGCAAAGATCTGGAAAAAGTGAGAGGGAAGCCATGTAGTCATCTGGGGGACAAGCGTTCTAGGCAGAGGGAATAGCAAGTGCAAAGGTGGGAATGTGCCTGGCGTGTCCAAGGAAAAGCACAGAGGCCACTGTGACTGGAGTTATGAGCAAGCGCGAGGGTGGTTGTCAGGGCTGGATCCAGCTTTTCTGAGGCGTTGAACTAATACAAATTTAGGTGTGAAAGGACATCATGCTCATTTAGCATGAGAAAATAAATCCCTACATATCACAACTTTGAAAATCCGAAACATACCATACGTTTCACAAAATCCAGAAAAAGAACATAATAGCTTCATTAATTCACTGCCTGATACACCTTCATAATACTTTCCTTCCTGTAGTTTTGGCCTCTTGTTTTTTGATTGCCTCCTTCATGACCATTATTTTGTTACGTATTTTTCCACAGAGACACTAGAAAGAGAATTCAATTTTTCCTCTAGCACATTATTTAAATTAGTTTTAAAATTATGATAGCTCAGAATAGTTTTTCAGTTTCATGACTTCATAATGTCATGTAAAGATTTAGAATTATCAGCCTTGGGAAGACTTCCTTCAAGTTTCCTTCATATTGGAGCTGTTACAGATGTACTTACTATATGCAGTACTACTGCAAATGGGTTTGTGCTCTATAAGGAATTCTAATAAATTTTATATTGTGCAATCCCCATGTAAAAAGAAAATTGTATGACATGCTTATTACATATAGTATTGAGGATACTCAATTTTTGATTCTCCTAATACTACTAATACAAGATAAATTCTGTTCTGACTAGTAGTTGATGAAAATTAAATCTTCCACGTACATTTTTACATGTGTGATGACTGGAAGACTCCTGAACAGGCTAACTTCTGACTCTGTATTGCAAACCCCTGTCTCCTCCATGATCCACATACTCCTGGCGCCAGGTGCTATCAGACACAGTCATGTTGCCGTATGACCTTGGGCCCTGCACCTTCACCTTGCAGTGCTGGGTGATCCTTCCTGGAGATAGGAGAACCATTCCTACTCTGGGGTGACCATCAGTAACTTAACTCTCTACAGAAGTGACAGTGAATCACATAAATATACTCCACTAAACACAAGCTCAATGTATTTCCAACTCGACAGCCCCTCATCTGGATCCCAGCATCATCTCACGTGAGGCAAAATGTGATGGAAGGAAATAGAGTGAAGGAAACGATGGTCTTAGCCCTTGCAAATCAAACTATTTTAATCTTGCAAATCAAAAACCAAAACAAAACAGAGCAAAGGCAATGCAAACAAATTTCTAGTGCTACTCCCAGGGCCTTGGGATGGAAAGTGCAAGTGAGGTGAGCTGAAGCTTAAGCTTCATTGGCTTCATGGATTTTGCTTCTGGAAGCGACTTGAGGTCAGAGGGGTAACTGGGTAGGTGTGTGAAGATATCTAACAGGGCCCTGGAGGCCTTTGTAAGAACTAGCTTCTCTATTGAGATAGAGCAATATTGGACATTTTGTGCAGAGGAAAGAGATGATTCTTGTGGTAGGCAGATTAATGCCCCTTCCTGCAAAGATGTCTATTGTCCTAACCCTTGGAACCTGTGAACATGTGACCTTACATGATAAAAGACACTTTGCAGATGTGATGAAGTTAAGGATCTTAAAATGGACAGCTTTAAGGGTGGGCCCATTGTAATCACAAGGGTTCTTGTAAGAGGGAGGCAGCAGAGTCAGAGTCAGAGGAGGTGATATAATGGTGGAAGCAGAGGTCAGGGTGATGCATCCGTGACCCAAGGAATGTGGGCAGCCTCTAGAAGCTAGAAAAGGCAGGTAATAGATCTCCCTAGAGCCTCCAGAAGGGACTCAGTCTTGAAGAAACACCTTGATTTTAGCCCTGTGAGATCCATTTTTAGACTTCTGACTTCCAGAATAAGACAATACGTTTGTGTTGTTTTAAACAACTATATTTGTGGTGATTTGCTAGAGTGGCGATCAGAAACTAATGCAATTCTAAAAGGGTCATTCTGGTTGCTCTACTGAAACTAGATGATAGGGGCAGGGGTAGGAGTGAGGAGACCTCAGAGGAGGCTATTACAACAGCCGGGAGGAGAGGTGACATGGCTTGGACCAGAGTGTGGACAGAGGAGGGGCGGAGAAGCGGACAGATTTCTTTTCTGCCCAAAGTTCTGGCTCTATTTTATTGCCTTTAAAATGTGTGTTATCCGAGTGCTTCATGAATAGGTAAATAAATCGAGGATCCTACTTTTTTCTTTTTGTCTCTTCACACTTGGTCCAATATTCTACTAGAAGGCATAGCTGAGGAGGAACTAGATGTCCTCTTGCAAAGTCCATTTTTCACCCCAACTCAGGTACCAGACCACCTCTACCAAATGCCTTCTCTTTTCAGTAAACAACTACAGCTCAGTTTGGATAAGGTGCTTGGCAAAAATAATCTACCATACTGCACAGTTTGTGTACAGCTACCTAAGTTCCCTTCAGAGCTGCCTAGGACAGGTGGGGATGCCTTTGGTCACCCACCTGGACTTGATTTTCCTTTTCTCTGCTTTCTGTGGCTCCCTAGGCCTCTCTTCTGCTTCCTTGCTGTGTAGGTATTGTGTGCACATTTACCATTTGAAGATGATTGCTGTCTTATTTGTTTTTTCTTCACTGTCTAGAATAGAGAGCCTTGCTCAAAGGAGTTCAGTAAATATTTCTGCAGTAAATCACTTCATCTTGGCTCCAGCAGATTTTATTTGCCACATGGTTTCAGGGATTGAGGCCCAGAAACCAGTATGTACTAAAGAAACTCAATTTATAGCCCTACACATCTCAAAATGACAAACGCAAGCTTTGATAAACACAGCTTCTTGTGTAAGCCCTGAGGCATGACGCAGATAAGAACCCTCCTCAGATTTCCTTCTCAGGTCTCTGTCTTTCCCACCTGGGGTTCTTTCCTCTCACTTTGTGACAGGTGGCTTGATTTCCCTTGGATGGCTGGAATGTGTCTCACAAAGGGAAATTAAATGTCCTTCAGTTTTTTCTAGGCTCCTGTGATCTTTGGGGTAGATCCTGAGCTTTTTTTGTGTTTTCTTTTTCCCCTTTTTGAAAGGGTAGGCTGTAGAAAACTATAGCTGTTTTTCATATGTACAGAAAATATTCCAATCCTGGCATAGTTCATAATAATGTAATTTTCACTATAGGTAATCAAATTGTAAAAGAATGTAGATAAAAACCCAGCAGTCTGGCACTGTATCCATAAGAGAAATGTTGCTAAGAAAGCAGTAAGTTTTGGATAGGGGTTTGGGAGAGTCTTCTTAGCAAGGACTGCCGAAAGCCTCCAAGGAGAGGGCAATCAGGTTCTCTGGGGTTTGCGGGGTGTGGGGGGTGGTTCCACTGTGAAACACAGAGAAGCCTGGAAAGAATGAAATGTAAGAGGTCCCAGGGCCCCAGGTTAATTGAAGAGAGGCTGTAGCTTGAAGTACATCCTAGACTCTCTCTTTGGTTGAGAGAGTTCTCTTCTATTTCTCCTTGACCTCTGGACACAGGCATATATTAATTTACAGTTTCCCAATCTTCTCTGCATGGTACCACCCACTATCTCCTTATACCTAGAATCTCTTCCAAGCTCCTTTTACAAGGGAGACAGTTCAGTGTTTGAAATCTGACTCTATTGCATAGGCCTTTATTTCTCTCACTTGTAAAATGGGGCTAATAAGTGAGTACCTAATAGGATTGTTTTGAGGGTTAATGCACATGTAACACTCCATATGGTAACTAGCTTTTGACGTGTGCACAATAAATGTTAGCTGTTATTATTTTCACTATATTACGGTAAGTCCTAAAACTCCATTTGTGAATCTCTACTTGCAGAAAACCACATGGCGAGGGCTCATAGGAAGATTTTTGTCGATTTTACTTGTAATGTGTATAATGTCATTCATGTATGCTTGAAGAAGAATAAATTGGTAATATTTTTACATTTTTTTGGTGAAGCTATAGTAAGCCACGAGAGGAACAAAGCTTCCAATAAATCAAATTTTCCAAATATCTGGACTTGATGAACAAATTGGCTCAGCCCAGAGGAAAACAAACCCAAGCCCTTTCATATTTTTTTGACTCCCCTAACTGTTTCCAAGCTCTTTTTGAGGACAAGTATTTTTCAAAAAATTGTGGAAAGTTTTGTGTTTTTTGTTTTTTTGTTTTTGCCTTGATTCTCTCTTTAGTTTGTGCTTAAATGTCAATAAATCCCAGCAGCTGCAGGTCACCACTGGGTTTCAGTAGGAAACCTTGATCGGGACACATATTTTTCAATTGTATCAGAATGTGCTTTTGGAGTCAAATCAGGAAATCTTGAAGACCAGAGAACTCTTTTTTTTTAAAACTCTCTCTACTCAGTTCTTTCCTCATGTCTTTAACGAATTGCTTTGGCTCCCAACAACACAGACCAGATTTTGAATAATGAAAGAAAATTTAGAAAGGAAAGAGCTTAAGTTATTGATTTGGCTTGAGGGAATTGTTGTGAGATTTCTGACCCAACTCAAAAAACCAACAACCCCAAACCCCAAATGTTTGGAGAGATTCTTCAGTTTCTGGACTGGGACCAACCTTGAGGAGAAAATATTAGTCCATGCCATCAGGGTTTTATACAGAGACCCCTAAATTCTCTATGGTGCTTCATCATTTTATGATTTGGGGGAGCTAAAGCCAACTGCCTGGAGGCTATCTCCTAAACCACATTTGGTGAAGGACAAAATACTCGAGATAACTGGAGAAAGACAGTGTGTTCATTTATTATGGGCCTATAGTTGCTGTGATCGCTCATGGACCCACTGGAAGCCTGCTAACTCTCTCCCTTACTCTTGGTCTTGTTAACAGAGTTGCTGTGTTCACTAACTAGTCTCAGATACTAAGATGTTATGCATTGTTCAGAGACAAACTCATCAAAAAAAGTTGTAAGTGACCTGTCTTCTCTTGTCTCCTGGAAGTGGAAGCTGGATAATGTATAATTTATTATGTTATGAGGGAGAAGAGCCCAGGTTAGGTGTTGCTTTTGAGGACCTAGAGTAGAATCAATGGACATTTGCCGGTTTCTATTGAGGATATTCAGAAAATTACTTCAGGCCCTCTTCAGCAATAATAATAATACTGATGTTAAGACTGACTACCCAAGCTTGGATGATTTCCTTTTTGTCACCTCTTATTTGCTATTTTTTTTTCATTAAAAAAAGAATTTCGAGTATTTTTCTGTTTATAAAATGCTTTCCATACATTTTCTCACTTAATGATGGCAACACAAAGTGGCATTATTTTACTAAGGAAGCTATGCTTCTACCAAGAGAGGTCATGAGTTAAAATGTGCCCACACAGATGGTGTGGTAGAAGGAGATCTCCGGCCTCTTCCTTCACGATCCTGGCCTCCTCTCCTATGAGGGCCCTTTCATCAAACTCATTTTTATGGGTTTAAAAAGTCTTGCTGACACGAGAACAGCGTCGTGATTGCAACTAAAAATTCCCATCAGAGTAGTGTTATGGCCCTCCCATTGTTTTTCTTTTTTCCTTTTTCTTTTGGCTGCCCCACGTGGCTTGCGGGAACTAAGGGATCTTAGTTCCCTAACAGGGGATCAAACTGGCGCCCCCTGCAGTGGAAGCGTGAAGTCCTAACCACTGGCCCACTAGGGAATTCTTATTTTTTTTCTCCCATCTTTTAAACTTACGTCTTAGTAGCTGATAACACTTTTGGATTTTTCTATTTGCATCTCCTCCTTCCAAAAGGAAAGACAAGCATACATATGTACATAAGTGGACATGGTTTTGTTGTCTGAAAGCAAGTCAGACTGTGAGCACTATGAGGTAATTATTTCAGGGACGGAGCGGGTACCTCCAGGTCAAATTCTGAAACTTAGGTTACTCTTTTTGATAAATGTTCCCTAATATTTAACTGATTTATAGATAACCATTTCATAAAATAGATGAGGTGTCCTCATTTAGTTATCTTGGATTAGGTAACAGGAAGCATGTGGCTCAAAGATAAGCATTCTATGAGTGCTTCATTGACGTTTAATTGAGGCAGACATCAAATAATTTTGGCCTTGACGAGATTTGGGGAGTGAAGGCTCTTTCCAACACCCTGTGTGAAGCAGGGCTTTGAAGGTTTAATTGCCCCTTTTACGATATTCTGGAGCAGGTTAAAAACAACGTCTAAGGTAATTTTGCCTCTGCTAATGGCTGTTGTCTTGGCTCACTGAAATGGTAAAGGATGGCCTCCTATCCAAGCACCTGTCTTCGGTAGGCTCCTCAGCTGTCACAAAAGAATGCTGATTCTCTTACCAGCTTGCTCTTCTGTCTTACACATCTATACTCAGCTGGCAACACAGCATAGAAGCTCTCCAGGTATTTTCTAGAAAGTTCAGTCTTAAGCTTATAGGCACTTAGTGTTTAGCACAAGTGTAGTTGAGAGAAATAATCATTAGGATGATTGCTTGAAGAGTATGTAGTTCATTTGCTCATTTAAATATCCTAAGATACATTCCTGAACTTCATCAGCTCAGCAGAGACTCAGTACAGAGACTCCGTCATTAGGCCCTTGGAATTGTGTTTGAGATGATAACCCTAGGCTTGTTACAAAGCACAGCTCTAAAAATCTCATTTTATGTTCTTTATATTAAACAATGACCACTTTATGAGGAGTTCTTAGAGAAATGATTGTTTGAGCCAAGAACTAATACATAATTGTACTTTCCCAAAGAAAGTGGTTTATTTTAACCTTACAGACTATGAAATAAAGGGCAATAGATGGCCTTCCCTTTTTCTGTAGAACTGGTGGTCCACTTGGGACAGGTGTGTGGGTCATCATGTCAGGCATTTTTATTTTCTTTATGGACTCTAGCTGATCATAATCCTTCTGTATTTTCTTCCACTCAACTTTACTTGAAAAACTTAAACCATTATTTTTCCTGTTGTACATTCTTGGGTAGTTATTTTGGAGATGGTGTTGTGTGTAAATGCTCTTGCGTGTCTGAAGATGTTTTTGTTGCTCCTTCATACTTGATTATTTGCCTGAGTATAGGATTCTAAATTCAAAAACATTTTTTTCTTAAAACTGCAAGGCATCATTCCTCTGTTTTCTATCATCCTTGTTGCTGATGAGAAATTTCATTTTGGTCTAATTTTTATGACTCTGGGACTGCCCATTTTTTTCCTTCTGGAAGTTTTTAATATTTTTCTCTTTGTTTTTAGAACTCAAAATTTTATGAGGATCTGTAGGTTCATTTTCATTTATCCTGATTGGAGCTTGATGGCCCTTTTGCTTTGAAGAGTTGTCTTACTCTGGTACAGAGATAGTTTCTTCTATTTATTTATTTCTTCCCATCCATTGTTTATGTTCCTTTCTTCTAAGTATTTTTTTCCCGTTTCTTTTTTGTCATTTTCATATAGATTTTAAGAAATTTCTTGAGTCTTATTTTTCATTCTGTCTTTCCTACTATATAGTTGTGCATTAAATATTTTTAATTTCCAGGGTTTTTTCTTGTTCTCTGTTTTCTTTGTTCCTATCAGCTTGTTATTGTTTCATGGATACCATGTCTTCTTGAATATCTTCAAGGTACTAATTAGAATTAAAAAGAAAAACAACCCCCTTTCCCCATCTATTTTTCAGCATTATCTCTTCCCCTTGGATCCTTCTGCTTTGTGCTCTTGGTTCTTCTCAGATGTCTGGTGATTTATGGTTGCTGGTTTGCATTTACAAACGAAGGGCTAGGTGGATTAGTTTCAAAGGTCTTTTTCCTAGTCAGTCCTCTCCTCTAAATAGGAGGGCCGGTGATATAGCCTGCACACAGAGGTTTTTCTGTGTGTCTTAGTCCATTCTATTTGCTGTAACAGAGTATGAAGACTAGTTGCCTTGTAAACAACAGAAATTTACTTCCCAAAGTTCTGGAGGCTATGAAGTCCACGATTAAGGCATCAACAGATTTGGCGGCTGGTGCAGGCTGCTTGCTGGTTCTCAGACCATTATCTTCTTGCTGCGTCTTCATATAATGGAAGGGACAAGAGAGCTCTCTGGGGCCTCTTTTTTAAAGGCACTAATCCCATTCATGCGGGCTCCACCCTCATGACTTAATTACCTTCCACAGGCTTTCAAATATCATCATGCTGGGGATTAAGTCTCAATATATGAATTTGGGAGGGGCACAGATATTCAGTCTATAGCATTGTGGTTTAGTCAGGCAGTCTGGCAAATCCCACAATTGCTACAGTAAAGCAAGCTTTACTGGGGCCTGAATCTGCTGTAGCTGATGTGGGGGTTCAGAGATGCTTCTCTTTTAGGCCTGAACACCCACCCTTGTTTTTTCCCCTAGGCATGTTGTCTGCTCTCTTCAGGGGTACGGGAGGGTTGTGTGAGAGGGACCAACTGGCTCAATGATAATTTAATTATTTTGGTAATGCTGCAAAACTAAGGTGATCAGATAATTTGTGTTCCAAACTGAGACACTTTTGAGAGTAAAAGGTCACCCTTTTAATTATTTTGCCAAGACATTAGGCATCACTGGGACTACCACCCTGTCTACTACATACTCTCAATCTTTGCATTTATTGACTGAATTTTGAACTTCTCTGGGGCTCCATTGGGAAAAAACTCTTCTAATTCTTTTGGCTAGAATTTTTCCTCTCTTTCTTTCTTTCCTTTTTTTGGTCCTCTTTATCCCATCTGATTTCTATTTTATTTTTTATACTTTCTTTAAAATTTATGAGCCTCTGATAGCCCCCATTCTTCATTTCCAGCACTGTATGTTTTTATTCTTAAAAATATTTTCTGTCATCAGTGGGACCTGAGAAAGAAGGGAAGTAGAAGGACATGGTGTCTTGAAGTGGAAGTTCTTTTATTCCACTAGAAACATATGCTGGTTTATTATATTTTATACATCCATGTGTATCACTTTATTCCTTTTTGGAACCAGACACATTTAGTGATACCAGTTGTGCAGGAATGAACTTACCCTGGTAAATCATAAATCCCTTGATGAGCACTTTCCTTTCATTACTCTCATATCTGGGAAGACGCCTACAAAATGTCAGGCATTAAGTCATTGAACCTCTGAGCCATCCTTAGTGGGCGTTGTTCATGGGGGATTTGTGTTCAGTTTCCTCTTCTTGCAGGATTGACTTATTGTCAACAGGAGTTTATATTCCCTCACACACTGTTGTAGCACATGGAAGAATGTTAACTCCTACAAAGACAATTCAGGCCTAGCATAGTCAGGTTAAAGGCAAAAAACTATAGGGATTTAAAACCCAAAGCCAGAATTTTGCAGCACTTAGAGATGGAAAATCTGCCAGAATTTATCCATGAAGACTCAATTAAGAAAGACAATACTTAATGGAAGTCCAGAAGCAAAGATGAAGTCTTAATAAGAAGAATTTAGAAGCAAAAAGAGGAGAGGAATTCCTGGCTCTAACAAGGTTCCATGGGATAAGAGCAATGTGGACACCCAGGAGAGGATAATGGAAATTACTGTTTTGGCCACTTTGGGAAAGGGCTGTTCTCAGTGCTTGGGAAGGATGGATACATGGAGACACTAGACAGGAGTCAATATTCTGGTGTTTGGAGTAAGTAAAATTAGACACAGAAATACAGAATTCTATGCTTGGATGTGCTTCCTATAAATGTAAAATTTAAAATGATTGTCATCTGAATGTACATACTCTAAAGCCATCAATGTACAAATTAGCACATCTGATTTTTGATTTACAGCTAAAGTTAATCTATAAATTGTGTACAGGATGCCAGTGGGCCAGGTTAGCCTTTGCCATGCAGAATAGAGCCCCTCGCCACACCCTCCCAATAATATCTGCTGTTCTCCTGTTGGCAGTTTTACTGTCTGGGTTAAGGTGGGGATGTATGAACAAATCACCTCTCTTTCTAAGCTTTTAAGTCTCCTCAGCCTCCAAATTTCCATTTTGGGCATTGATGTTTTTGCTCTTTGTTGGGGAATCAGCAAGAAAGAGAGGATGATGCTTTTATAGTCAGAGTTTGAAATCTTTCTTTCAGGGGATGGTTGGTTGAGAGGTTGCTTCCTGGTGGGTTCTCAATTTCAGAGTTACACACAGGGAACTGACTTTAATTGGATGGTAGAGACAGAAGCCATGTAGGTGGATATCAAACAGATAAACACTCTACAAATTGTAGGAGCCCAACTGTAATCAAAGACAGGGTGTCATTTGTCAGGAGCAGCCCTCAGACGTGAATGTCATACTTGAAAGCTGAGCCACAGGGGCTGCAGAAACATTTAAATTCCGCTTGGACTTTTGGGAAAAAGGAATCAGTTCTTATAAATCATGGTGCCTGGCATACAGGGAGCAGGTGGTAAGATATGTTCTTATCTACCTCCTTTCCCTCTTCATCCCCTTCATATTTCTCACCTCCCTTCTACTTCCGTATCTCCTCTTTGCTTTTCTGTTGCTCTTCCTTTCCTCTTCCCTAATATGTGTCTCCAAGTTACTTTCCACTCTCCAGTATCCTTTATCTCTGTGGTTGTATGTACCTTCTCTAAAATCAGATTCTTACCACATCCCCACACTTTTTACAATCTGTCACTTACCCAGATGGGGGAACTGTGGGATTAAGGGACTCCCAGGTTGAGATGGTCAAGCCAGTTACTAGGAGAGTCCAACAGTGATGTTGGTTGGTTACTTGGCTGACCTTTCTTCCATAGCTTTCATTACTTCACCATTACCCTTTTGCCAACTCTGGATTCAGTAAACATGGAGCAAGAACTTGCTACCCTTATTGCAAAAACATGCTCTGCTGGTGTTTCTGGGGGATTGCCTTTTCTTGCCCTCTACAAATTTTAATTTCTGCGCTATGATAATCTTTGGGTTTGTTGTCCTATAGTTTTGTTATTTATACTTGATTTCAGGTGATAATAGAGGTGTCCCCTGGCAGTAGTCAGAAAAATTGGGGCACCAGAAAAGGATATAAGCTCCTTTCTGGAAGATACTGGTGAACTGGAGCAAGGCAGAAGGCGAGTGCAAAGATTGTGTCCATTGGCCTCCATTCCCTGAAAGCCCCTCCACAGTCCCCTGTAAGAGTACCAAACCAGAAGCCTGCCTCACAGGCTAAAGCTTTTGGACATGCAAATAGACCTCTTTCTCAGAAAGACTGGGGATGTGTTTCGGTCAGCTGTCTGTGCGCTGCCCTGGGGATGGTAGTCTGCCAAGAACAAAATCTTTGATTGTTACAGTCCCATGGGATCCAGGAACACAAGCCTATGGCCTTCAGAGTCAGGCAATCAAGAAGTGTTCCCTGGGTGGCAGCTGTAAAAACCAGGTCATCAGATGTAAAAAATGGGGCACCTGATCTGTGTAGATGCTTGGATCCTGGGGCTCTGGAGGGTGGCAGAGGGGGAGTGCAAAGATGGAAAATAAAAATTAAAAAAGTAAGAAAAATAAGAAAAAAAAGACAAGGTAAAAACAAAAAGAAGAAAAAGAATAAAGGAGGAAAAAAAAAAAACCGATGGCTCCTGTTTGCATTTGCAAGGTAGAGGGAGAGCAGGGAGATGGTACCTACCAGCCGCCATCCCTGGAGAGTATCCCAGAGGTCCCTGCCCCTCAGACCAATGCTTTAAAATTAGCAAGTGAATCTTTTTCTATTGCTTTCGAAAGGGCTGCTTCTGTGCTGGCCCTGGGGTGAGTGAGTCTGCCTGCGGACACTTTAAGAGCTGTTCCTCAGTTCACCACAGCCCTGCCCCATTGGTTTTCAAAGCAGATGCCTTGGAGGCTGTATCTCAGGTGCTGTCTGAAAAGTTGGGGTGCCCGATGTGGGGTCTGAACCCTTTGCTCTTCAGGTTGGAGATCTGGGTTTTGAGTTCCCTCCCGCTGTGTGTGGGGCTGGGGTTTAGAGTGAGATTGTGTCTAGGCCTTTCCTACCTGCTTTGATTCATTTCCCTCTTGTTTGCCCAATGTGAAGGGGTCTCTTAGACAGTTTCTAGGTTTTGTTCAGAGGCAATTGTTCCAGATATAGCTGTAGATTCGGTATGTCTATAGGAGGAGGTGAGTTCAGGATCTTCCTAAGTTGCTACCTTGGACCGAAACTCTACATTTGCTTTCAGAAGAGATTTCATTTTTTTATTTTTGGCCACTTCCAGCTGAGGGCGGGTCTCAGTCACCTGAAGATGTCAAGTTCCTCTCAATATGCATGGGTTGTTTAGAAATGTCACCTTTGGCTCCATGACCATAAATAAGGTCAGTGACCTCACTGGCCACTTCAGTATGATTTTGTTTGGCTATGTTATGTCTTATAACTCTGTAGCAAACAAATATTCCTTTCCAGTGTGGCATTTAACTTTTAGCAGCTCCTTCTTTTTTAGGAACTACTCAAAGTTAACAGAAAGTTTATGGAGTTGAAGGGATATAGAAATTGGAGACACATACTGTTTTGCTTTATGGCTGGCATAAGAAAGACAATGAAAAACATGTCAGCTTTCCATTTTGGGACTTTCCAACACATGTTCCAACAATTAGGCTAGAAAGAGAAAGAATTCTTTTGCAAAAGAAAGAATTCTTACAACTTTGATGACAATCAAAGTAACCTATGTGATATTAGTTTAATGAGTTGTATATTTCTTTTGGTTGAAAATTTGATTTCATACCTGATTTCTCTTTCTGTTTAGAAGTGGAACGGATAGTAAAAGCCAATGACCGTGAATATAATGAGAAGTTCCAGTACGCAGTAAGTAAAACACACGTAGCACACACGTTCTGGGGTAGGTCTGATCTTAAGGAGAGTAAGTAGGATTCTTGCCTTCTAGAACTTTGATTTCATTGAAAACTTTGTTGGCCTATTTTAATGGCAAGGTGCCATATGTTTCCATAAATTCAGATTTTAGTAATGTTTATACACATTTCTATTCTGCAGTGAGTGGTTGGTATTCATATTGGTGTGGCAATAAGATAAAGTATCATCTTTCTCAAGAATTGATGCTTAGTTCATTTTGATGCCCATTGGGCACTCGAATAATATAAGAATACTATGAAAACAGGCCTCCATGGTAGTACTTGGTGATAGAGGTGGTAATAGTGGCTGATGGGTGATGAATAACATTTGGGGATTTTCTCTAAGCAACTCAGGCTGAATGTGGAGTGTACAGAGGAGAAAGTTCCCAGACCTGATGATTGTATTTACCAAGTGAGTGGTGAGAATGATTAGTTAAAATGTGTAAGCCTTAAGCTTGTACTGAATTACTGTTTTTTAAATGAGAGTTTTCTTCATTTACATAGGAAATATTTATTGTGAGTCTACTTACTAAGTGACTGTCACTATTCTAGAAACTTGGGATACATTGGTGAACATTTCATGAATTATATCGTGGGCCCTCATAAAAATCACCTCATCTTTCCTTGACTCAACCTACATTGCTACATGGAGTTTTTTAAATAAGTTCTAAGAAAGATAACTGGTAGAATTGATGCTGTAGGTGACATGTGGCCTAGAAGGCCTGCTATGAGTGAGTATACCAGCACATTAATGAAAGAAAGTCTCAATTCACAGAGGGATCTGATGACTATTAAGGCACAGGAATGTGAGTGTTATGTGGCAAACTTTGGCAGTGTCCATCCAGGAACTAGCTAGCGGAGAGAGAATTTTGGCCAATGGATTGTTTTTGGTATTTGTTTCCTGTTGGCAGTTCTTTTCCATGTGTGTGGATGGACACATTGAGCTATTGTAGCTTGATACCAATAGAGATAGGTAACAACTCCTCTTTCCTCATGCTGTGCTAATCACGTAAATTTGTGATTATAATTGGATGTTCAATGTAAGTGTCTCTACAGGGAGTCAGCATACTGCCGCTATGACAGATTTGTCATTAAAGTGATATATTGGCACCCTGATTTTATCCATCAATCTTGCAAGCTTGGTTAAAGTGAGCCTGCCCTTGAGAGAAGGAATCGCTTTCAGGACGCTAATGAGTATGCTTTGTAGCCTGGGGTGGGGAGAGGAGGAGGGGGACTACTTTCTCCATGGTGATTAATGCCACACTGTGCAGCCTTCTGACATCTGGTCAATTTAGCCCTTCTGGTCATCACCAGACTTGGCCCAATGCCTTTCTATCCATTCTACAGCCAGTTCTTTAACTCTAGAGGATGATCCTTGAAAGCCTTGCCCACAGAACCCCAAATCAGAAGAGGAGAAGACTGTATTTTAAGACCTTGGGGGGAAAAACCCAGTGATAGGTAATCTACTACTAGGTAATTATCTATTTACGTACTTGGCTATATCCTTGTTTTCCAATGCGTAACAGGTATTTTCATTCTGTGAGTAGTAACTGTATAAGAAAAGCCACATTTTGTTTGCATTTTGTAAGATGATACAGTCTTTTATACTTATAGGTATTTTTACCTAATTTATGAAACATTCAAGCTTAGAGAAAAGTATAGGGAGTAGTATGACACCTGTGTGCCCACCACCCAGACAAAATAGATGATAACCATCTGCCATGCTTGCTTCAGATCTTTCTTTCTTTTAATAATAACATGGCAATGATACAGAAATAATTTTCTCTTGAGCTTGTATGATATTGAACAAAAGCACACAGGTGTGGCTGGGGCTGTGTTTTCTGTTGGGTTTCCTAACAATGACAAAGCAGTAGAACGATGTTCTGTAGCTGCAGCAGAGGGAATAAGGCAGCTTTGTCTCTGAGTTAAAATGTACTAAGGAAAAAACACAACCCATTATGCGCTGGCAAAACCAAGAATGACAGCAAGAGTTGAGAAAGGGAAGCTGCAGAGCAGAGAGGGACATGAGTATCCCAGGTCTAATGACCCCTACCGTGGCTCAGAGATGATGAGGCAGGTCTTCCTAAAATGGGCAAGGGTCCCCACTAGAGCTGGCTGGTGGTGTGTTGATTTGGGAGCTCCCAATAGGATGTCTGGCCATACAGTGAGCTGTGAGACCCTCATCAGCCTCAGTCTATTTGGATGCAAATTGAGGATGATAAAAGTACTTATTTCATAGAGTTATTGGACAGATTGAAGTAGAATAATACACAGTGACCCTATGAGCTAGTCTCTATAGAGATGGGATTTGAATCTATATCTATCTGATTTTTAAGGATTTTTAAGCACTTCATATGTGGCCTATCCTTTTAAGAAAGGCAGAACACGGGCCTTTTGCTCAGTCTTGCCTAGCTTTAGAAGATATTACCTCAAATAGAAATGAATTTGAGGAAACCCCAATAGATCTCAGGGAGAATGCTTATAATAATTGATGAAGTAATACTCTCCCCTAAAGGCTGAAAAGGAGATGGAAATAAACCAAAAATTATAAAAAAGATGAAAGGAGAAATGGTGAAGTTTCCTCAAATGTAGTGGAAAGAGTGTTTGGTGATGAGACAGACCACAGTTTGAATCCTTTCTCTCTTTCTCATTTGCTAACTTGGGAATCTCGATTTATTTATTTTCTTGCATATGATTAATTTCACCTGTGAAATGGGGAATTTTCCTTATGGGATTATCTACCAAAGGGTTAAGTGAAATAATTTATATAAATATTTGATAATAGTAAGACTAATATATATTAGATGCTTACTATGTACCAGGCCCTATGATAAACCTTTTATATGGATTTTTTCTTTAACCTAACATGGCTGTGGGCAAGTATGCACATTAAATTTTAGATTCCCTATGAAGTATTGGATAAAGTAAGTTATCAGTGAAAATAACATTAGGAAGATACTGACAGATGGGCTAAAGTAGTAAACTTTTGGCAGCAGACATCATGCCCCAAAGTTAGCACATCTGTGATACTGAAGGTGTGGAAGTTGCCGATAAATTATGCAGGGAATATAATGGCAGAGTTACAAATGTACCTAAAGCAAGAAGACTGTAAACAGCTGTGGTTGTAGAGAACATCCCCCTGTGCCTCCCAAAGAAGCAATATAGAAATGAGAGTAATTCAGTGAGATCCTTATTGACTACCTACTCTATGAAAAGCATTGGATGAGTTCAAGAAATATTCCTGGCACTCTCAGTGTGGATATTGACAGTGATTAGCAGTGATGAGGGTAATAGAGTTAGTGATAGTAATAATACTAGCTTACACATTGATAGTGCTTACTATATGAAAGGCAGGCTTCTAAGCACTCTCTTATACAAAACTAATTTCATCTCACAACTCTATGAAGAGAGTACTCATCTCACTTTTATGTATGAAGACTGATGCACAGAGATCTCACTTCAGTGACTTAAGGTCACACAGCTGGATAATGGCTCCCATTCTTACAGCCATGAGTCTATCTGTGTACCACGTGCTTTGCCCATATGACTAATCTCCCACAAAACCCAGAGAGAGGAAGGTGGAGTTCCATTTAGTAACTTGTCTGAGGTCACACAGCTAATGGGTAGAATTCTAATTTAGATCGGCCAGATTCAAAGTCTTTTTTCCCCCATGATGCCCTGCTGCTCTTTTGACCCATCTTGAAAAACAAACAACAACAATAACAACAAAAAAACCCCCAAACAAATCCTCTGAATCTCCTATCCTTCTCTTCCATATCTGCTGGTAAAGTTTTTATACTCAGAAAACAGAGGCAGATTAGGGAGATACAAAATTTTACAAATGTGAGGCTAAGCATGGCCTGAAATCTTACCCTTAGCATTTGTAGATGAGAACTTGGGAGGAAAAGTTACACAAAGCTCAGATAAATGGTTTGATTTCCACAAACACAAAGACTGGCCAAGAAAACTTTTCTCTTTGAAGGCTGAAGGAAAATATTTTAATACCTATGGAACCTTAATTTATCAACAAACCCTTAAGCTTCAAAGCACTTTATAGGACATAGCACAGGCTTTAAAAAAATGATCAAAAGTGCTTTTAAAAGATTAAGGCTTTAGAACACAAACAAAAGACAAGGTTAATGATTGTAAATGAAATTAATTGGCTAATGAGACATGATATTGTGAAAACGGGAAGGTGGAAAACATAAAACTAGAAATGGGATTTCGGACCGCCAAGATGTGTAAACACAAAGTGGGATTGGAGAGTGGAGGAAGAGTGAACCGAGTGCTCGAATTATTATTCTCGTTAGAAAAGAGTTCAAAGTTTTCTTGGCTGATAATAGGAATGAATAATAGAAGTCATGAGAATAGTTGTTATATTAAAAATGTTAGAAAAACGTGAGAGCGAGCCAGACAGCTACTCATGATCCCTATTAAAAGCAGTTCAGAGTGAAGGGCAGAAGCAGTGAAAACAGTTGTAATTGTATTAAAATGTGTTGATGTCAAAAAATGTCAGAAAAAGTGTAGGTTAATTATAGCTATTTTCTGACTTTATTAAAAAATAAAGAAATGTTGGAAAACATTGCTTCCCACTGGTTCGTTATTTTTCTTTCTCACATTGGCACAGCCATACCCTATCCCCGTTCAATTCTCTTGAACTCTAACAGAATTTGAGAAGGGGGATTAACTCATCTGAGTGCTGAGAAACTTATCCTGCCTCAAACTCTGAAAGTTCAGTAAATATGAACACAATATTTATCTGAATGTATTTCATGCATGAAGGTAGATGGGAAGTTTCTAAAGGGTTTTTTCCTGAGCTGAATTATTGATCCTATTTAGGAGGTGTACAGGCTTTTATATCAGTTGGTGAAAATTTAACCAAGTAGTTTTGGATGCTTTTAAAGAAAGCTTTCTATCTCAACATTGAGATTAGAACACCTTGATTTATTCCTAGAGTCTTGAGATGGCTTGTTGATATTACATTAATTGGTTGGAAGCTCTTATTGCTCATATGATTTTTGTGATTGGTAGAACAATGACCATTTGGGATTTCCAGAAAGTGTTCATTCAGTGTGACAATATGGCTGATTCTCAGCAGTCAGTGCTACAACGACGTCACCCAGATGCCCTTCAGCACGAGCCCCTTCCATTTCCCTCCCACCCACTTAAATGGGGCTTTGTATGTTTCCACACTCACTTCTCTTTTAACTCAGAATAAGTGGTTAAGAGTGGAGTAAAAAATTTTGGCCCACCATCATTCTGGGTGTGTGAGCTTAGACACTCACTGGACCTCTTTAGGCCCATATTGTAATGATGTGTCTGTGTTTCTCTGAGACCAGACTGGCATAACAGTAAAACTTTCTACTCCTGTGTGTGTGGGTGAATTGATGATTCATTGTCCCTTTTTTTATATCATAGAAATAAAAAAGGTTTTTAAAATTTAGTATGTTCATACTGTGCCTGCTCTATGCTTAGTAACGTGTGTTTGTTGACTTACTTTCCAAAGAGGTTTTGAGGCAATGTACAAAATGAATGTGAAGCTCAAAGGAGTAAAAATATATGGGGAAACTGGGATGGGCAGGGTACGTTTGGGTGGGCCCCAAACTGCATGCTGGAAGGCCCTATTGTTTAGACTGGCAATGTGTTGAGTGCTACTGGGGTTGTTAAAAAAGGGGGTATACATTTTGCTTTCCATCTTCAAGGAGCATGTATAATCTACTCAAGAAGAGAAGACCAGCACATAAGAGTGAATTTGATAATAGGTAATAATGAAAAGGTAATGCTAAATTCTAATTGTGTGATGTGGCCTGTTAAGTGTTAGGGAAATGAAGGATCAGTGTGAGTGAAAGTGTTTGAGAAAGTGTTACCAGAGGAAGTAGGAAATGATTTGAGCCTTGTTTGTGAGACAGGAGCAAAGTCCTGAGGTCCAGCCTCATTGAGGGTGGAGGTGTGCCATGGGAAATTCTAGTTCAGGTAGGTGAGACCTGGCTGTTTAAAAAAATAATTTGAGTATGAGGTAATAGGCTCTAAGGACCTGAGGAGTCACAGATGAAAAAGGATTTTATTAGCCCTCTGGATTAAATAGATTCTATATTCAAATGGAAATGCCCTGGTTAATATGGGATATAACTTGGGTGGGGTTAGAGTTTTAGATTAGGGATATCCATTGGAAGGAGGTACTTAACGCTAGGAGAGGTATAGAACTTGTTAAGGAGTGATGGCTGAAAGCGTGCGGGTGGAAACTCCCCCACAGTTAGAGAGGGGGAGAGAGGGAGCCCAAGAAGCAGCGGAGAGCTGAGGAAAACAGAGAGGGGATGAGATGAAAGCTGGGGGTGGGGGTGGGGTGCGGGGTGGAGCCCCTCAGGAAACAAGGGGTGGGTAACCATATTGGATGCTAGGTGCCCTTGAGTTTAAAAGCTAAGGCAAAACATCTTTACATCAGAAAGAAGCAAGTGGAGGACCTGAAGAAAGCAGTTTAAATGTTTTTAAAAGTTGAGATTTGGAAGTCAGAGGGCAGGGAAAAAACATGCAAAAGAGAAGGGAGGAGGTATAGCCCACTTAATAATTTTCAATAAAGAAGAGAAATAGTATTTAAGCTTTCAGGCTCGCTGAAATGAAGTGAAACAGTTTTGAATCCATTTTCTAACACTTTGACTATCCAAGGACAAGAAGCCCGTGGGGAAGGTAAAACTAAACATTTTCTTTGGGAGACTCTTGGGATATGCACATGGTGGGACACAACCTCGTCCTGCTTTAATCCTTGGCCCGATGGGAAATTTGGGTTCCTCTTTTTTTCATGAGCAGCATAGTTGCACTGCCAGCATGCTGTAGGTCCTCACCAAGAAGCCTGATAATCAAAGCAATTTATGTACCAGCCAGAGAGCACAGATGATGACAAGCACTGTGACCAAGTTGGAGTTAGTTGTGGAAAGTGCCAGTAACTTGCATTTGTTGTTGGTTTCTGGCTGTTGGTTGTTGCGTTTTTTGTATTGGGGCGTTACTATGGTAGCAATGGCTTTTTAGCAAACGTTGAAATGTCTTCTGTTTTGTGTGCCGTTAATATCCGTGTAAATTACTCTACGTCCTACGTGACAGAGGTTTTTATTTTTCCTTTATAAATAATTCCTTGAAGAGAAAAGATAATTTCTGGACATTTCTCAAACTCATTTTCATTCTGGATTCAAGATTTTAGAAGTATAAACATTTTATCTTTTTGACATCTGATTTATTTAATGTTATTCTTTGGCTAAGCATTTGTCTGATTTTTTGTTTCCTTAATTTGGTTGATCTGTTTTAATCTTTTGTTTTAGCCTTTGAATTCCTATTCCTAAATGATGTAAAATGGCACATTAAGGTAATTAAAAAATCCAGTTAAGCTCTAAGATGGAAGCGTTTGTTATTTACCTGTTCCAGGCTTGAGATTATTTCAGCACCCTCGTAAACTAGTTCCATTCCATCTGCTCTGTGAAGTTAGTTTCAAGTAAAGCCACATAGATTAGGTTTATTTATTTATTTATTTATTTATTTATTTATTTATTTTACTTTTACTTTATTCATTGCAATAATATAAAGCTTAAAAGTTTCTAAACAATATGTAATTGGAATTAAAAGAGTGAAATAAGCTAATTTTGATGTTAGAATTTTGGAGCTCTTTCGTAGCCTAGCTGTGGTGGAATAGATTTAAACTAACGACTGCGAAATGAAAAGATGGAGCAGGAAGGAAAGTAACCTCCTGTGTGAAGCAAGAGCTACAACTGCAGTTTCCTTTGTTGGCAAATGGCTTATGAAAGTAATCCATAAATCAATCACGTGGATCACATTGGGAAGTTCAGCAACAGTTGAGAGGTTAACAGAAAAACCACCAACCCCGACGGTTTCAAGGTGGTTTTGAACCCTGTTTTGTAATTTTCTTTGCTGGACCAAGTAGTTTGTTTATGTGATTCATATCATTAAAAGATGGTAACTATCACATTTTATATTTTATAGTTGAAAGATTAATCAAATCATTTGTTAACAATGTAGTTGCAAATTCATGTCTATTATTATAAAACCAGTGCTCAGGTTACTGCTGAATTTTATATCTGACTTTCTATGTGCAGTTTCTTACAAAAGTAAACTATTTAGGCATTAAAGTTAAATCTGGAGGTAATTTAACAATGATACTAGGAGTTGGTTGGGGGCCATATATATAAATGTTTGTGTGTTGCATGTTTATGTGTGTGTAGGAAAGGTTGTAGTTATAAAAATGTGTGTATATCTTTGTAAGAATGTTCTGGCTTGAATGGTGAGAGACTGATCTTTGAAGCAGAGAACAGCAATAAGATTCTTAAATCTAGATTAGTGATCTAAATTTCTATCTGCCTATACCCTGATTTGACATCTCTAGCAGCCCTAGCTCTGGATTTCATCTGTGTTCTTTGGTTGTAAGGTTTGCTGTGCATCAAAGTCACCTCATTATAGCTGTGACTGTCCAGGTACCATCTAGATAAGTTGCAGATGGTGACACCATTCTGCACCAGTAGTCCAAAAGTGCACGGAAGAGGGATTGTTTATACAAATGGGAAAACCTTACTGGGACAGTAAGGAAGTTAGCTGAAGTTCACCATAGAATCTCAGTGTAGAATTATCCTTCAAAGCTTTTCCATCAACTTCTCTCTGCAGAATTTTCACTGACGACACATCCAGTCTGCTTGTATCCCTCTAGAGGAGGAAAACTCACCACTTCTGAAAAGGGCCTTTTCTGTCTTTGCGTAGTTTTGATCATTACACAGTTTGTCCATCATTTGATCCAAGTTGATCTTCTTTTGCTTTATTATCCATTGGGTTAGTTTTTCTTCTGAGGCCAAAGCAGAGCAAGCATGTCTCCTATTTCATGTGACAACTCTTCTGATGTTTGGCTCACTGAGTATACTAGTCTCTAGAACAATTATCTCCAATTCCCTTTCTTTTCAAAGAGCTTCAGCTTTGCTATCATTTCTTAAAGTGAGTTGCTCCAAAGTCAAGCATTATTCTGAAAGCTACTTGATCAGCTTGAAGTAGGAGAATTATTAATGCAGCCCAAGGTGGCACTAGTGTTGGTGATTGTTGACTCCTATTAATCTCCTATTAATCTCATTCTCGTTGTTAATGATCAGGACTGTGCCACATTTATCTCTGCATCTTGCTTGTCATAGCACAGGCCTTACTCTGCTGTGTCACATGTGGTCTTATGAGCATGTTGTCTGTATTTTCACTGATATCTAAGCCAATGGGCCCATCAAATCAGAGGCTCCAGGGGGTGTAGTCCAGGCATTGGTATTAAAAAAAAATCTCCCCATGTGATTCTAATGACGACCAGGTTAAGAATCACTGATATAAGTTCTTAATTAAAATATTGAGCACAACACAGTTGCGGACAGAGCCATGTGCCTTCTCATTAGATACCTCCCAACAGGTTGACGTTGGGCCATTAATAATTATGTCTTGTTGCCTTAACTAGTTTAACTAGCTTCCAATTTCTGTAATTAACTGTTCTGGCTGCCAACCCAGTTTTTGTTTATGCTATATTATTGCTTTCTATATTAACAAGCAGAGAGCCTTTTAAAAAATATTAAATCTGTTATACTGCTGGTTTAGATAACTTTCATATGGAAGAAGAAGGATGGGATGAATAATTGAACTTTGAGGATTCCTTTCCAAGTCATGTTTCTATGATTCTTGCAAACCACGTAGTCCTATGCTGCAATATTTTAAACACTCTTGTAGGCCAAATGCCACAAAAACGCCATTGTTATAAGCAAGACATTTTTGAGGTTAGAAGCACAAATGGGCTGGACTTCATAATGTTTTGCAGAGAAAGCATTGTTCAGACTTTTCTAGGTGAGGAAATAAGCTAAAGGAATGTTTGATTTTTTTTTCTTCTCCCTCACTCTCTGACATGGAAAAGTTAATGAACTGCACAAAGATGTGCTAAAAAATGTGAAAAATCTATAGTTATGCTAGAGCCTATCTTTCTTTGGCAAATGTACTTCTCGAAGTTATGTACTAGAAATTACTTGTTTGTTTTGTGAATTACTAACAATTATATCAGCTCATGTTTGTTCTGATAAATGAAATTGCATCTCTCATGTATCATTTTGCGTTTAAAAACTTCGGATTTATCAGGCTCATATTGAGTAATTGTTTATTGCTTTGTTAAATCCTTTAGAGACTTAGAAAAGTATAAGGCAGGGTCTTAGCTCCTCAGGGATTTGCTATCCCCTTGAGATTTTGAGATTATTTTATATGCAGAAATGAAATAACAGCATAAGACATTGTAATAGTAAGTGTAAAATTGAATGGTGTTAGACTTACAATTAATGTTTTCATTATATCTGGGTAAGGGAGATAATTTTCTAAGAGACAAATTCTTTTGAAAATTTGTTCATATGGGTAATGAATGTCTTTTGAAAAATATACCATGTTGTATTTATATAGTATAAAAATGATCTAACTTGATATGGAAATCTACTAATTTGCATTGCACTTTGAATCCTTGTCTGCATTTGAGGAACCATTGGCTACTCAAAAAGCCAAGTACCAGTCCCCTTTAAGTCCATCTAAAGTTAAACTGAAAGGAGGTACTCATTTAAAAGTTCTAGGTTATTCCGGAATTGAATGTTTTAAGTATGAAAGACAGCTGAATTTTTTTTGGTTTGTTTAATTCAAATGTGAATTTTATATATGTGATTATTAAAAATAACTAAAGTATTTTGATATTAGGAATAGTTATGAATTTATCCTCTATGAACAAATAATTATAAATTCCCGAACCTATACAAGGCCTATATATTATTTTCTGTGCAAATGGTCAGCTTTTTGGCATTTTGCATTTTATCATTTTTAAAAAAGGGTTCTTCCTGCCCCTCTTCCCCTTCTCTTCCTGCCATGCTCCCCCTTGCCTCCACATACCTGTGGAATTTCTTCCATGGTCTTTTGTTTTCCAACCTAATGCTTGATCTGATCTTTTTATTTGCCAGAGCTTTACCTGAAAATGCGTGAAGAATCTCTGATTTTTATTTTCATCCAGTATATTTTTTCTCAGAATTGAAAGAGCAAGCCAGAAAAATATCTTCAGCTGAGTCAAATGGACATTTTCTTTCCATAGTCTAAGCCCTGGTGTAAGGCATTTGAGTGTTTTAGCTCTTACGTTGATTCCGGTCCATAGTCTACCGGTGAAACCAAGTCTCTTGCAAGGTTTATCATCTGCAGTGGACAAATGGGACTTTTTTGGATTTGTACTAATTTCACTAAATTTACACAGACTTTTGAAAAAATACATGTATGCTTTCTTATAGGAGAGAAATTTATGCTTATCAAAACTCTTATCCAAAGTTAAGTCAATAGTAATGTATCAATGTTGGTTGTTAGTTTTGAAAAATGTACTATGGCAATGTAAAATGTTAACATTAGGGGAAACTGGGTAAGAGTATATAGGAACTCTCTATTATTTTTGCAACATTTCTGTAAATCTAAAATTATTCCAAAATAAAAAGTTTCTTAAAAAAAAACCCCCAAAACAGAAACCTCTTAGAGGCTATTTAATACTTGGCTTCTTGAGAAGTGGGCCTCTAACCAGCATCATCTTCTCCCCTGGAGTTTGTTAGAAATTCAGAATCTCAGGCCACATCACAAAACTACTAAGTCAGAATCTGCATTTGAACAAAATCCCCAATGATTCGTATACACGTTTGAGTTTCAGAAACACTGGAGAGATCCTCTATTCTTTTTTTGTTTTGTTGTTTTTATTTTATTTTTGTTTTTTTGGTGATCTTTCTTCTCTCTTTTTTTAAAAAAATTTTTATTGAGGTATAGTTGCTTTACAGTGTTGCGTCAGTTTCTACTTACAGCAAAGTGAATCAGCTATACATATACATATATCCCCTCTTTTTTTGGATTTCCTTCCCATTTAGGTCGCCACAGAGCATTGAGTAGAGTTTGAGCTACAGAGTAGGTTCTCATTAGTTATCTGTTTTATACATAGTATCAATTGTGTATATATGTCAATCCCAATCTCCCAATTCATCCCACCAGGATCCTCTGTTCATATTTTGGTTAGGAGTGCCCTGAAGATTTTGGCAAGAGCAGAGAGGTGAGGAGGGAAAAAAGTATTTAATTAGGGAGCACAGTGCTAGTACTTTTACATGCATTATCTCATATGATCTTCCCAACTCTGCATGGTAAATGTTATTACTTACATTTTACAGATGGGGAAATTGAAGATTGGAGGGACAAAGATTCTTTTCCAAGATCACTTTGTTGGTTAAAGGTAGAGTCACCTTTCAGATTCAGGACTCCAAGCCCTTCCTTTTTCATACTCAGTTATCTCCTGGGATAGTTAGCATTTACCCAAGTCCTTACTAATTGGATTGTTGTTTCTTTATGGTGAATATGACTTAGATTTGGGGGGGAAATGTCTTCAAGATGCTCTTGAAGATTTCCTGAAACAAGGCATGCAAGGAGGCTCTTTCTTCTGCATCTGAAGTTTGAGGTTTGCTTTGTCCTCTTCCATATGTAACTCCTTTCTTTATGGCATGTCTGCCTTCCTCCCTCCCTTTCCTTCTGTTCTCTGCCTCCTCCTTCTTCTTTACAATAGTTCCTGTCAAAATAGCTGTGTGTGTCTGTCATGAGTAAGAAGGCATATGTTGAAAGTGTTTTATGCTGTAATTTCACAACGCAAACTTCGCAATGGTATTTTCAGGGAAACTGTGCAGCTTAGTCACAAATGCAAAATCCAGTTTGAATTCTCATAGTAGAGGGGGTACAGTGTGATTAGCACTGTTGTGATAAACCCCTTCCTCATTTATATGCTAATGGTAAGTGAAGTGCTTTCAGCTGAAGCTAGTTTTGGGTGGACCATGTCACACCTCCTGCTTTCACGCTTCCTTGCCCAAATCTTACTCCCCATGTCTGCCTAGTTACCTGGTGCCTTCTTGTTTCCAAGCTCTTTCTCATAGGAAGAATATCCTCCTCGCATGGACATGTTAAAAATTAGTGTGTTGTTTTCCCAGGTATTAGAGTTGTAATGGAGGACAGTGGCCAGAGGACAGTGTTTAACACAAAGTGATGCGTCTGTATCCCCCTTCACCCCTTACCCCATGCCTAGCACGTTGCCAGGCACATAATAGGTATGAGCTTTTTTTTTTGGTAGAGAGTTTCTCTAAACCATTGCAACAGTGAATTTCTTATTTGTTTATTTACTCATGCATTTATTTAATAACCACAACTATTGTTAAAAATTTTAAAGTATTATTACAAATTAAATTACTAGGGACAACAATTATTGAGGAATTGCTCTGCTCCTGATACAGGGGTGAGGTACATAGAGGTGGACAAGACTCATTCATATCAGCCTTCAAGGAGCTAAACAACAGGCCACTGGGGGCTTTTCTTCAGGTCTGGAACCAGAAGGTTTCCAGAGGCCTGGGGGGTAGGTATCATGGGCCCTGACTCTGGCATGGCCTATGCAAATATTTTCTGGCTTTCTGGATGTTACTTTCCTTACCAAGTGTATAAGCAAATCAGTTCACTGGAAGGGACTGCTGAGGGAAGGGAATGTCTGAAATGAGTTTGGTATCCTTTGTTGTTATAGACAGTAACCATTTTGGGAAAATTGGTTTCCCAAAAAGGCTTCAGGCCACATGCTGTAGTCACAACGTTAGGTTTTGCCTTCTTTATTCCCTTCAAATTCCTTGTCCTATTTCTAGTGCTGGCTGGTGACCCTCTGTGGGAGGGACACAGAGCACAGTCTTCCGTTCTCATGAAACTCTTCCTGATTCTGTTCTGCCAAACCCATCAATGTCTCTGGTTTCTTCCTCCCCTAAACCAGTACACTTACCTAGGGGTCTGGGTGAATTTTGCTTTCGAACACTTACCCCAGATGGAGTGAATCAGGAGGAGGAATGGGAAAGAAGAGTTTGGAGGAGGTGGGATGAGATGTTGGAGAAAGTGCTGGTGCTGTAGCTGGGAGCTGGTTCTTGGAATTGCTTCTCTGAGAAGTAGCTCAGTTGCAAATCAGTTTAGAAACTTAGTTTATCTGTCCTACTGAGTTTTGGCTGGAGACTCACATTTGAAACCACTGTGCATTTTCTCTGTTCACATCTTGGCAGCTCTTGCTCTGCTCAGCACTCTCCTGAACTTCTTACTGAATCTTTTTGTCAGCTCCTACAGAGGACACCTGCCTACTTTTATGTATGTCCTTAGGAAATCCCATTGCCAATTCCTCGAAGCAAATTTAGAGTAGTCTTTATTTTAACCTAAGCCATCCTAATCAAAACTTGCAAATTTGATGAATATTTATTAAAGCCCTTGGGTATAATGTGATCACAAAAAATAAAAGATTGACACTTCCATTTATTTATAAATTATTGTTATTGTGTTTTAATGATGGAAGATGCTTTTGAAACCTCTCTCTTTCCCCATTCCATGTAGACAATTTTCCTTCCCTCTTTCCCAACTTGTCCTCTACTCTTTCCTCTCAACACCTTTACTCCCAAACAAAAACCACTCAACAAACAAAAATCACAACACCAAGTAGTATGGGTTTGTCTAAATTTAGATTTATGACCCTACCCTGAATGAGAATGGGCTGGAGACCAGGAAAGCCTAGGAATGTTGTAGGAGGACACCCACTTCCTTGAGTTGACCAGAGGTCCCAGTTGCCCTAGCATCCTGCAGAGGGTGAGAACTCAGAGCTGCACACACTTCTCATCTGATCCTCAGGGGTTCAGGAGAAAATTGCACAGTTACCCAGAGCTGAAGTTATTTGTGTAGAACCCTAGTTAGTGTAAGAGGTAAAATCTTAGGAAGGATTAGACTATTTGTAGTGTTATTATAACTGCTTGGCCCTTTGGGAAATTCTTTATGGGTGCCTTTCCTCATTAACTGGACTTTTCCACTGTGCCTTTGTTATTGTCATAAATGCTGAGGTCCTTCCTGAAATTTGGCCTAGTTCCCAGACTGTACACCATGGTCTAATTTTTAGACCTAATAAACAAAGCAGTTTGTATGCACTAAGTTATCCAAAGGCGCTCTTGTAGTTCAGCAAGCCAGCCCCGCATCAACACAAAGAAATGCCCACTTTGGTAATCCAAGGCCTGTAAAGCCCGAGACTGAGATGAACCAATGGGCCAAAGCTGAGCCTGCACCCCAGCACATAGCAGACTTTCAAGGGAGAAGCATAGAAGAGCTTTGGAAGAGCAGAACTAGGAGACAAACAAATCATTAAGGATACCCTGTGAAAGTCCCACTGAAATACAACCTTTGACTTCTTTTTCTTTTCTGTGCCTTTCTTTTGTTTTACCTCTTATCTCTCTGGAGAAGGCATATGCTAGATCTGTCTTCCTCTGTATAATTTTAAGAGCATTTTTAGTCCTTTTTCAGAAGTCACAAAAGAAAAGTTAACATTTTATCCAGAACAATTTAAAAGTCTTTGATATTGTATGCATCTAAACACCCTGGAGAAAAAAAATAGTGTGACTAGATTAATCTCAGAGGGAAATTTAATTTGTTCCCCTGGTAATTGTCCAATATTAGTTTTCTGTAGATAAATTACTATTCATAGGCCACTTACTAGCTCTAGAACAGTCTTTCAGATGCTGGAACACTAAACCAAGGCCTGAGAGTGGAAAACAGAACAAAGTTTATGACATTGTCAGGCAGATTTGCTTTGGGACGAGACTGAGACCTTCCTGAAAGCTTGCTGCCACTGTCTGTGTTTCTGAGGTCTAGGTGGGGAATGACACTCCTTAGACAATCCCTGCAACGTTCGCCCTAGACTGAAAGGACTGAAAGTGACGGCTTTAGCTGGTTGTGTTAGTATGCCCCTTCACCGTGCTTTAGTTTAGGGAGGCTGTTTTCTTCACCAGATAAAGAATGTTCTGTGAGGGTCAGTGAAATGTTCTATGAGGATCAAGAGGGAGTGTGAGGACTCCTTGTTTCTGACTCATTAACCAGGAAACACGTGCCATGTGGGAGAACACATGCCTCTACGAAACAAAACTTTTTTGGGCAACTCTTGCAACTGCTCTAAGCCTCAGTTTCCTCATTAGTAGAATGGTGCTGAAATTGTTACAGGTCACTGAATCTTTTGAAGATTCCCTGCGATGATGTATGTATAGTGCTGAGCACAGTGCTTGGCATATGTAAGGAGACAATACCTGTTAGCTGGTGTCATTGTGTGACACAGAGACACCATTACATACACAGTCATATGTTCTCCATTCTGTGTCCAAGTCTTGGTGACCCATGGGTCACACTCATTTCCTTTGACCATGACCCTGTTTAGTCTGGCAGTCTTTAAACTTTTTGAGCGTGCTCCCTACTTGTTAAAAGAAAACCTTCCCAATATACTCATATTTATATATATGTAATCATAATATTTACATATATGTGTATTTATATAAATTTTTATATGTTTGTATGAATATGTATGTGTATACATACATAATAAAGAAAATCTGTACATTAAACATTAGAAACCTTAACTTTTAAGTTTTTTGTTAAAATATATTATGGAAGTCCTTCTTCATTTTTTTCCCTGATAGCCTGGAAGACTGGGGCATCCCCTGGGTAATCTTGAGGTTGCATTACCCTGGAAAGCCAAACAAGCAGGCTTCTTACGGGAATCTTGTCAGACAAGGTGCTCCTCTCTGTTGCTCACTGTTTTCTTCATAGCACTGATCACTTACTTACATTGTGTCATCAGTTTACAAGTTCATTGTCTGCCTCTCTCCCTACAACTAAAGTACAAACTTGCTCTAAGAGGGTAGGGATTTTGTTCATTCTCATCTGTAGTCCGGCTCAATGACACAGTGCCTGATACACAGAGGGCCCTTAGTCGAATGACTAGATGAACGTTGGGGGAGATGTGCTCTCTGCTCTTTCCTTCCCACAAGTTTGTGTTCATGGCGATGTTATGATGCTGCTGATGGTGGTGGTGGTGGTGATAAGGATGTGTGTCAACGGCTCTCAGTGAAGCCCCTTCTGTGGGCTGACCCTCCCTCAATAGTCTGTAGAGGAGTATTATCACGTCTCCATTCCTCCCAACCCTAAGTGCTGTGGACGTCTCACTGGGCAACATCTGACTAATACTGAGGAGCTGTGGTTCTGCCTGGTACCAGTGAGGCGCCAGATGCCCGATCTCCAGGCCCGCTTGCCCCATACATGCATTCTTTTGGGATCTTTGCATAAACATGGGCGTTTCACATATTTCCTGCATGGTGCAAATGCCTTTCGGCCACTTCCTTTTTCATGCAAGTAGTCTGTGGACACAGTCTCTTTTTGGTTTTCATTTTATGGTTTAGAGATAATCTCTCCCTTAAGAGTCAGGGCTATTTCTCTGTCTGGAATCCAGATTGTACCATAACAATTCTATATCTGCCTCCTCTTCTGGTAAGAAAAATAGGCTTTCTCCCTGCTCAAGATCCTGACAGTTACTTTTTATAGCTGTCATGACATAAAAGTGTTTCCTCAAATGCTAGTGCTGACACTTTGGTACTCATTGTGAAAGCTCCTGGGGTTTGGCCTGTGGGATTCACAGACGCAGGCAGTGTCCCCAGACAACCGCTGAATGCATTTAGATTCAGCCTCCCATGACTCACTCTTTAAGGCAAATATAGAGATAAAAGTAAACTATTATATAAAAATATAAACTAATCTTTTATATATTATTAACGCTGTTACCTGGGATTTGATTTGTTGAGTGTAAAAGAAAAATCAACTCAAAGGACACTACAATACGTGGATGGATCGTGTAACTAAAAAGTCTAGAGGTAGGGCTACCCTTAGGAGAAGCTTCGTCTAGTTTTGTTCTCTGCATTTCTTGGCCCTGCATCTTCAGCATAAAATTTTTTCTTAGCAGCCTCCTCCACTCATGGTTCCGAGATGCTGTCAGTGACCACTAGGGATACTTGCTTCCAGCTTGGAATCTAGTAAGAGAGAGAAAGCCTACATCTCCAGCAAATTCCGAGAACTGAGTATTAGTATGACCTTAATCACTTGACATAGGTCACATGCTAATCTCTGAATTCAAAATTGTAATTAGGAGGATGGGCCATGTAGTTGGTTTAAACTAATCTGGGCCTGACCCTGGAGTTATGCATGGGAATTAAGTCCATCCAGACCACAAGACTAAGAAATTTGGAGCACTGTTAGCTGAGGGGAAGGGGGAAATAGTCAAATGTCTATTATACCTGGCATTAAAACGGGACTGGATTGGGAGCACTGAGGCTGGTTTTAGATATTTACTTTTTGGAGCTGATGTCTCTTGCACTCTTCAGATATTAGGGTTAGTTTCCATTTCTGGTTATGGTAGCCATTGGTGGTGTCCACTAGTGTTTCTGGCTTTATGCCTTTTGGACATATGGTTACTCTTTCTGGTCAATGCATTGTGAGCATTTGGGTTGAAGCATTAACTTGTGGGTGTGAGACTTTTCACAGTTTTCTCTTTCCCTCTGGTTCTGCACCTGGAAACGTTTGAGATGGTGGCTGGTCCATTATGAGTAACTATGTTGAGCAGAGTCTTCCTGCTGGCTCATGCTGGGCAAGTAGTATGAGCAAAAAAAACCCCTTATAGGTTAAACCATGAAGATTCTGGAATTGTTTGTTACCGTGGCATACCTGGTTTATCCTGCCTAGGACACTGGATTTCCTAAACCCATTTGGGTTACTTGAAGGTTGTTCACAAAAATCCCATATTTGTATAATTTTTTCAATTTAGCAAAAATACTTTCATGTCTATGATATCATCTTATCTCCACAACAATTGTATAAATATATAATGAGAAATATTATTAGCTCCATTTTGCCAGTGGAAGAATTGACGCAAACTCCTGAAATGCTCTGTTTACTAGTTTAGCAGTGTTTGTTACTATTTGCTTTGTTTTCTTAAGCAATATGATGACACAATAAAATCTGATTATAAAAAAATAATGCTTCTGATTTTACGAATATTTTATTTGATGGCCCACCTTGAAGAATTGATCATTTTTTACTTTATTCTTTCCCTCCACCAAGTAGTCAGTGTTGAAAATGTAAAGGACTTTTGCTGCTTCTGTTGGAAAGCTGAATTAAGGGAGTGGTTAGCTATACTATTTACCTAAATTGAACTTTGAGGGGGGGTTGAAAGGAAGTGAGTACAAGGAAGCTGTGGTTATACACTAGGCAGTAGGTAACTGGGGCTCCTACTGAGGGGGTTGACTCAAGAGGAAAGAGTAGACATATAGTATTTCTTTTGGTAAGAAAGTGGCAGCAAGCCAAAAATACAGAGTAGAGGAGAAAGCAAGGGCTGATTGCTCTGAAAGCAGAAGAGACATCTGCTCTGCAGTGAATTGAGGAAGCATAGTGGTGAAGAGAATGGGCTCTGGAAGCAGAGTGCCTCGATTCAAACCCTGGTTCCACTACTTAAAAGCTGTGCAATCCCACTTAAACTATTGATACTTAATATCGCTGTACCTTGGATTTCCCTTCTATAGCATGGGGATAATAGTCCTTATTTCAGAAGGATGTTGTGAGGATAAAATGAGCTACAAAATGTAAAGCTCTTAGAACAGTACTCATAGTAAGAGCTTGATAAATATCAGCTATTGTTTTCTTTTTAAGACTTTTTTTGATGTGGACCATTTTTAAAGTCTTTGTTGAATTGGTTACAGCATTGCTTCTGTCCTATGTTTTGGTTTTCTAGCTGTGAGGCGTGTGGGATCTTAGCTCCCCGACCAGGGATCACACCTGCACCCCCTGCATTGGAAGGGGAAGTCTTAACCACTGGACCACTAGTGAAGTCCCTATTAGCTATTATTATTATTATCATCATCATCATTATTCATTGCCATCCCTTCTGCCACCACCCCGGTCCAAGACACCCATCATCTCTCATCTGTAATAATTGAAAGACCTCCTCATTTGTCTTCTCATATCTATTCTTTGTCATCTCCATCTTTGTTCTCCACCCCCCACGCCACCACCCTACCACCCCCTGAAGCTAGGGTAATCTTTTAAAATTAGAATTTCATCAGGATTACTTAAGACCTTACAACAAAGACTAAAATCCATAGTATAGATCGCAGGAAACTTCTTTCTCTCACTTCAGTTTGTGTTGACCTCTGAAGTCCAGCCTCATAGTCCCTCTTTTAGACCCGCAGGTGTGCTACCTTCTGCTCATCTCAGCGTCTTTGTATTAATATATTTTGGAGAAGCAATGCTTTTCCTCATTCTGATGTTGCTTTCCAGTTAGAGGGGTCTTTACTGGGGTGACATTTCTCTGTCTACCCCTTTCCTCACTCTGCCCCGTGAGACGTGGAGTTATTTACTTGATGCATCAGTCTTGGATGTCTGGGCCTGTTCAGCTCAGCTATGCCCTTCTCCTCTTGGAAGTGAGCTTCCTATAGGGAGCAGATGGTCCCTGATGCTCCTATAGGGGCAGGCTTTTTCCTACCACATGGGAGGCCTGTCCTGGTCCAAGCTTACTTATGACTGTATGGTTAAACCTACCTCATCATGGGATCAGTTAACTGGTCCACCTGGCTAACAGATTAAAGCCATGACTTCCAGCCTGATGTCTGTTAGCACTAAACATGCTATACAGATTCCCTAGGTGTACTCCTTTCTCCTTGCTTTTCTCGTCCTTTCTTTTGAATTGGGATATTTCTAGTAGTTCTTGGTGTAAAAGTAGTGCTAAAAGGTTAGTGCTGAAGATCTTCCATGCTGTATTATAGAATGGGTTGTACTACAATTTGACTGTAAGTCAATAGGTTGGTTCAGTGAAATGATTGAATATTAAGGTCTTAGCGATGCTCACATTCTTGGATAGGGCAGTGGAAATGGAAATATTTTTTTTCCTTTCGATTGAAAAACAAAGATAAATGGGTATAGAGATTCTCCAGGAGGGGGAGTCCTCATTCCTTGCTTCCAGTCAGCCATGAGGGTTACCATCATCTGCGACTAAGTCACACCAGAGCCAGTCGAACAAATACCATCATTGCTATACGTCAATTTAAGCAGAATTGTCACAGTCCCCATTTGGCATTATCACTTTTCCCATACAATTTACTCGTCACCTATGTGGAATTCAGTTTTTGGTTTTTTTTTTTAAAGCTCTTTATTGGAATATAATTGCTTTACACTCTTGTGCCAGTTTTTGAGGTACACCAAAGTGAATCAGCTGTATTTATACATATATCCCCATATTCCCCTCCCTCCTGTGACTCCCTCCATCCCTCCCTATTCTGGCCCATCACCCATCATCGAGTGGGTCTCCCTATGTTATGCAGGAACTTCCCACTAGCTATCTATTTTACATTTGGTAGTGTATATATGTCTATGCTACTCTCTCACTTCGTCCCAGCTTCCCCTCCTCCCATCCCAACCCGGGTCCTCAAGTCTGTTCTCTACATCTGCATATTTATTCTTGCCCTGTCCCTGGGTTCATCAGTACCATTTTTTTTTTTTTTTTTTAGATTCCATACATATGCGTTAGCACATGGTATTTGTTTTTCTCTTTCTGGCTTACTTCGCTGTGTATGACAGACTCTAGATCTATCCACCTCATTACAAATAACTCAATTTCATTCTTTTTTTATGACTGAGTAATATTCCATTGTATATATGTGCCACATCTTCTTTATCCATTCATCTGTTGATGGGCATTTAGGTTGCTTTCATGTCCTGGCTACTGTAAATAGTGCTGCAATGAACATTATGGTACATGTTTCTTTTTGGACTATGGTTTTCTCAGGGTAAATGCCCAGTAGTGGGATTGCTGGGTCATATGGTAGTTCCATTTTTGGTTTTTTAAGGAACCTCCAAACTGTTTTCCATAGTGGCTATACCAACTTACATTCCCGCCAACAGTGCAGGAGGGTTCCCTTTTCTCCACACCCTCTCCAGCATTTATTGTTTCTAGATTTTTTGATGATGGCCATTCTGACTGGTGTGAGGTAATACCTCATTGTGGCTTTGACTTGCATTTCTCTAGTGATTAGTGATGTTGAGCATCTTTTCATTGGAATTCAGTTTCGTAAGAGAGTTTCTTTATAATTCCTGCTATGGTTTTGAATACCATGGTCTCAGCAGATGTTCTGTCTGGCAAGATATAGGCTTAACCTTTATTTTAGTTTCAACTTAGAAGGAAAATATATGACAGAATTGAGAACATGTGATCCTTTTGTTTAACTGCTTTTTCTCCTTAGTTTCCTCTTCCCCATTATTTTTCCAAGTCCCTTTTTTAGAAAAATGTATTGCGATCAAAAGTTCTCACAGCCTTGATTCCCAAGTCCAGCTCTTGGGTAGAGAACTCACTGCAAAATAGTGCTCATCAGCTTACAGACAATTTTCAGCACAATACTATACATCAGACCAACTAAGCTGGAAACCCTTCTCTTGACAGCCCTCTCACTCTCTCACAATTTGTTGCACAGAGCTGGATGCACTGATTCCTGGTAAATGTTAAAAATGGCCATTTAACAGATAACAGTGTTTTCTTTAAACAGGTAGTAGCAATTACTAGGAGTCAGTGTAGGCTCATTTAAAACAAGCCACATAGGAGAAGGCTCCGATTAAGATGGCAGAATAGAAGGACTTGGAGCTCACCTCCTCCCACAGATAGATCAAAAATATGTCTATATGTGGAACAATTCTCACAGAATACCTACTAAATGCCGGCAGAAGATCTCAGACAGCCAAAATTGCAAGAAAGATCACCATGTCACTGGGAAGGATGGAAGAAATAAAAAGGAATAGGGATGGCACCTGTGCCCCTGGGAAGGAACTGTGAAAGAATAAACGTTCTCTCACCCTGGGAAGCCCCTTCACCAGTGGGGAGATCAGCTGGGTCAGAAAGGGAGCTTCAGAGGCTCAGAGGAGAGTGAAGCAGCTGGTTTGCAGCAGGCAGACAGAGGAAGGCAAGCACAGATGGTCTGTGCCACCTCCCTGCTGTAACGAGCCCTCGATGTGCATCTGCTGGTGCATGCAGAGACTGAGTGCCGAAACTCAGGCTTCAAAGGACAGACCTGGGGAGAGGATTGGGGTTGGCTGCCCAGAGACAGTGTGAAGGGGCTGGAGTGTGGTACAGGCCACAACCAAGGAGTATATGCGGAAGGAGCCCAGGCCCACCGTAGAAGTGAAGTGCCATGTTAATGGGCACATGAAGGGAGGGGTGGGGTCCCCATCATAGCAGCCTCATTCTTGGTGTGCTCACAGCAGGCGTGGCTCCACCTCCGTGAGCTCTGGGAGCACGCAAGAGCTAGAGGATTGTCCACATATGGAGGTGGGGCTGAAATCTAAGCCCTCTCCCTGTGGCTTTGCGATCTGTGGATTTATGCTATAGCCCCTGGGGCCTTTGTAAACTCAGTACTTATGGGACATCTGAGTGGACTATGGGTGCTTCTGTGGCTGGGCATCTGGGCTGCTTCCATAGCTCCCATAGTGGGTCTAGGTGCATAACTACTGTGGTCCTGGTACCTGACTTGAGTGGATCTGCACCTATGGATCTGTGCTTGTGGCTTTGTGAATATAGCACCTGAGGGACACCAGGGCCAACTGCTTGCATTCCCATGGTTGAGGTGGGACTGTGTACTTTGTGAGCCCGCATCACATGTGACAAGCAATACCACAGAGTGCACTCCTTGGTGGACACTTCCAGGGGAGGAATACTCAGTGGCTCCTCTCCTAGTAGGAGTGCTTTAGTTTTGCCAGTGTCATACCACAGTTCAGAAATGGATCTAGGAGCTTCTACTACAACAACAGGGGAGCAGGCCTTGCCCCCAAGAGGACTGTGCCAATCACAGAACAAAGAGGAGGGCCTTCTCAATATCCAGTGCAGGTTCTGGGCACCATACCAGTTATACCTTCTACCAAAAAGATAATGGCCTGCATACACTGAGGAAAGATGTAGCAGGCATCTATACTAAAAACAGCCCAAGCACCAAAAATATTATACTCATGCAGGCTACACAGGGATGCTCCCACATAAAAACAGCTCTCTAAGAACACAGTAGATATCTGTTTCTCCTAAACTCACAGAGTAAGAGAAATATAAGTAAAATGAAGAAGCAGAGGAGCAATTCCTAATTAAAAGATCAAGAGAATTCCCTTAAAAGAAAAAATAATGAAACAGACCTATCCAGTCTAATAGTCTCCAAGTTAAAAAAGGAGGTAATAAAAATACTGAAGGAATTAAGAAAGCCTATCAATAGAAATATAGTTCATTGTAAAAAGGAACTAGAAACTATAAAGAGGAACCAAGAAAAATTAGAAAACTCATCTGCTGAGATGAAGGCTGAGCTAAAGACAATAAATAGCAAACTGAAAAATGCAGAAGAATGAATAAATGATCTGGAAGATAGAACAATGGAAATAACTCAATTGGAACAGCAGACAAAAAAAAATGAAAAAAAAAGTAATATACAAGACCTATGGAATAATATAAAGCATGCCAATCTACACATACTAGGAATCCCAGAAAGAGAAGAAAGAGAAAAGGGGATCAAAAATGTATTTGAAGAAATTATGGCTTAAAGCCTATGAAACCTAAAGAAGGAAACAGATGTCCAGTGAGGATCCCAAACAAGATGAACCCAAATAGAGCTACACCAAGAAATATTATAATTAAAATGGCAAAAGTTAAAGGGAAGATTCTTAAGGCAGCAAGAGAAAAACAAAGAGTTAGTTACAAGGGAACCCCCATAAGGCTATCAGCTGATTTCTCTACAGAAACATTGAAGGCCAGAAGGGAGTGGCAAGATATATTTAAAGTCCTGAATGGGAAAAACCTGCAACCCAGGATACTCTACCCAGCAAGATTATCATTTAGAATAGAAGGAGAGATAAAGAATTTCTCAGAGAAGCAAAAACAAAAAGAATGTTACAATACTAAACCTGTCCTAAAAGAAATATTGAAAGGTTTTCTCTAGATAGGAAAGAAGCAAGAATCTATGGGAAAGAGAAAATCACAATTGGAAAGTAAATCACTTGAATAAGCCAGTATACAGATTAAAAAAAAAAATTGAAAAGCAATGATAACTGCAACAAACAGCAAAAGGATAAACATGAAGATTTATAAAGGGCATCAAAATAATAAAATGTGGGGGAAGAGAGTAAGAAAATGTCAATTTTTTATAGAATGTGTTTGAGTCTATATGATTCCCAGTCTAAAGCAAGTAGATGTAGGAATGGGTTAACATACTTGAAAAACAGGGTAACCACAAATCAAAAACATACAGTAGGTTCACAAAAACCAAAAAGAAGAGAACACAAACATAATACAGAAGAAAACCATCAAACCACAAAAGGAAAAAGAAAAAGGAATAAAGAAGAAATACAAAATCAACTGGAGAATAAGATTTAAAATGGCAATAAATACATATCTATCAATAATTACCTTAAATATCAATGGATAAATGCTCTAATCAAAAGACATAGAGTGATAGATTAGATTAAAAAACAAGAGCCTACAATATGCTGCCTGCAAGAGACATACTTTAGGACAAAGGACACACATAGATTGAAACTGAGGGGATGGAAAAAGGTATTTCATGCAAATGGAAATGACAGGAAAGTGGGGGTAGCAATACTCACATCAGACAAAATATACTTTAAAACAAAAGCCATAAAGAAAGATAAAGAAGGACACTATAAAATGATAGAAGGATCAATGGTGAGAAGAGGATATTACATGTGTTAACACATATGCACCAAATACAGGAGCACTCAAATACATAAAACAAATACTAATAGACATAAAGGGAGAAATTGATGAAAATGCAATAATAGGAGGAGACTGTAACACCCCATTCACATCAATGGACAGATCTTGCAGATAGGAAATCAGTAAGCCAATAGAGATCCTAAAAAATACAATAGAACAGTTAGACTTAATTGATATTTTAAAAAATAACACATTCTTTTCAAGTGCACCCGGAACATTCTCTAAGACTGACCACATACTAGGACACAAAACAAGCCTCAACAAATTTAAGAGGATAGAAATTATCTCAGGCATCTTTTCTGACCATAATGGCATGAAACTAGAAATCAACCACAGAAAAATGAGAAAAAACAATTACATGGAGACTAAATAACATGCTACTAAAGAAACCAATGGGTCAATAATGAAATCAAAGGGCAAATTAAAAAATACCTTGAGAAAATGACAATGAAAACACAACTGTACAAAATCTATGGGATGCAGCAAAAGTGGTTTGAAGAGGAAAGCTCATAGCACTACAGGCCTTCCTCAAGAAAAAAGAAAAATCTCAAATAAACAACCTAACCTATCACCTAAAAGAATTAGATAAAGAAGAACGAACAAAACCTGAAGTCAGCAGAAGGAAGGAAATAATCAAGATCAGAGAGGAAATAAATAAAATAGGGATCAAAAAAAGTAGAAAAAATTGATAAAGCCAAGAGCTGGCTCTTCAAAAGGGTTAAAAAAATGACAAACCTCTGGCCAGGTTCACCAAGAAGAAGGGAAAGAAGACCCAAATAAACAAAACAAGAAAGGAAAGAGGAGAAATGACAACTGATACTGCAGAAATACAAAAAATCAAAAGAGGAAACTGAATAATTATACACCAACAAATTAGACAACCTAGAAGAAACGGACAACTTTGTAGAAACATACAGGCCACTAAAACTGAATCATGAAAAAATAGAAAATTTGAACAGACCTGTCACTAGAAGTGAAATGGAATCTGTAATAATAAAACAAAAAAACTCCCTGAAAACAAAATTCCAGGACCAGACGGCTTCACTGGAGAATTCTACCAAACATACAATAAAGAACTTATACTGATCATTCTCAAACTCTTCCAAAAGATTGAAGAAGAGGGAGCACTCCCAAAGTCATTCTATGAAGTCCACCTCACTCTGATACAAAAACTAGACAAAGACAACACCAAAAAAGAAAATTACAGGCCAATATCTTTGATGAGTAAAGATGAAAAATTCTCAACAAAATATTAGCAAACCTAATCCAACAACACATAAAAAGATCATACACCACCATCAAGTTGGATTCATCCCAGGGTCACAAGGATGGTTCAACATATGCAAATCTATCAACGTGATATACCACATCAACAAAAGAAAAGACAAAAAACACATGATTATCTCAATAGATGCATAAAAAGCATTTGATAAAATTCAACATCCATTCATATTAAACTCTTACCAAAGTGGGTATAGAGGGAACATATCTCTACATAATAAAAACTATTTATGACAAACCCACAGCCAAAATAATACTCAATGGTGAAAAACTAAAAGACTTCCAGCTAAAATCTGGAACAAGACAAGGATGCCCATTCTCATCACTTCTATTCAACATAGTATTGGAAGTCGTAGCCACAGCAATCAGACAAGAAAAAAAGGTATTCAAATAGGTAGGGAAGAGGTAAAATTGTCATTATACGCAGATGACATGATGCTGTGTATAGAAAACCCTAAAGACTCCACATAAAAACTACTAGAACTGATAAATAAATTCAGCAAGGTAGCAGAATACAAGATTAACATACAGAAATTGGTTACATTTCTTTACACTAATGATGAAATATTAGAAAGGGAATGCAAACAAACAATCCCTTTTAAAATCACATACAAAAAAACACAAAAAACAAAAAACAAACAAAAAAAAAGCCTTAGGAATAAACCTCACCAAGGAGATGAAAGACTTACATGCTCAGAACTATAATACATGGTTAAAGGAAACTGAAGATGATTCAAAGAAATGGAAAGGTATCCCAGGGTCTTGGATTGGACGCATTAATATTGTTAAAATGGCCATACTACCCAAAACAATCTACAGATTTAATGTGATCCTTATCAAATTACCCATGAGATTTTTCACAGAACTAGAACAAAAATCCTGAAATTTATATGGAATCATAAAGGAAACAGAATTGCCAAACCGATTCTGAGGAAAAAGAACAAAGCAGGAGGAATAACCCTCCCAGACTTCAGACAATACTACAAAACTATAGTAAACAAGAAAGCATGGTATTGGCATAAAAACAGACATATGGACCAATGGAACAGAACAGAGAGCCCATAAATAAACCCACACACTTACAGTCAAACAATCTTTGACAAAGTAGGCAACAATATACGATGGAGAAAAAGAGTCTCTTCTATAAGTGGTGTTGAGAAAGCTGTACAGCCAAATGTAAATCAGTGAAATTAGAACACATCCTCACACCATATACAAAAATAAACTCAAAATGGCTTAAAGACTTAAATATAAGGTATGACACCATAAAACTCCTACAGGAATACACAGGCAAAACATTCTCTGACATAAATCATACAAGTGTTTTCTTAGGTCAGTCACCCAAGGCAAGTAGAAATAAAAGCAAAAATAAACAAATGAGACCTAATCAAACTTACAGGCTTCTGTACAGCAAAGGAAACCATAAACAAAACAAAAAGACAACCTATGGGCTGGGGGAAAATATTTGCAAATAATGTGACCAACAAAGGCTTAATTTCCAAAATATACAAACAAGTCATATAACTCAACAACAAAAAAAACAAACAACACAATCAAAAAATGGGCAGAAGACCTAAATAGACATTTCTCCAAAGAAGACATACAGATGGCCAACAGGCATATGAAAAGATGCTCAACATTGCTAATTGTTAGAGAAATGAAAATCAAAACTACAATGAGGTACCACCTCACAATGGTCAGAATGGCCATCATTGAAAAGTCTACAAATAACAAATGCTAGAGAGAGTGTGGAGTAAAGGGAACCCTCCTACACTGTTGGTGGGAATATAAGTTGGTGCAGCCACTATGGAAACCAGTATGGAGGTTCCTCAAAAACTAAAAATAGAGTTGCCATGTGATCCAGCAATCCCACTCCTAGGCATATATCAGGACAAAACTATAATTCAAAAAGATACATGCACCCCTATGTTCATAGCAGCATCATTTATAATAGCCAAGACATGGAAACAACCTAAATGTCCATCTACAGATAAATGGATAAAGAAGATATGGTACACATATACAAGGGCATATGACACAGCCATAGAAAAGAATGAAATAATGCCATTTACAGCAACATGAATGGACCTAGAGATTATCATAATAAGTGAAGTGAGTCAGAAAGAGAACATTTGCCATATGATATCATTTATATGTGGAATCTAAAATATGACACAAACAAACTTATTTATGAAACAGAAAAGACTCACAGACAGAGAACAGATTTGTGATTGTCAAGGGGGAGGTGTGGTGGCAGATGGATGGATTGGGAGTTTGGCATTAGCACATGCAAACTATTATGTATAGACTAGATAAACAAAAATGTCCTACTCTAAAGTACAGGGAACTATATTCAATATCCTGTAATAAACCAATAAACCATAATGGAAAAGAATATGAAAAAGAATATACATATATTATATATATATAAAACTGAATCACTTTGATGTACACCAGAAACTAACACAACATTGTAAATCAACTATACTTCAGTAAAAATGAATTAAAAAAACAAGTCACATAGACTAACCTTCATCTTAAAATATGAGGGTGAGTCAAAAATTTTCTGCACTCTGGATGTAGAATTTACAGAAGTTTTAATATAACCAGAGTGTGGATAATTTTTGACTCACCCTCGTATTAGTGGATAGAAATTCTCTGGGCATGTTGGTTCTGAATGTCAGTAAGAGCTGTCACCCCAAATTTCTCATGCTATCTTTATGAATAATTTAGAGTTAAGCTTCATGGGAATATAATTAAGTAGATATAAACACCTGAAAAAGATATTAACAATCTGTGGAGAAGTCTCTAGTAACTTGCCATAATTTTATTTCTTTAATTAAAAAATTTTCTTTTGGTTTCTAGCTCTGTACTTTTTAATGTGTTTTCTATAGCTGTAGAAGACCATATAAAAGGCATGTGTTTGAAATTTTTTGATGACACAAAGCTGAGAGGAATATTTAATACTTTGGGATAGCACACTCAAGATTAATTTTTTTTGTTTGGTTTGTATAATAGGAATATATGAAAGATCATCAGTATTTAAAAAAATCAACTGTGAATGCTTAGGAAGGAGAAACCTGATATAATAGTGATTTATGAAGAAATGACCTAGAGATTTTAATTTTAGTTCATCAAAACTCAATATGAATAAACAGTGAGATTAAATGACAAAAAGCTAATGAAATTTTAAGGCATGTTAGTAGAATAATCCAGAACATGGAACATCAAAGTCTCTTTTGTACATGGACCAGTTGAACCAGATCTAGAGTATGTGTTTGGTTCTGGAAACCATGTTTTAAGAGAGATGCAGAGAGGTTAGGATGGATGCAGAAGAGGCTGACCAGGAAGCGATGTCCATGAAAGAAGTCATGGAGAATGGCTGAGGGTTTCGGGAATATCAAGATCATAGTGGAGAAGATTTAGGGTGGTTCTAATGAGTTATACTCAAGTATTTGAAGGTTGTCAATGTGGAAAGGGCTTAGACTTGATTTCGGTGGCCCCAGGGATGGAATTTGGCATATGGCAAAATTTACAGGGAGTCAGATTTGAGTCTCTCATAAATGAAGACGTTTCTAGCAATTCCCATTCTGAAATGGAAACAGGCTGCCTTTCAAAGTGGTCATTTTCCCATCAGAAGACTTTCAAAGACAGACCTAGGGACCCCTTGTCAGAGTTACCTAAAGGGTCATGCTTTGGGAAGGTGAACCAGGCGATCCCTGAAATTCCTTCTTACCTCATGAGCCCCAGCATGAGTTCAGTGTCTGCATGTAATAGGTTCTCAAGAAATAGCTGCCAAATGAATGAATGCATTAGAATAAAAAATGTCAGGGGCAGACTTTTGCACTCGATAAATTCTTTAGTCATGGATGATTTTTTGGCATTGAACAGTAATTTCACCCAGTATCAGGAGCATGTCAGCTTGGGAAAAATGAAATCCTTGGCCCACACAGAGTTTAAAATTTCCTAGATAACTGGCTTATCTTTCTTGCTCTGGCATAACTCATGCTCAGCCTTGTAAGTTTAGAGCTATTTCTGATAATGAGCTGTGTCTCGCCCCAAACTAATATGATGCTGTTTCTTTTTCAGGATAATCGTATCCACACATCCAAGTACAACATTCTCACTTTCTTGCCAATTAATTTATTTGAACAGTTCCAAAGAGTGGCAAATGCGTATTTCCTTTTCCTTCTGATTTTACAGGTAATGTTTAGGTTGTATTTCTTCATCATCTGTTTGTTAAAAGTATTCATGTAATTTGAAAAAAATAAGTTATTTTAATTAGCTGAATGTTCATGATTAGAGAAAATCAGCCTTATCAGATTTTTAATGTTATTATTGCTGTTTCTCTTCACAAATGTGGGAGGGCTAGGAATGGGTAAAAACTAGTACATTCATCATTTTAAACACTGAGGTCATTTTAAAATGCCGCCTTGCACTTTATTTGAACCAAACCAGAGCCTAATAATTACTGTTCATAGTCTCCTTACTTTCTTTCTCTCCCTATCACATTGACAGTATGGGTATTGCCGGAGTTGAAGCAGAGTCTGGTTGAGTAGTAGTTTGTGGAACTTAATTTGGTAAAATTTCGTTTGCATCTAAGAACAATGATGTATTTTACATACATATAAAATAAATATGTTATATGTTTTTTTTCCACTGTGATTATTTTTATAGTTTTGAGTGGTTAATTGGTAGTTAGAAACCTTTCTTTTTCTTCCCATTTGACTAAAATTTGAGCCTAAATGAAATTTCAGCTTTTATTGATATTTTAGGAAGAAAAGGCATAAATTAAAAAATATACATGCATATGAACAGTTCATGTTAGCCAGTTATTTACCTAGTATTTATTTTAGAGTAATTTAATCAGATCAGACTGGTAGGTTCAGAATGTACTGGGCTATATGTTAATTATAGGGGTAAGAAGATGGACTAGATACGTACAGTCTGGATTATAGCTTGAGTACTATTTTTTCTTTAGTTGAATAACCATTCAATAGAATATCTGTATTAAGAATCTTTTGGTTGTAAGTGGCAGACATCTAAATTTACTTAATGTATTCTATGTATGACAATTCATGGGAAAACTATTTCAACAGGATGTGATTTCCCTTTTTATATTTCCTCCGTATTTACTTTCAGGCAGGCCCTCTCTACTCGGTGATTCTTGAAAAGTTTAGACTTTCATTTTCCTAGCTTCAACTCCAAAAAAAAAGGACGCAGAGGCAGATGGGGTGGAGGGGAGAGGAAAGAGGGAGGGGGAGAGAGAGAATGAGAATAACTTACTTTTTCTGCTGCTCCAGCGTCTTGCGATTAGTTGTAATTGGACCATGCTGTTACCTTCCTATCCGAAACCAATCACTGTGGCTCAGGAATCTGAGGCAATGATTGCCTTGACCTAGATCACATACCAAAGCCCGGAGCTAGTTGGATAGAACCAGTCCACCAAAAAATTACATGCACTCAAAGTAGAGGGGTGGGGTAGTTCTTTAAGAAATAAGTGTAGAGTTGAGAAGAACTGGATGCTGAACAAGAGAAAGAAAAAAGCAATGGAAGTACACCATACAATTTTTAAGGAGACTTTCTTTCTTTCCCCACTGTGAATTTGCTTTTGGTTTTTTCATAGAACCCTTTACACCATTCTAGAATTTTGAGCTCATTTCTCTAATGGGTTTCTTGTTTATAGCCAAAGGCTCTTGTTCACAGAGTTTTTTTTATCTGGAAGGGATCTTTGGGATGGTTCAGTACAACCTCCTTTCTTGTATTGATGAAGAAATGAGACCTGAGAGATGAAGTGAGGTATAAGGCTTTTACCATGAGTTAATGATAAAATGCGGACTGGACTCCAGCTTTTCTGCCACCTAGACTAATGTTTTTGTTGGTACTTCAGAGGCTTTTCATTTTTTAAAAAAATCTTAGTTGGAAGTTATGACATGAAATTGATTTATTGTAGTGCTGTTTTGATGGGGCCTGATGGTCACACATTGATCATCTCCACCCATCCTTCCCTGCCTGAACTACCTTTGTAAGAGAGTCGTGTCAACTGTCACTATGTCTCTCTCAGGTGGGTGGCTTTGCAAGTACAGTTTCAAGCTTTAGAGTCAAATAGACCTAGGTTCAAGTTTTAACAATGTATGTTCTTAGGCTACTTGTTTGACTTCTCAGATACTTTTTAATAGGATGGGAAAATGATACCCAGGGCTATGGCATTTCCTGACTCCAGGCTGCCATTCACAGTATATTCTGTGCTGTGCACTGAGGGCGCTGTTTACATGGAATATAAGCACTCTGAGTTTGTGCAATACACCTCTGGTACAGAATCTAACTCAATACACTTCTCTGAGGCTCAAATGACATAATAAATAAAAAAACTTGGCACAGTGTTTGGTGCAAGGTAGGTGCTCAAAGATTCTCTCTTTGGGAATTGGTAAGGAGTTGGTAAAATTGTGAAAGGTTGAAAAGAGAAGCTGAGAAAGATAGGTGACGTTTATCATCCTAGGAAAATATCATCAGTTGTGAAAGATTTCAGTAAGTTTACTTCTTAACTTGCTATAAAATTTTAATTTTTTGTCAGGTAGTCTGAAAATTGTTTCAATGGTGCTTCTATTCTATGTATCCTATGCCTGAGTACAGACACTTAAATTACTGAATGTTGTTCTATATTTGTAGAAATAACTGAATATCATTTTATTAATTTCTGTCATCTTATAAAATTGAATGACAAAAATTGAAAGCTATATTTATGAAATTTAAAAGCCTAAACGACTTGAAATATTTGTTTCAGCTGATTCCAGAAATTTCTTCCTTGACCTGGTTTACCACCATTGTACCTTTGGTCCTGGTGGTAACTATGACAGCTGTCAAAGATGCTACAGATGACTATGTAAGTATTTGCTTTTGAGCATTCCTGAGGTCTCAGTTTCAATTGTGACCTCTCAGAAGTAGAAAATAGAGATCCATTTGAAATTTTTGAATGAAGCTCCTTTGGTAAATACCATAAGAAACTCCCTGGATACTTATTTGATGATTAATATAGGTGTCATAGAGCCAGAGCCTGTTGATAATAATAGCAAGGAGTCTTCAATAACTAGACTCACTCCCTCATTTAATATGTGAGGAAACTAAAGCCTATAAAGAGCTAAAGATTTGCTAATGAACACACAATCAATTAGTGGTGAGACCAGCATTGGTACACAAACCTGCTTTCACCCAGTGAAGTATTATTTATCCTACATCTTGAGTCTTTGTTTAAATTTGGGGAATTGGTAGGTATTAGGTATTCTTACATCCTCTGCTCATTATACCAGGAATTATAAAATCAAATAACTTCAAAAGTCAGGCAACTAATGGAAATAACTAAGGCATAAGACATAGAGAGTTTTGAAGTGTCCATAACCCAAAGGAGGCCATTCAGGTTCAAAGATTTAAAACAAAGTGTTGGGCAATCCAAACATTCTAAATCCAGACAAGTTCTATCCTCACCCTAGGTGATTTGCATGCGTCCTAGCCTTAATAGCTCTCTATATGCCAATGACTGATGGATTTATATCTTCTTTGAATTCATACCTGTTGTTACCATTTCTAGTCCTTCTAGATTCCATCTGTGCCAATTCTGAGGCCCCCCTTGGCAAAGCCTGAGCATCCTGAGGCCCAGAGAGTAGGCCACTCAGCTTTTAGGCAGTGAACTGCTTGGTCCTTTTCTGTGATTCCAGCTAGTCAATTTAGGGGACTATTTTCAGGTTAGATACAGATGTGACTAAATACTAAGTGTCCTTTTGTCTTTTCTGCAGTTGGTGCTTGGATATGCTTTTATTTTTGTGATAACGTATGCCTGTTTAACAACGAAATATCTTTATCAGTCAGCATCCTGGCAGGAAACAGATGTCACCTTGGAATGGGGAAGACTGGAGAAAGATTAATAATGAAGGGACCATTAAAAGGGTTGTGAGTGAGGAAAACCACATAGGGTAGCAACATAGGTGACACTGCTACTTCTAGACCTGAAGGGGCAAAGGGAGGAAGCAATTACTGGATCTGGAGCTGCCGTTGACGGCTCTCTGTAGAGGAAGAAGCCACTGCCGAGCCAGCTCAAAAGAAGCCGGGAATACATACCCCATTTTCCTTTCCTCTGGCCCTGTGATTTTCTCTCAGAACCACCTATTGGCCAAGCCCAAACAGCAGCCGAAGGGCAAGGATTAAATAGGTCAGCTTCCCCTGGCACAGGGCAGAATGTTGAAGGATGAGGTCTAGATAGGGAGGCGCAAACAGAGAACATCCACCCCTGTTAAATTATATATTCTGACAAAATGATGTTCCCATTTCTGTTGTTCTATTGGTGGAGAGAAGTTTGCATGCCAGTGATGGGTGGATTTAATTTACTCCTCTACTGATACTATAAACTCTTTTCATGTTAACAAATGCTAAGTATCTTTTTTTCCCTAGTAATATTCATTAGCTTATACCTGGCAATCAGTATGATTGTATGTACTGAGCATAGCACAATAGAAAGACTGAAATGGATTTGGGAGAGATGTTGAAAAAGGGAAGGCACGGTTGAAGCAATTTATATGTTGTGATATTGATACAATATTATGAGTTTTTTAAAAGAAAAGAGTTATAATCCTGGTGATTATAATTTATGAAATCAAACATTTTTATCTTCTGTTCATCTGTGCATTTAGGCTAATTAGATGAAATAACATCTTATCTCTACTTTAGCCTATTACTATCTGGTCCTGACAGTTCATGTAGAAAGCCTTATCTGAATGGCTGCTAATTTATGAGTTTAGTAGAGGCTCATAATATGTGGATTGTTCTAAGCAATATAAGATATTTACATTACTGGAATATAGAATAAGAAATAGAATCACTTGGGCATAAAGACATAAATCCACACCAAATGTGGTTTAGTATTGTATTTTGATTTCTGTTTTGAATGCTCAGTATTTCATAAGATCACTGTTAACAATTAGAATTTCTGGAGAATAAGAATACATGTTGTTACAAGTAATTGCTTGACTTCAAAGAAATCCATAAAACGGAATCAGTGATGTTGCGGTAAAGTATTGAGCACATATGTGAGAGAAATGGAAGCCCCATTCCTTGTTGAAGACATCAAAATTAATGTATGTTTTTTCCTGGAACTATGCAGCAGAGTTAAGGGCATTTGTCTTCTTAAAAGCAACTAAAAATGTGTGGGAATTGGAAGAGCATGTGGCTAGACTTGTTCCATTGGTGACACCTAGAGTGAAGTTTAGTGAGAAGTGTCTTGATTCAGATTTGGAGCACATGGAGCTGGGTCCAAGTTAAGCATAAGTCATGCTCACTTTAGACTGATGGTGATATTGTCCAAGCAGATGAACTCAACCTATTTTCAGCGTCACTATTCATGGCACTGATTTAATATGTTTTTCACAAACACTTTGATTTTTAGTTTCGCCACAAGAGTGATAATCAAGTGAATAATCGGCAATCTGAAGTGCTCATCGACAGCAAGTAAGAAACATATTTTTGGTGTTATTTTTAAGATTTCTGGTCACAAAACAGGTCTTGACAATTGGTGGCTTTCTTTTTTAATTGAATATGTTTCTTTCCCCCATTAACTTGCTAAAAATTGCAATGTACATCCTTTGTATCTTCATGGTTCTTTTATATGTTCAGCAGATGCTTGTGCTACCCATCAACTTCTACTTCAAATTCCTTTGGAGTTTCCTTTGTGGAACACAGACATATTATTATTACATTTTCATTTCTAGATCTAATACTATTTAGAACTGCCACACATGTGATATCTTGTATGTAGTAGATATTTAATGCGTATTTGAATTATTTGATTTGGTAACTTCTGGAAATATTGCTAGAGAGACTTCAACATGTATCAAATGATAGTGATAAGAATTTTGTATTAACTTGATAGTTGAGTTTAGAATGAATTATCCACCTTGACACAGATTTTGAGTTGCTGTTAAATTAATCCATCAATAAAGAAATATATACAGGAATGGTTATTGAATCTGAAATGGTTTAAAATGTGTATTTATACACAGACAGTAGCAAAAACACCTCCAGAAAACTTAGCAAAAAAGGTAAAGTCCAAACCTTCATTTCATCATTTCTTAGTCTCTTTCTTTGTGCCTTTCTTTCTAATAATAACATGTGGCAAAGTAAGTCTGTAACATTGTACTTTAATCTGGCAATCAATCACATCTGCTGATGATTTTCAAGCATTTGGATACTGTGAAGAATGTAGTTTTTAAAGGGAATATCATGAAACGAAATAATCACATGAGATGGAAAATTCCAAGAAATGGATATCAAGAGGGGCTAGGTAGCCTAGACAATAACTGGTAAGATTAAAGTAATTAATCTCTTTCTGTAACTAAAATATTGACTGATTATTAATAATGTAATGAATACATATAATTTTCCTTTATTGGATAATTTAGAAAATGGCGTTAAATGCACAGTGAAGAAAAAGGATCTTAATCTAAAACTGCAGTTGTAGAAACAGAGCCTCTGAAAGTGTGATCCTGACGTGCCATGGGTTAGCCATAAAGACGCCTGGAAACATGTGGTTCCTTTCCAATGTCAGCAGGTTTTAAATTGTTGCCACTCTAGCATGGTGTTTAAAAGTATGGGTTTCGCACTCAGAGAGACTTGAGTTTAGTTCTGACCCTGAATAATTCTGTGGTCTTGAGCAAGTTCTTAAGAGGTGATGACTCTTTGTAAGCTAACACAGTGTGTGACGTTGAGCTGCACTGTCGTCTATCTTGATTTTCTCAAGCCTTGCAGTTCTGTCTGGGAATTAGATCTGACAATATGATCTAATTCCCCAAGGAACATTTGATAATCAGTCTCATTACTTTGAAGTATCATCTCATATGAAGTATGTTAAAAATATGTACAATTACGTAATGAATTTGAACTAATAGCTTGAATATATCTTTTAATGTCTCTCAAATTACCAGTTAAATTTTGTGACAGTATTTGGGCAGTGGTGGAGGCCATGGGAGTAATCCAGTAATTCAGATATTCAGAAGCCTGATGACTGTGTGTGTCCCACACATGCTAGCTCTCATTGTCATTATTATTAGAAGTAGCATTGGTCTTGCTTTCTTGTGGTTTAATTTAGCTTTTTGTGAATTCCTTATGAGGTAGCATCTCTTTGTAATTTAATATGGTGTGATGTTTTGAAAAGTGTTGTTTCTGAGCTTGTAAACTTGAAGGTAGAAGCACACATCTTTGAGAATGAAGTATTCTTTAGGATTCGGTTAAAACACGCAAGATTTTCCATTTGTAAGATTACCTACTACTGTGAGCTCCTTTAGGGCATCTCTCTTGATAATGTCTATGTCCCTTGAGCCTAGCACAGTGTCTATTGAATTTTCAAACTGAGCAGTAACAAGTATTCTTTCTGAGAAGTCAATCTACTAGAGGAGTTTGATTTGTAAAATTTTGCCGAGTCCCAGTACCAGCCAATTCCCGTGGCTGGGGTTGTGGTCTATGCAGAATATATTTGGGCTATGGAGACTGGCTTTTCACTTCTTGGAATCTGAAAATTTAGAGAAATCAAATGGGCTTAGATTTGAGATAGTCCAGGGAGCTTTGAGTCCTCCTTTGGAGCTGGTGGTTGTAGAGGGTGCTCTTAGGGCTCTGAGCTGAGAATCCGGAGGTCAGGCTCAAAGCACAAGCGCTGCTAGCCTCATGTGGCTCTTGAGCCCTTGAAATAAGGCCGGTCCAAATTCAGATGTGTTATTAAGCATATAGTACATACCAGATTTCGATGGCTTAGTACCAAAAAGAGTATGTAAGGTATGTCATTAATAATTTGTTTGACATTGATTCCATTTTGAAATTACAATATTTTGTATACATCAGGTTAAATAAAATATATTATTAAAATTAAGTGTACCTTTTGTAAAACTTTTTTGAATGTGGCTACTAGAAAATTTAAGATTACCTTTGTGGCCCACATTTGTGGCTGACCTTCTATTTCTATTGGGTGGCACTGCTCTTAGTTACAGATGAGAGAACTGAGCAGAGAAGAAAATGAACTCTGTGCTATGAGCCTGGCCTCCAGATTCTCAGCTCAAGATTCTTTGGTCTTGCTGGCTGTCAGCATAGTGGTTTGCATCACTATGAATAAATAAAGTCAGCGTTACTTTTTCTTAGCATTTTTTACTTCCCTGACATCTTCTGAACTTACATTTCTGCAGTGGAGCAATCTGGGCTCAGATGCTCTGGTGCAGTTGTCCCTCTTTCCGGTGGGATGTTTTCCCGCCTCCTCTAGGTTTCAAGCTGCTCTTGTCCATCAGCTTTTTGAGTAACAAATTCCACTTTATACTTTCCTGAGCTTTGGCATACTTGGCTTTAATCTCCCAGGCGCTTTCACAGAGCTTTCACAGAACTCTTCCCGTCAATCTTCTTCAATCATTTTTCCTGTGGAAACTGTGAGTATTTATAGGGAGAGACAAAGGCTTCTTTATTGCAGAGTATTGTCTGCAGTCTTCAAGTCTGGTATTCCTAGATGCTACATAATTATGCAAACAAATATATTATTTCGGTAGGTGTAAAGTTTCTCTTTGTTTAATCAACCTTTCCAGTTTAAGTAATAACTCTATTGGATATTAGGATAGAAAATTTCATTTCATTTTTTTCTTTAGTATGTAGTTTTTTTTCCATTATAAAAGTAGCAGGTGTTCATTAAGAGAGATGTGGAAAATAGGAAAAAGTAGAAGGAGGAAACTACTACTGATACTTCCATTATCCAAAAGTAATTATTGTTACTATTTTCTTATATTTCCTTTCTGTCTTTTTTTTTCTTTTTTTTCTATGCCACGATTTCTCATAATTGTGTATATATGTTTTTATCCTTCTGTTTTTCTTTTCTTTTTTTTTCTTTTTGGCTGTACCATACGGCTTGTGGGATCTTAGTTCCCCAACCAGGGATCAAACCTGGGCCCTCAGCAGTGAAAGTACCGAGTCCTAACCACTGGACCACCAGGAAATTTCCTCCTTCTGTTTTTAGTTCACATCATATCATTACCACTTTCCAAATCTTTTTCTATGGGCTTTATATACCTAATTTTTAAGGGCTGCATTCCATTGAGTTCATGTCTTATAATTCACATGACCATTTCCCTATTGCTTGATATTTAGTCTGTTTTTAATTTTGAAGTATAGTTTCTTGATCTTTCTAAACTGATACTTACCCTTTTCCATAAGACTGGGTTTTGTGATAGATTTACAAAATCCACCTAGAATGATTACATTGAACCTGTTATTTCCTATATTAAGTAACTGGAACTTGAAGCACTATTACTCAGTCTACTGATAGCAACTTTTATTGGAGGGTTTAAGCGTGAGCAGGACCAGGTTGGGCATATTGACAAAAGCCTGGGAGGTTTCACTTCCATTGCACATGGGAGTTTCCAGAAACAAGGGTTTCCTGTCAGACCACCACCATCAAGTTTCAAGTTTATCTTTTCTTAATCATAGCACAACATGAAAAAAACCCCAAAGTGTTCTGCCTCAAAAAACGTATTAGTGACACATGTAACTCCCCAAACATCAATAATTTGAAACAGTTTGAATATAAGTTTTATATTACAATACTAGCTATATACCACTCACATGTAACGTATATGCATCAGTTTTGGTTTGCAGAGTTCCTTGAGTAAATTTGGGCAGTGATTCAGAAGTGTGGCCAGCAGATCCTTTTAGGCAGCCATGAAGGGACTCTTCCCATCTTCTTTGTCCTGCCAGATTAGAGGTAGATAGACCTGTGATCAAAAGATCTATCATTTGCTGTTGAATTCTTGGCAATAACTTACTCAGGAGAGGGGTAATTCATGGATGTCATCGCCCTTTGTTGGATTTGATCTAAAATTTCAGTTTTGGGTGAGAGGGGGTTGTTATTCTTATTAATATGCTCTTTTGGTCCTTGAGCTCCCTCAACAAAAAATACCCAAGGTCACTGAACTGAATGAATCGGAAGCTGACACATATTTAGTGTGTCTGTGTGCTTCTCATAAGTGGGGGAGTGGGAACATGCAAGGTTCTGGAATTCTCTTGGTTACATTGGAGCACAGATGAACCCTGCATTGTTATTGCATCCTCATCAGGGCCTGTGGACTTGCAGTGGGAGTGGAGACTTCCATGGTCAAACACAAGGCAGAGTGCAAACTCTCAGTTTATTTATTTTTTGTTTGTTTTTTATCTCTAGCCCATGTAGATAATTTATGTTATGATGGTACCGTTGGGTCTAGGGGACAGCTACTCAGGGTCTATATGAAGAGATCTGCATATTTGAGAGGAAAATTTGAGGTGAAAAATATCGATTCTTCTTTTTTTAAACAATGTTAATAAAACACACCATTTATGGGCTTAAATGACAATGAATTCAAAAGCAAACTAATGGGAATAATCTCAGTACTTTTTGAACTCAGTGGAAATAGTTTAAAATCGATTTAGTTTTTGCTCACAGTGTTAACTCAGAGTAAAAGTGTTTCAAAAACAGTTTCACCCTCAATAAATTAATGTCAGTTTCTTAAGTCTTGGACTGATCATTTCTTGGGCAATTCTGCATGTCAGCTTTGCAGATGGTAAGGTCCGTTTGCCAGTGAGCTGGTTTCTGTACATGAGCCGTGACATCGTTGTAGTTCTTATAAATGATTTTCCATTGTAATCAATTATTATATTGCATGAATACAGTTTTTTTAAGTGTTGAATTTCTAAATGGTGCCTGTTTCCCCAAATGAGGTGCATCTTGAAGTAACAGGAAATTATAGCACTTTCAAAACTCTGCACATGGGCTTTGTTTCAGTGGCATCTACTAATTTCTTTTTTAAAGTTTATATAACCTAGATGTTAGCTGCTCCCTTTTTCTCCTCTTAAAGCTCCCTTGACGAACCCCCCAGATGAAAGCATTAGAGAGCAAGGTAGAGTTGAATGAAGACTTTGTGGGGGATATAAATGAGGAGATTTATTTCACAAACTCCATAGCAAATAATGTGAAATCCCATTTTAACATTTTTTCCCCCAAAGTTCTCTTTCTCTGCTGCTGGCCTTTATCATCTCTCCTTTTCCCATTCAATGCTCAGCACAGCTGACTCCAGTCTCCTCCTCTCAGTATCTGGGGTCCCTCCTATTTATCTCCCTTTCGTTACTCAGAGTAGTTGGGTTCTTCCCTGGCTCTGAACTCACACGCGTGCAGCTGCTCACCAAAATAGCAGGCTCTTCTGTAGCTAGGACCCACTTATCTGAGATGATGATGGAAGTTAAAAAGGCACCACATTCTATGTAACATTTAAAACTTGATTCTCTTTTTCAAAAATAGGTTTATACATCTCTTCTGTGTTGTCATAGGGAGAGATCTAGAATTTCTTTTGAAAAAACAAACCTAAACCTAAACCACAAAGGCCTTGGAGATTTTAGGACATTAATAATGTAAAGCCTTCTTAAGATCTTAAAATCTCAAAGCTGAAAGAGATCATAATATTATAGTGAGTAAACTGGGTTTCAGTCAGAGCCCACTATTTGTCTATACGAAACCAAATAAATGTTTTGACAGCATCTGTCAATTAATTACTTACTGTTGATTAGCTGTGTACACATTTCTACTACAAGGGCATTTTGCTTTAGATTTTCGGAGATAATCTCAATGGGTTCATTTTTTCCATGCATTTTAGATTGGTATATTATCTGTCTTTGTGGGTAGAAAATTAAGAAAACTTAAGAATATAAAGAAGATATAGAAATTTCTCTTGATTGCACTATCCAGATCAGAGTGAACTACAGTGAGCTAGTGAAGGCATTCTATTTCTGCCTTTTCTCTTCCATCTCTGTATCTTTGTTTTCTCCTCTTCTTTTTACTCTCTACTCCTCCACACACTATTCATTTAAAAACAGTTGAGATTGAACTATACCCTATTGTTGTGGCTTGAGTGGTGCCCCCACCCCTCCCCCAAAATAGGTCCATTGGAACCGATTTGTGATCTGATTTGGAAAAAGGGTCTTTGCTTATATCATTAAGTGAAGGATCTTGAGATGAGGTCATCCTAATAATCCAGTCCCAAGAGTATATATATGAGAAAAGCAGGGAAGAAGATACCCAGACAAAAAGATAATGTGAAGATGGAGGCAGAGATTGGAGCTATAGAGCCCCAGGTCAAGGATGCCTGAGGCTACCAGGAGCTGGGGGAGGGGCCTGGAACAGAGCCTTCTCTGGAGCCTCTAGGGAGGCTCTGCACACACCTTGATTTTGGACTTCTAGCCTGTAGAACTGTGAAAGAGTAAAGATGTACTGTTTTAAAAGCTCGTTTATGGTAATCTGTTACAGTGGACTTAGGAAATTAATCCTCACTGATTTTGAAATTTTAATCAGAGGTTCTATGTTTGTTCATTTGTTCACTTTTTCCACTCAGTAGACATTTATTAAATGCCTACCATGTGTCAGGCAGAATGCTATGTGCTAGGGGTGCAGAGTTAAATAAAAGGTAATTTCTGCCCCCGTATATTGTACGTAATAGGTGTATCTCTAGAATTGCCAGGATACTCTCACATTTCATTGTTTTTACTCACAGGTAAGATGAGTGAGCAAAATCACTCAACTCATTAGGAATGTGCAGCTTTCAAAAATTCTTGTTGGTATACAGCATCTGTACATAAACCAGAGCCAGGTGGTAGAAAACCTTAGTGATTTGGGAGCCTGGGTGGAAATGGTGCCTTGAAGCTGTGATTCAGGGGAACATTAAACCACCTTTAACCTTGATCGGTATTGTCAAAAACTAAGATCTAGTTCCTTATTCCATACCAGGAATTTAAAAAATTCTCTTCCGATCTTTGGTAAGGAATAGATGTGTAATAATGGAAGAAAAAAAAAGAGGGCAGTGTGAATAGAAAGTAAGAATAATGCTCTCTAAATTAGATCTAAAGACTCAGAAGCATCTGGGAAATTTGGAGGCTGTAAAAGTGACATTGTCAGCAACACAGAAAGAAAACTCTGGCAGTGGCATTGTGGACTAGTTACTAGAGGCTAGGAAGAAAGGGAAAGTGTAGTTGGGATTGTGAAGCTGAACATTGCAGAAGGGATGGACTCTAATGATAGAGAAAGAATAGATTTTGAAAATGTGAAGAAAGTTGATAGCAGTTTTTAATGGAGAATACATGTACAATAAAGTATACTTTCTCTAAGCTTTAGAAAAGTGAGCATTAATTCAAAATAAGTATTTATTGGGTTTTAAATTTGACTAATATCCGGTGTTAAACCCAGTATAGAGAGGTAAGAAGAAAAGAAGAAAAGTGAAGCATGGAGAAGTGGAATTGCTATTAAAGAGGGCTTCATGGGGGAGAACACATGAACTTCAGTGAAGATTGAAGGGACTGTGTTGGCAATAGGGGATGTGTTTCATTCAGATATTCTAATTTGCTCTGTGTGTCAATCAACACATGCTAGGGCTTCATCAGAGACATGAAGTAGACATTTTACAGGAGCCTTGACAGTAGTGGCAGAGATTCATGTTTGCTAATCACCCAACTATTATTAAACCTACATTTATATAACTCTTCTCTGTACCGGCCACTATGCTAGGTACTCAGGATACAGGGATTATTAAGACCCATGCTCCTTCCGTTAAGGAACCTGGAGTCCAGGGGAAGAGATGGACAAATAAACAGATAATTATTTTACAGCAATAGGTGCCATAGTTAAAGGAAGCATGAGGTGCTCTGGACACTTAGCCAAGTCTCGGGAGGCTAGTAGCAGAGATATTGTTATGTCAGAATAGCTCATGGAAGAATAGGTTCCCAGCAAAGATCATCCATTGAAGAGCTAATTGAGTGGAGGGATGAGAGTGTAGGGAGAGCAGAAGAGAATTAGGGAAGGGTACAGGCCATAAAGGATGACTGGGTTTATTCACAAGTTTATTGCACTTGGAGGCTAAGAACATGCTGGATGAAAAACACAAATAGATGAGTTAGCGTAAGTCCATTCTCTCCCTCATCTCTTTTCCGTATTTCCAGCTATGTGTTTTGGTAGAATGTGGTCCAGCTATGACTGCCGTTGTCATGTATAGGCTGCTTATTATAGGACTTCTGGATGACACAGCAGTGGAGAATATTGGGGAAAGCTCACCAGTATAGGGTCAGAAAGCTGATGTCTGGTCCCTGCTTTGTCACTAGTTGGCTATGTGACTAAGGGCCAAGGACCTCAATTTTCTCATCTATAAAACAAGGGAGTTAGATATCAGTAATTTAAAAACTTTTACCAATCAGCAGATTCATTTCAAATGAAATCTTTATAGAAGTCCAACATAAGAGCATATACAAGTGTAGCTGGGGTCTCAGAGCAGGTGCACTCAGCTGCCCTCTTACTCTCAGTGGTGGCCCTGAGGGGCCAACATGGGCATTACTGGGCCATATAGGGTTTCCCCCAATGAGGTCTGAGGACTGCCTTTACCAGACCTCCTGAATTAAAATCGCTGAGTCTGGGATGGGACTTCTTTAGCACCTTATGGGATTCTTACGCACACTGAAGTTTGAATATCACTGGGCCAGATATTTCAAGGTCCCTTCCAGCCCTTGGGTACTATGACTCTGTGATTCTCTTCACATTTGTAGTGATGGTGAGGAGTGTAAGTAGGGAAGTCAGAGGCTCTACAGAATAAAAAGATTTAACACAAAATGGGAGGTTGGAAATGTAAGGATGGATATAATGGTAATACAAATAATAATAAAAGATGATGGTGGAAGAGGAGAGTTAGCTATAAGAGAGTAAGTGACAGAATGGATTAGGGAAAGAAGAGAGGGATTTTAACCTTAGGATCTTCCAGCAATGAGGATATTGTATTCCAAATGGGAGAAATTGTAGCAGAAAGTGTCAGAAGACAATTCAGAGCACAAGGTTGCTAGAGTTAATGCCCTGACCAGACACTTCCACTACTCCTTCTTGTCTCTGTCATAGCGCATAATGTCATAATGGTCTCCTTACCTTTCATTTATTTGTCCATATTTTTGATGCTTTTTATATGCCAAGTACTGTGTCAGGGACTAGAAGTGCAGTGAACCCCAAGAGACATGGTCTCTGCAACCATGAAGATTAGTGTCTGGTGGGGAAGGTAGACTTAATAAAATATTGTGGTCTCCCCTTATCCAAGACCACCCCCCAGTGGATGCCTGAAATCATGGACAGTACCAAACCCTATATATGCTATGTTTTTTCCTATACATAATATTTATAGTAAAGCTTATAAATTAGGCACAGTAAGAAAATATCTGAATTCCCAGCATCACCACTCTTGCGCTTTGGGACCATTATTAAGTAAAGTAAGGACTACTTGAACACAAGCACTGCGATGCCCTCACAGTGATCTGATAACCTAGACAGCTACTAAGTGACTAAAGAGTGGGATATGCTGAACAAAGAGATGACTGAGGTCCCAGGTGGGATGGAACAGGACAGCGCAAGGGTTCATCATGTTACTCAGAACAGCACACAATTTAAAACATATGAACTATTTATTTCTGAAATTTTCCATTCGATGTTTTCAGACTGTGGCTGGCCACAAGTAACTGAAACTGCAGAAAGTGAAACCACAGATAAGGGGGAACCATTGCAGTCGTGCTAAGTAGTGTGTAATTACCAGCCAAGGCAAGTGCTGCTAAGGAAAAGATTATGATTCTGAAGAAAGGGTTTTTGTGTGTGTGTATGAGGGACAGTGCGCAGAGGTAAGGCAGTTTAGAAATGGGTTCTTTGAGGAAGTAGTAAATTTAAGCTGAGAACTTATGACAGCTAGGAGTTAATTAGACAGGGAGTGGGGTGATGGGATGAGAAGGAGAATCACAGATAGAGGGAGCAGCGTGTGTAAAGGCCCTGTGGAGGGAAGGAGGATGTGATGATGAGGGACTGAATGGCAGAAGCACAGAGAGCAAGACTGAGAGAAAAACTGGAAAAGACTGAGGCGAGGCTGGAAACGTGGTCAGAAGTCAGAGCCTGCATGGCCTTGAAGACCACATTGAGAGTTTGCGTGTTTTTCCTAAGAACAGAGAGAATACATGGAAAGATTTGCCTTTGGAAAAATTCACACCTGCTTCATGGAGGAAAAGCCAGTGGAAGGGGGCCAGGATAGATGTGGGAGAGGGGGGTTGTTGTACTGTGCTTGTCTGTCTGTCAGCCATGCCACTGTGAGTTACTGGAGGCTAGTCTGTATTTCTGTCACCGGACTGAGCAGCATCCGGCATGTCGTTGATGCTCAATAATTATGTGATGGATGAGCCAAATGCATTTAAATTAAATAAATCATCTTGAGGCAAGATCAGAATATCTTTTTAGTATTCCCTACCCTCCTTCTTCCCTGCAACTAATATAAGACAAGGGAAGGTGTCCACATATTGCATGTTCTGTGTGTATCATTGTTTGCTGTCATTGCCACTGGAGAATGGTGTCTTCTGTGGGGTCCTTGGATACCCGACCCATCTTTAATCCAAATGCTCTTTGTTACTTGGAGTCTCCCTGATGCCACCACACCTTAAGGTGCATGGGACTGTGCTTGACATTTAAAGAAAAGGAGAGGGCTAGATCCATCAAGGCTTCATTTCTGAATAAGCAGAGCTCAAGGAAGTATTTGCAGCAATGCTTACTGTTTCTTTCTAAGCTGCCTCCAGGTTGCAGCATGTCAGAAAAACAAAAATGTGGGAAACTGGGCAGCCCTAGACACTGGGGTGGGGATGCAGAGGTGGGTTTCCTTGTGTCTGCATCAGCCGTTTCCCTCCAGCAGGACTTTCTAAATTGTCTGGCTAATGAATCCTATTAACCCAGCTTGCCTTATCTGGTTACCTTGTCCCTTTCCAGGCATTTGTGTTCAGGCATACTTTCCCCCTTCACACTGCTAAATTTAAGGCTTAATTTTCAAATCAAATATTCACCTGGCTGGCTGCCTGAGAAATCACATGTGGAGAGCTGAGAGACCTAGGCAGGGAACTGTGCCCTCACTTCTGGAGAGCAGGTCTGGAAACCATATGAACTGTAAATAGCTTTAAAATGTAAAAAAGTAAAGCTTTCTGCCAAAAGGGGAGAGCTGAGGTTTTTTCCTTTCTAGACTCGGTTATTTGATATCTGTTGGAAATTACTGACCTCTACCATGTAGTCTGTTTACTTCTCTATTGGCAGGGCTTGGACCATCCAGATTTAATCCCCTTGAGGATTCAGCTCTGCCAACACTTGCTTTATTAGAAATAGTTCTTGGGATCAGAGCTATGTATATCATTAGGTATATGATTTTAATGGAAATGTGCCTTCTTTCACTTAATATTTCCTTTGGAAACTTGGGTGATAGAAATAGATTAATATTTTAAAAAAATAATAGAACCCAGTTTTCCAGTAAGAGCAATAAAAAGAGTAAATTGAAAAAGGGACCTGGCTTTCTTTATTTGCTCTCCCTCAGGTAACTATTGATAACATGCTATATTATCACTTCCCACTTTGAGAAATACTGTTCAGCATCTGTCTTATTTTCTGTGTTGGGCCGTCTCTTTTTCACCTGACACTTCATTATAAAATGTAGTTCCATAAGACTCTCTCCCCCCTCTTTGGCCTTAGTTCTTGTGGGTGCCAAGACACAGAGATGCTATCACTCTTTCTTATATGTAGACCATCAGTGATGCCCTTTCATCGTGTATTGGCGAATATCTTCAGAGTTTTCCTTTTTTTCCTCTCTTCATTCCAAATTTTATCCTTTTTCTGTATCTCTTTCCTCACTCTTTTTATAGGAGTAAAGAAGAAAGAAGACTGGAATTGAGATACAAAGAATGATAAGAAAACAATATTCAATATAGGCTTTTTTTCAAGTAGAGAACATTTTAGAATGTTAGTGCCTAAAAAGATAGAAATTATAGCAGAGCTGCAGCAAATAAGTGCAAAGTCTCACGGCATAAATACTTAAAATTGGCATGCAAATTTGTTAATGTTCAGTTTCAAATCTGGCACTGATAATGTTAAGCTAATATAAGTCCTACTCAAATGGTACCTAAATATTGGCCACCATCCTTGGTGTAAAATCTCCCAATGAACCAAGTTGGAAATACAATTCCCAGCAGTGGCTCTTGTGATCAGGAAAGAAATTCAGAGGAGAAAAGATTGCTATACACGTATTTAGATATATATTAGTGGACTACAAAGAAAACCATAAGGCCTGAACCCCTGCCCCAATAGCGGAAAGCATAGAGGGCTGGGTGAGTGTGAGGCCAGCTTATCACTGCTCTGAAGCAGAAAAACTTCATCCTGAAGGTGGGGGGAGCACACAGTGTAGGGTATTTTCCAGAAAGTAATTCAGAGGGCAACTTTCTGGCTGAAAGTTTTCACCTTCCTAACAGAGAAAACCAGAGTCTACTTTAGATGAAAAAGCATCATCTAGATAGATTCAGGGTCAGAAAGTTCTAGAGACTTTGGGATTTGAGGAATGCCAGGAGGAAATAAAGGGATTGCATTAGAAGGCCTTTACCATCCCTCTTGCCTCTAAAATATGAGAAATGGAACTGCTATTTGATATTCCAACCATTAACCCAAAGCCTTCAGCTGTTCCAGGGACTTCCAGAGCTGTGGTCTGTGGGGTAGTGGATGGGGCAGCTCACGTGTTAGGACCTTCACTGGAAGCTGGGTTTACCTAAGCCTGTAGGGTCCAGGAAGAGTGGATTAGTTTGGGAATTCTAGCTCATGTCCTAGGTTGGGGTGGGGAAGAGTGTTGCGGTTCCTATTTACACCTAATACTATCAGCTTGGATAAGGCTCAAGAGTAGAGCCAGTCTTGTTGGGGCCACTTGAATTGTTGTCCTAGCACTATTAAAACCAGGCATGTGGCTGTTGTGAGCCAAAGAGGAATGTTTAGGTCTTAGTTCCCTAAGTATTGAGTATCTTCTGTGTATCAAAAATGATAACATGCCATAGCTATTTTCGTGAATCCTCATTTAGTGGGGAGAGAGATAAACAAGTAGGTAGTTTTAATATAATGTGGATGATGATGGGGTTTTCAGGAACTGACATGGAAGTGCTGAAGAGGGGGTACTTAGCCCAGTCTAGGGGTCAGAGGAGGCTTCCTGGAAGAGGTGAATCCTTAACTAAAATTAATCAATTAAAAACGTAAAAACACAGAAAAAAAACTACTTTTTGGAGAAAAGTATTATCTCTTGTGTTGTATTTTTGTTTTTGCAAATATGCACATAGGCAAAAAAGCCCATGTAATGTATAGTTTTGTGCTTTACTTTTTTCTTTTGACATTACTCATGTCATTAAAAATTATTTGAAAACATTTTTAATAGCTAAAAATAGATGTGCTAGTAATTGAGCATTCCCCTATTGTTGGGAAATTAGTTTGTTTCTAATTTTTTGTTTTAATAAATAATAGAGAACATTTTTGAATGTAAACTTCATATGTATCTTTATTTCTTTAGGCTATATTGTAGACTTTGCCTTTTTAAAAGAGTTAATACATACTGCTAAATTGCTTTCTAGGAAGTTTGTGCCCATTTACCCTCCCATTTGAACAAACGAGTGGTTTTTCCATAACTCCATAGCAACTTTGAGTATTATCTTTTTGGGAATCTAGGCCAATTGCATAAATTGCCCTGTATAACAGATGTCTTTTTGTTTTAAAAATTCATTGTTTTCTAGTGAAGGTGATTTTTTTTTCACGTATTTATTAACTATTATTTCTCTTTTTAGTGACTTGTCTATTTATTTTCATTGCCTTTCATTGGTCTTTAGTATTTTTTGTGTTCTGTTTGAAGAATATATTTTAGATTTTGTCTTCTAGTAAATTTTTCTAGTGGGAAACAATGACATCCCTACAAGGCGTACAGAGATATTGCTTCAGGGTCTTTGCTAGCATAGTGTGCATGTCGAGTATAGTTTCTCTAAGCATGACTGAGATGTGCTAATCCAAATATATTCCTGACAGTTTTCTTTCTACAAAACAACTCAGATCAAACCATATTACTGCTAAAAACTCCTTAGTAACTCCCTACGCTATCCTTACCATCAAAGCACCTACTCCTGTCAAGCTTCCAGCTAGTCTTTCTAACTTTATTTACAATCACATGGAACTACTTGCTTTACTTCAACCTGCAATTTTTTGCTTTTCTTTCTCCCTTTTTCATCCATCAGGGCTCAGCCCTCTGGAAATCCTTCCAACGTCTATTTCAGGCAGGTAGAACGATCAGTACCCTCTTTTTACTCCCACAGCATGTACCTGTCACCAAATTAGAGTTAAGCATAGCACTTTAATGGTCCATTTTAGGCTTCCTCCTTGACTGGGAGCCTCTTCAGGCCAGGAACCACACTGTGTTTATTCTCAGTGCTTGGTCTACTGCCTGACATGTAGTAGGTGTTCAATATTTGTTGAATTCAGCAGAATCCACTTACTCTTTCAACCAGCAACTTACTTTCATGACATAGATCACAATGCAGAAATTGGATATGTAAAGCTATGAAAGAAGTTGGCGTTCCTGTGGGATGTGCCTCTAGCCTTAGAGCCGTAAAAAAATGTAACTCAGAAGTACACGCTTTGAGGAAAATGAATAATGCTTTTATTTTCTAAACTGTTATCCTTTGCTCTGCCATGATTCATCCTATACTTACTCTCTTTCTATACTTTGTGGTTATCTCTACTAGATTTTTAGGGCCTTCCTAGCAGGTGTAGCTGTGTGGAATACTATTACTCCCTGCAACCCTAGAGCTAAATGTGCTAAGCACACAGCATGAGTAACCATGTAAATAGCTAGTCCATTCAAATATTTGTTCAACAAATATGTGTTGAGCCCCTGATGTATATCAGGCACTGTTCTACCTTCTAGGGATACAGAAATGAGCAGAGACAAATCCCTGCCCTAAGGAGCCTACTATCTAGTGGGTAAGATGGACAATAAACAAAATATTTATAAGTAATATGGTTTCAGGTAGTTATAAGTACAACTAAGAAAAAATAGGATAATAAGATAGTAATAGGATGAAAGATGGGAAGATGATTTTAAATAGGGTAGCCAAACAGGCACATGAAGTGATGCTCTACACTGCTAATCATCAGGGAAATTCAAATCAAAACCACGATGAGATAGCACCTCACACCTGTCAGAATGGTTAAAATCAAAAAGAACACAAATAACAAATGTTGGCAAGGATGTGGAGAAAAGGGAACCCTCCTACACTTCTGGTGGGAATGTAAATTGATGCAGCCACTGTGGAAAACAGTATGGGGATTTCTCAAAAAACTAAAAATAGAGCTACTGTATAATCCAGCAATTCCAATTCTGGGTATATATCCAAAAAAATACAAAAACACTAATTTGAAGAGATATATGCACCCCAATGTTCGTAGCAGTTATTTACAATTACCAAGATATGAAAGCAACCTAAGTGTCCATCAACAGATGAATGAATAAAGAAGATGTGGTGTACACACACACACAAACACACACACACACAGTGGAGTACTCGGCCATAAAAAAGAATGAAATTTTGCCATTTGCAGCAACATGGTTGGACTTGGAGGCCATTATGCTAAGTTAAATAAGTCAGACAGAGAAAGACAAATATTGTATGATATCACTTACATGTGGAATCTAAGATATACAACAAACCAGTGAATAAAACAAAAAAGAAGCAGACACAGAGAGCAAACTAGTGGTTAACAGTGCGGAGAGGCGAGGGGAGGCAATAAAGGGTACAGGCGATTAAAAAAGGGATTATTATGGGATTATATGAAATCATGTGTGTGGAACTTCTGAAAATTGTAAAGCACTACAGAATTTCAACAATGTTTAATTCGATTAAAAAAAAAGTGATCCTTCAACTCTGAAAAACAAACAAACAAATAAGCTGACCAGAGAATGTCCCTTAAGGAGATGAGATCTGAGTTGAGAGGGAGCTAGCTATGCCAAGATCTTAGGTAAAAACAATGAGTATAAAGCCCTCAAAGTCGCAGTGAATTTAACAGTAAGATGTCTACTGTGGCTAGGGTATTGTGATAAAGGGGAGGTCTGAGGGGTTGGCAAGAGCCAATTTTGATAGATCATGGTTGGAAATTCCAATTTTAATCTAAATGTCATGGGAAGCTGGTTTTAAGCAGGAGAATTACATGGTATGATAGAAAGATTTCTCTGGCTGGTGTGTGGACAGTCGATAGCAGAGAAGGGCCAGAGGAGAATGGGGATGACAAATTGTGGGTTTTCAACTGTTGCCCATGTGAGATGATGTTGCCATGAACTTGTGGTAGTAGTACAGAAGATGAGAAGTAGGAATATGTCTTATTATGGATTTTCAAACACATGAAAATAGAACTCTTTTTGATGTATTACAATGAACTCTTTTTATATGTATTACCCAGCTGCAGCCACCATCAACTTTCTGCTATTTTTGTATCCATTCTCACTTTTTATATTCTGGGGTATTTTAAAAGTAAATCCTATATACCACATCTTCTTTATCCATTCGGTTGCTTCCATGTCCCGGCTATTGTAAATAGTGCTTCAGTGAACATTGGGGTACATGTATCTTTGCAAATTATGGTTTATATATACAATGAAATGTTACTCAGCCATAAAAAAGAACAAAATAATGCCATTTGCAGCAACATGGATGGACCTAGGGATTGTTATACTGAGTGAAGTAACTCAGACAGAGAAAGACAAGTATCATGATATTGCTTATATGTGGAATCTAAAAAAACATGGTACAGGGCTTCCTAGGTGGCACAGTGGTTAAGAATCGCCTGCCAATGCAGGTGACACGGGTTCCATCCCTGCTCCAGGAAGATCCCACATGCTGTGGAGCAACTAAGCCCGTGAGCCACAACTATTGAGCCCATGTGCTGCAACTACTGAAGCCCACATGCCTAGAGCCTATGCTCTGCAACAAGAGAAGCCACAGCAATGAGGAGCCCGCGCACCACAACGAAGAGTAGCCTCCACTCGCCGCAACTAAAAGAAAGCCCGCACACAGCAAAAAAAGACCGAACACAGCCAGTAAAATAAATAAATAAATAAATAAACTTATTTATTTAAAAAAATGGTACAAATGAACCTATTTTACAAAACAGAAATAGAGTCACAGATGTAGAAAACAAACTTATGGTTATCAATGTGGGGAAGGGAGGTGTAAGAAAAACCCGAACGAACTTTCTGGCCAACCACTGTCATGGGCAGCTGAAGCTTAGGGGAGAAGTCCGATCTGAAGACATATCAAAGAGTCATCTGGCCATCTGGGATGAGAGTCCAGACTCTAGATAATGAAGAGAGGAGCTCTGGGGCACTCCAGGGTTTGCGGATGGGAAGAAGAGAAAGAGCTGGCTAAGGGTTTAAGAAGGAGTGACTAATGAAGTAAGAAGAAAACCAAGGGAATGTGGTGCTCACCTTAAAGAAAAGAAGGTGTTTGAAGCAAGAGGGAGTGGTTGATTGTGCTGGGTATAGTGAAGACTGAGAACTGATCCTTGGATTTAACAGCATGAAGAGAGATTGCATTTGGAGGTATGGAGACAAAATCCTGATTGGATAAAGCACGGGCAGTATTGAAGTGGAGATACTCAATATAGCTAGCGCTTTTGAAGACTTAAACATCAGAATGTACCGTCCTTATAATGAGGTGCTTTATAATAATAAGAAAGTAGTCACAATACTTTAAGGTATATGCTATTTTATAGTTAACAAAATTCTTCATAAACTTGTGTAAAATTCAGGTGTCATCATAGATACATGTTTAAATGTCAGATGGGTTTATCCCATTTTAAAACCTTACTACTAAGAATAAAGAAGTATTCTGAGGAGTTGGTATAAGCCAATGAATGTAGGTCATGGTGGGGAATTCCAGTTTTGGTCAGCTTCTTGCCTGAATGACAGGGCTGGTTGGTAGTAGACTTAGGCCCAAGTCTATGTCTTCTGCTTCTCATGACACAGATTCTTTCTACTATGTTGCATCATGTCTTTGATGAACTTAAGGTCAAGATTCTCCTCTTTAAGAATGTAAGGATTTAAAAAAATTGATAACAACTTCTGGTCCATGCTGAATAGTATTCTGTTTCTGCAAGTATCAAGACTGTCCGTACAATGTCACCCTCAAAGGACAGAATCTTTAAAATTTCCTAGTTTTTGTTTAAACAATCCATTAGGATTTGTCATTCATGAATTTTAAACGTTACCTTGAACTTTGTTTCTCTTCATAGCGCAAGTGTCTAGGGTACAAAACTGAAGGCCCATTGAAACGAAGTATTCTGGTAATTGCAAGCAATAAGATTTATCCTGGTCCTGAGAGAAATATTAATGACGTAATGGTTGAAGCCTCAGAAAGCAGAGATATTTTACTCATGACCACAAGTAAATCCTGATTAAAATCTGTTGGCATGATATTATGATTCTGAGAAGCCAAATCTAGAGGGACCAGAGTAATATAGTCCAGGCATATAGTTTTCTGATGAGCTCACTGTATAAGGGGACAAAGCTGGGAATATCTTGAGGAATGAAAGTTAATATATCCTTTATTAGACAATTTCTCTGGTCTATCAATTTGCTCACTGGGCTTTTGATGACAGCTGTATGGCACATAATCTAACACCGAGGTCATTCTCCTGAAGCGCAGGTACTCCTCACTGCTGAGTGGAAGAATATCTACATACTCCAGGTATTAGAAGGCAAAGATGATTTAATTGGGGTTAAGAGCCAGATTTATATTCCACTGGTCTCTAGGTTTCTTGAAACCACAGTCTGCATCTAATTCCACTTGTACACTCAGTGCAGGGCCTGGCTCAGAATGCTCATTTTGTGTGTGTGGAGCAGTCTTGAGCTCATTAAATGTAGGGTGATGGCTCCTCACATGCCAGTGGGTGATGATCTAACGAAGAATTCTCCCTACATGCTGTCCTATTTCTGAGAACTCGAAGTGATAAATATTAGAACCTACTTTAAAGTAACATTTTAATATTTTCTTAAAAATTGTTTAGGACTTAATAGGACTGCAAATCTAGTAAGTCAATTAACTCCCAATCTTCCAGTGATATCCTCAGCTGTGCTTTGTGTTGCAGAGTCAGGAATGCTATTTCCAGAGATGCTAGGTTCCCTGACCAGAGAAAACCAAATCACACCCCTGAGAGACACCACCTAGAGACACCTTTGTCTTGTCTGTGTCAGTATAGCATGTATTTTTACTTTGCATATTAAGCAACTATTTTTTTCTGGCTTAGCATATATTTGCTTCTCTGTTAATTTGGCCCTATGTAGGAAAAATGATTAAGAACATCATTAGAAAACATAATATAGGCCTTCTCTCCTGGAACCAAAATTCTCAGGTTTTATTTTATTTTCTGCCATTGGGAGCCATCTTTTTTGGAAGTGTTATTCAGAAAGAGAAGTTGTTATTTAATATAACAACTGAGCTAGGTTAGAGCATATTCTCTGATTTCTCAAAATAAGGTGTGACGATTTAAATAAAGAGAATGGTGAATCTGAAAATGGTTGAATGGTTAAGGTAATTGCTTGTAAATTTTTCATCAAAATATATTCTTCAGAGTAGGAACATTTCAGGAATAGTGATTTTCCCTACAGACATTACTCTTAGGATATTTGGGTGATCAGTGATTATCAATAGAATATTTTTAATGGAAAGGTAGTAAAATTATATCTTTCAAGTTCATTTACTAACCATTGGAAGAAGGATAACCCAAAGTTTTACAGATTTTTTTTTTCCCCCGAAGGCTTAAAATGGAGGTGGGGAGCATATAGACTCATGGCAGCTGCTTGTATTGACTTTATGGAATGGAAATTGGAACTAGAGAAAGGTGAAATCGCCTGCAATTAAAAAGGAATATTCTAATTCTAAGACTATGTTAATAGCAGATTGGGAAGTGAGCTCTCAGTTTGTCGTGGGTGCTCTGCTGTGCCACTCACATCCCTGTTCCAGACTGCAGAATGTATTTCCCCAGCTGCTGGGTGTGCTGCCCATGGACAGCCCTCAGCTGTCAGTTCTCTCTGGGGATTGTTCTTGGCTGAGGAGACCTGTTTCTCTTAAGGCCACTCCTCATTTCTGTGGTCAGACTGCATCCAGTGGCTGAACAATGCCAAGGTATAAAGGCCTGGATTCCTTGATCCAACTCTGAAGGCCCTAACTCCAGAGCTTCCCTGGGATTGGCTGAGCCTTTACTGTGACTTCTTCAGCCCAAATCCTCCCTCTGTCCAGCTGTTTCCTTCACGCCCCACAGGTGTTAATCCCAAGAGAACTTGCTGCTTAACTTCTTGCACACAGATCTCCCTCTGACTCTGCTGCCCAGGAATGTGACCTAGACCTAAATAACTCTGTTTTCTCCATGGTCAATCTAAGGTATTCCTTCAGCATTTGTACGTGAGAGCAGATGTCATAGTTTTCCTTTGAAATAATTTTCTTTTGATTTCCTTGGGGTTTCACCATCTATTAGCCATCTATTAATGGAATTCTACCAAGAATTTACAGAAGACAGAGGGATCTGGGGAAACTCGTTCAGAAGTGTTTCAGTTTATGGAAATGATGCAAGAGAATAGATTTTCTGCACAACTATCAGTGGACATATTGTTCAGGTAAAACTTAGTAAGGGTATTGACCATTCTGTTTTCAAAATAGTAAAGCCAAACTGTGTGTATTTCTGAATCCAAATAATGCACAAAAGGTTCTACAAGGATTTGTATAAATGAGGCAGGGCGTCTCTAATACGGATTACTTTTTTCTCAGAAAATTGTTAAACGAAATTATCCAGGCTGTAGGACTATAACTTTTATCATTTCTCCTTCTTCTCACCCTTTCCTCCTACAAAATGGGTGCGAGGCCATAGACCTCCTTGTGTGGTTCTGCCTCATCGTCAGCATGGTGCTAATAAGAAGGGAGGAAAAGGAGGAAAACATCTGCATTCTTCCAAGAATCCATAGATTCCAAAGATAGGAGTATTATGTTCACTCTCATGGTAGTGAGATCCTGTTCACCAGTCTGTTGTTAGAGGATTATGGCCAAACTGTAACTCTTACTCCAGTGTGGCTCTGACGGCAGTGGAACTGAGAAGAACCAGAAACTGCTGCTCTCCACTGCTTAGTGTCAGGGGACCATGACTGCAAGCTGTCTTGGGATGGGCTGGATTGAAGCACTGGCAGTCTGCACTGTTGCTGTGGTTGAATCCCTTCAGCTTCTTAGGGTCCATTCTCTTTCTAGGTAGTACGTAATTATCATAGACAATAAAGTAAAAAAAGGATAAGTATAGATTTATTAAGAGCATGGCTTTGTCGTCAGGCAGATTCAGGTTGCAGTTCTGATTCTGCCACTCACGTGTGAACTTGGAAGAGTTTTCTTTTCTTCTATTTTTACTCCCCAGTTATCCTTTAAAATACCAATATGTGTAATGCCAGAAATTCAAACAGTCCAGAAAAGTATACAATGAAATGGAGTCTCCCTTACATCTCGGGTCTCCTTTTCATTTCCTTTCTCTAATGGCAACCACTAAACAGTTTCTTGCGTGTCTTTCAAGAACCTTTCTATGCATGGTAACAACAGACATATGTGTAGGTTTATCCTTGTTTGGAAACACAGAATCTTACAACATATATTCAGTGTTCCTCATGTGCTTGTTTTCAACATAATAATGTAACTTAAAGGATAGTTCACATCACTGCATACAGACCTATCTTATTCTTTTTAGTGGCTGCATTGTATTCCATTGAGTAGATGAGCCATGAGTGGATAGGTGTACCCTGGTATATCTAATTCTTATTGATGGGCACTAATGGTTTCTCATAAATTGCTATTACAAATAATAATGTAATAAACATCCTTGTACATCCATCTTTGAGCACCTGTACGGTCAGTTCTTTAAAGTAGAATGTCAAAGTACGTGGGTATTTGAATTTTTGATAGATGTTGCAAAACAGGGCAAATGTCCCAATTTCTTGGAACTTCAGTTTTCTATTCTGATTAAAGTTGCTAAAATGGGGATAGCAACAATACCTATCTCATAGGGCTGCTGGGAGGATTAAATAAGATTATGATTCAGTGTTGCCAGATGTAGCAAGTTAAAATACAGGACATCCAGTTAAATTTGAAATGCAGGTAAACAATGACAATATTTTAGTAAAACTGTATCCCAAATATTGCATGGGACACACTTAAACTAAAAACTTATTGGTTGTTTACCTGAAATTCAAATTTAATTGGGTGTCACTTATTTTTATTTGGCAACCCTATATATTAAGGGGTCAGTACAGTCCCTGGAATACAGTAAGCACTAAATAAATTATTCATTTCTATAATTCTTATTAGACATTCAGGGAAATGCTATCATTCAACAAATGCTTTTAGAAAGAATGATTCTATATTCATTAATTTACTTATTATTCATTCAACAAGTACTGAGTGCCTGCTCTAAACTAGGCATTATTCTAGACCCTGAAGATACAGTGGTGAATAAAACAAAGTCTGTATAAGCAGATGAATACATGTTGTAGATCTAACATGTCCTTGAGATTAAAGAAGAAACCAAGCTCAGTGTGTGTGGATTGATTGGTTAATTAGGTGAGGTCAATTATACTGATCTTTTTTATTTACTTATTTAATTTTAATTTTAATTTTTTTACTTATTTTATTGGCTGCATTGGGTCTTCGTTACTGAGCGTGGCTTTCTCTAGTTGTGGTGAACAGGGGCTACTCTTCGTTGCGGTACACAGGCTTATCATTGAGGTGGCTTCTCTTGCTGCGGAGCATAGGCTCTAGGCACTTGGGCTTCAGTAGTTGTGGCACATGGGCTCCATAGTTGTGGCATGTGGGAATCTTCCTGGGCCAGGGATCGAACCCGTGTCTCCTGCATTGGCAGGTGGATTCTTAACCACTGTGCCACCAGAGAAGTTCCCTGACATTCTTTATTATCTTCTTTCTCTAGCATGCCAACGTAACTTCTGTAGCTTTTGAGGAAATCTTCTTTTCAAGCATCTGTGTTAATAGTGGGTAGTCAGGAGCATTAGATTGTGAAAAGGATGACAGAAGCCTTGAGGAGATCAATGAAGATCTTCTCCTTCTGTCCCTTAAGCTTCAACAATGGGCTTGGTGTCTTGCTCAAGGTAAATACTTGATTTCTAGCCTCTGGAGCCAATGGTTCAGTGACATGGAGAATGGTAGGTGGTATCCCACTCCCATTCTCTCAAGGAGGTTCTCAGCAAACTGCAGCAGCTTTTAGTATGCTATGCCTTATCAGGAGGAAGCAGGTTCAGACCAATTTATCAACAATTATTAGATACAGTTGCTATGTCTCACCGCTTTTTCTCAGAACTCAGGTTCTCTGATGTTCTGAGAGTAGATATACGGTTAGTGGGTATATTTTTAAAAATTCTTTCCTCAAAATAATTCTAGTCACCATTCTGTGTCAGTTTAACCCCATATGTTTAATGTTACCTTTGGAATTTAAATTTTATGAGTCCTTCTCTTGAATTTTACCTTCTTATGGAGTGATTGGCTTGTGAGCTAACTAAGGTAAAGGCTAACTTATTACCCCAACATCTTTGAAAAACTTTATTCAAAGAAGCAGTAACTAGATTATGTCCATTTCAAAGCCTGAAACAATTATGTGCTGATACTGAAAATTGAAGCATACTTAAGAATCTTGAAATATCTTGATTCAGTGCTATTATGTGAATTAACTTGCTTTCAGAGTATTTTTTTTTCCACAGTATATCTTTCCATCTCTTGGTGTCAGCTTTCAGAGTATTTATATACTACAAATCCTCTACCAGAGTGGGAGGGCTCTTCTTGACAAAGGTAAAAGCAAAGTTTGAAGATGTTGCATCTGTGGAGCCAAGTGTCATTGTCATGGCCCACAAGGCCATCCTGTGTTCCGTTCACAGAGCTAAGATGCAAACTTACTTCAAACATGAGCTTTGAGAACAGCTGCACCACACATGGAGAGTGTCTGTTTTTGCTGTTTCAGGATGATGACAAAATGAAATTACTATACAAGCTAAAATCTTAGAAGAAGTCTAGAAATATTTTGAAGATGAGTTTTAAAGGAAATTTTCCTACCTGTCCCTCCAGTCCTCTGATATGTCTTTGATATTGTGTGGTCAGTGGTGGTGGCAGTGGGTAGGAAAAGAAAAATGGTGGGATTTAAAATATATACGATTTAAATTCCTTTGCAGATGTTTATCAGTTTATACTTATTGGTAAGGTTTGGGTGCTTCTGTAGCTATGACCCTTAGTGCTCACTGCAGTGTATCTCTGAGGTCCTAGTTAAGTGCAGTTATAATTATCTGGTAAGAAAGAACAGGAAATAACATGAAAAAACTCTGATTGTGTTATACATATTGCTTGTTCTATAGATAAATAGTCAAGTAACAGGCTTAACCAAGACATCACACACTGCATATGGTTTACTGATGTTTCCAGGCCATTTTTCTTCAAAACCCTAATTACACCTGTAGAGTGTTACTTTCTCCTCTCCAAAGTAATCCGTTTTGTACTTCCTCTTCTTCTCTGTTCAGTTTCTGGTAGCCTCTTTGAGTCATAAGTTTCTATCACAATCTTCTTTCTAAGCGTTATGGTCTCTTCTTGGTAGGATGCTGTCTACAGATTTGACAAATGTACCTGTGGGTTGGTTGTGTAAGTTATTGATGAAGTAGTTGGATAGTGCTAGGGTCAGGGTTGACATTCAGGGAATACCGCTTGCTGTTTTTTGTCATATTGGCAATCAGTTTTGAATAATACTTCCTCTGAGGAAATTTCCCCCGTGATTGTGTACTTTCACAATATTTTGCTTCAAGTTCAGAAAAATTTTATGTCTAACAACATTGTTGCCTGGTGAAGTTCTCTATAAATCATATCACCACAGAGGTGATAATGTGTCCTATGGAATTTGTACTTGCACATACCAGAAAGTTTTTAAGATTTCAAATACTCTTAGTCATAGACTTTGGAAGCAAAGTGTTTGGAGTGCTGCTTTTTAGGGAAGGACTTTCCATCGGGATAGATGGAGAGGGGTAGGTGACCAAGGATATGAGTAGGTATTGGGAGATATCTGGAGTTACAAAGGGACCTTTTGGGAAGAGGAACTCTGAGGTTTATGTTCTGGGCAGAGGGCAGACAGGTGGCAAGAGAGAAAAAGAAGAAAAGGAGTAGAGAGATAAAGTAAGGGAGACCGGGTGCGTGCAAGATATAACAGATATTTTCTGCGTTCTTGGCCTACTGGATGACATTAGCAGACTAGTGGCCAGATCTTAGTAGGGGATGGTCAGATGATTTATTCTGAATGTTTTTCTATTTTTGGAAATACTTAATAAGTTAGAAAGTAGAAGGTACAATACAGATAGGGGCGCGTGTGGGTAGGAAGAAAATGGGCCCAAGGATCTGGCCTTAGGAAAGGAATTTTTCTCTGCTTTATCTTTGTTGTATTGTCCCAGTAGGAATCCATATTGACCATATCAGATTTTTCCTTATCAGAGATTCTTTGCTTGACCTGGGGTTTTGCAAATTTTTTTCTTAAAGATATTTTATTCCAGTATTTTTCCAAGTATAGCAGTTAATTCAGTAATTCCCATGGATACCGCAAGACTTTTAAATACATCTTTCCAATTGCTTTGGTTTTGTCAGGGAAATATTATGACACTAGAGACAAACAAGTTAGAATTAAGTAAGAAAACTCAGGTTTTGGTTTATTCCACTGAATAGTGGCTATTGTTACTTATCTGTGAAAACTTAAGTCTCAAATGTGCATTTAAAAATGTATAAAAGATCATGTAGAGTTTCATTTTTACTTGGGTTGATTTTTCCATTTGGGTGGAAGAGGTAGGACATGGTACTTCCTGGAGCTTATAGTATCCAAGTAGGAGGAATAGGGGCTTGCAAATGACTGTTAGTATCATCTCAGCTTCTTCATGAAGCAGATGCACTTTTAATAGAGACTTCAGGGCAATTCAGTAGCAGTGCAGTTTCATGAATAAAGACATGGTCTTCTTCTCAGTCTCATTTTATGTGAGATACTGTCCCCTGAGAAATGTCACTAATGCTCCAAAGGAGATACCCTAGGAGAACTAGACCAGCACATAATCCATCCATACCTGTAAAAATAAATAAAACGAGATTTAAAGGCTTCCCAGGGTCTCTCATTGTCATCCAACTAGATAAAGTGCAGAAAAGTATGGCATTGGAAAAATGGTTGAATTCTGGCTAGAGATGAAAATGCTGCAATTGAAAACTTTCCAGAACAACATGTACTTGGATCTGTATTAAAGAGAAATTCTTTGAGTGTTTAAGCCAAATAACCCAGCAGGGTTGATAGTGTGAGGCATATTTCACAGTTGTATAAATATTTAAAACTGTTTTCCAGCCTATAAAACAAGTAAATTAGGTTGTTTTTTAAAAATTGCACAACGAAATTAACCTGCCCACCTTAACTTGCTGGGGAACCTGCCCTTCTTGTCCCAGCCATCTCTCCTAGAAGGGAATCGCTGAGAAAGAAGTGTGATGAAGGTTTCCAACTCAGAAAACAAAGCTGGTGTACATTTCAGAGAATTTCAGAAGGAATGATTAGCATCACGGATACTGCCACAGGTGGTCTGTTTCCAGATGGCCTGTCTGCCTAACTTGTCGCGTGGGGCCTGACCAACTAGACATAAGCTTTTCATCATAAACCCCTTTGGACCTGGTGAAGGGTAGACTTGGGACTCCATTATATACACGAGCCTCGAAGAAAACAGTACAACATCCTGACCGTGTTCTCAAATATTGAGCTGTTCGTCCTAGCTGTTAGAAGGCCACCAAGCCTGTCCGTTGGCCAGAGTGCTGTGGTTGATTTGTAGGTGGTCTTTCTTGTGCTGTCTTCCCAGGCTTCTTTTGTCACCCACTGCTGTTGTTGTTCTTTCCAGAAGTTTTCTTCTTTTCCTCTTACTTGCGTTTTAGCTGTTGCCCTGGACTACTTTCCCTTGCCTCTGTCCTCTTCTCTTATTGTCTCCAGTTAAGCAGACTTCTGAGACAACAGCACTGATGTTTCTGTGTTTATTAATAGAGTTTGAAAAGAATGTTAATGACTGAATTTATTCCCTTCCTTCCCCCTGAGGTTTTTTTTGTTTTTTTTTTTTGTTTTTTTAATGTTCTGACCAAGGATATGCAAGTAAGAGTTAATAGCTGCTGTATAAAGCTGCGGCACCATGGGGTGATGGAAAGAGCACACAGCCAAGAGCTAGACCTTCAGAGTCTAGCTCCAGGGATAACTAACTCACTGAGTGTCTTTGGGCAAATCACTTGACCTCTCTGGGCCTCAGTTCCCACATCACTCAGGTAAAAGACTTTGTTATGCAAGATTCTTAGAATTTAGCAGTCTAGAAAAAAGTCTTATCTGCTTCTTCTGTCATATGATGCTCCATTGTGAATACATTCTCTTGATTCTTCTCTGTTCCTGAAAAAACAATTAATTTTGTTTTTGTTCTTAGACTGCAGAATGAGAAATGGATGAATGTCAAAGTGGGAGACATCGTTAAATTAGAAAATAATCAATTTGTTGCTGTGAGTATTTAGTATTGTTTAAAGAATTTATCTCAGGTTAAAATAGCATATGCACTAAGCTATTTACATTTGCAAATTTATTAAATCTGTACCAATTTAGCATAATTAAGGAGGGAATACCTGGATGTATTATTAAAAAGTCTCAATTATAAAATATTTTAAAAGACATTGATTAATTACGTTCAGTAACATGATAACTCACATTATTTCCTTTGGTATATTTTAAATTAATAGATAAAAAATATTTAAATTCAGGCTGCGAATTGTTTGATGTAAATAAGAGCTTTTAAAATGCTCTAGATTACTTTAAAAATAGTTTGTTCTCACATAGTTTGAATATTATCCCCTAATAATGGAATTAATACTGTTAACTTGCAGTATTTTAGAAGAAAAGATTAGCTAGAGAAAGAGAAAATGGGTGCTCTTTCCTGAATAATCACAATCAGAAAATGTCAATGGGATAGTCTTAATAAATGCTATTTATGAGGTTTTACTTTGTATATCAAATGCACTATAATTTATATTCTCAAGCTGCCTATGTTACAATTTCCTTAATAAAATTCAAGGGGTCAGTTCAAACTAAAATATATGTGACTAACTATAGTTCATATTAAATGCAAGGCTACAAAAGCTATTCAGATCAGAGATTAAAAATTCTATTGTAATCTTTATGTCAAGTATATATTAGATTACTCATGAAAACTTTTGTGTTAATGCCATTTTATCAAGTTGTGTTCTTCATTAAATTTGAGACATTTTCCCACAGGCTAAAACAAATGACCCTAAGATCTAGTTACAAAAACAACTCAGTTGAGAATCTTAAATGTTCACTTTCAGAAACAGTCTTCTTTCATTAATGCATCATCTGTGAATACTGATTCTCTGGAAGAGCCCATGCTAAGGCGACTAGGCAATGGACAGGCCATTCAAAAAGAGTCCACCCTTTAAATAGAGAAGTGCTTATTTCTCTGACAACTTCAAGTCTTTGGAAAATAGCTGAGAACCAAAGATAAGCAAAGAGGTGTTGATGCTGCCAAAACCAAGGTCTCACAGTCCATGTGCTGTAACCTGGGTTTCTCAGACATCGGGCAGTCTGACAGGTCTTCACAATCTATTTACTTTTACATTGGACACAGTTTAAAGTAGCTTGTCCAGCTTATTTTCCAGCTCATTAAAGATTAGGAGCAGTACACTGCGGGTAGCATCTGCTAGAAGAACATACCCTGTAGGAAAGATTGAGGCTTAGTGTAAGATACAGTGTAAGAACACTTGGTGGGGAATTGGATGAGAACGAGTCTTTGCTCCATTCCTTCAATGACAACACTTTATTTTCTCTGCCTTTGGTTTGTTTCTTCATGTGTCAAATCAAGGTGCAAGACCCCTATATAATCTCAAAGATCCCTTCCAGACCTTACTTGCTGTGATTCTCTGTCAGAGCTGAGACTAGACTACAAGATTCTTACAAGCAAAGAACACATGGATTTGTCTGGTCTGTAACACCTAGTGCCATATAGGACCATAGGGGGCAGTTAGTAAATATTGGCTGAATGAATTAATTTCAGTCTTTTGTAAGAAAGAAGACATAAAAAAAAAAAAAGAAAAATGGATATAAATTTCCAAAATTCAGGGTGTTCTGGATCAATGGGGGTACTAATAAACAGATCTATATTCCCTAATTAAGAAAAGATCACCTGTGTTCAGGGTTCTTTGCTTAAGAAGAAAAGGCTCCATATAACTCAGTTTAGTTCTTTTATACTTTCAGTTAAGATAATTACAATGAAAAAGTGTTGGTGCTTCCAAGTGGATAATCTTAACTTTTATTAAAATGGGCACATATAGAATTCTAAGATGTGCGCATTTAAAAAATTTTTTTGGAAAATACTTTATTCCAGGAATGGTGCTAGATTATAGTGGAATTAGCAAAAATTATAGTATCCCAAACATTTAACTATTATTTTATTTGGAATTGAATATTTCAGGGGAAATGCCAGGTAATTTCTGTTCCAGGTATTCAGTAAAAACAATGTGTTTTAAGAGCCATAGGGATATACTGTAGCAGGAGTAAATATTAAAGTGAACTCACTTGTTCACTAATATTATAGCATGTTCATTTATCAGATTCTTTGAGGTGAACTCCATAAGGGCAAGAGTCAAATCTGTGTCTCAGCTCTCCTAACTGCAAGGACCTCATGGACAGCGTATCTGTGCTCCAACTTGCCCTCTAGCCTTGATACTCTAATTTGCACTTCTCTTGATCCTTGTTTTCAATTCAGTTGTATTTTCTGTGTTATGGTGCACGTTTGCTCGTTCTCGCAGACCTTTCTGTGGAATGAAGCATGGAAGTCAAGTGTAAGTGCAAGCATCACGCGAAAAGAAACCAGTTGCAGGAGCACATCATTAGCATTGGTTTAAAGTGATCCGACATTTAGATGAGTTCCCATGAAGTCAGCAATCCATGTGTCCCAAACTCATCCAACAGAACTTTCTTCAGTGAAGAAAATGTTCTATATTTGTGCTGTCCAGTTATAGAACAGCCAGTAGCACCGTGTGCATACTGAGCGCTGGAAATGTGGCCAGTGCAACGGAGGAACTGAATGTTAAATTCTATTTAATTTTAATTAATTTAGATTTAAATAATCACATGTGACTTGTGGCTACCTTATTGGACAGTGCAGATGTAGCCTTTTCATTGTGGCTACATGATTGGGGTGGAAATGCTTATTTAAACCCTGCTCTTCCCCTAGGTCCCATTCTTCCTGCCTTCACTAGGAGGGACAGCCCCAAAATAACACTGAGCATCTTGCACCCCCTTGCTTGCCCCCACTCAGGCGTGACTTCTCTGATTGTTGAGTGTGGGCACAGTGAATGGTGTGCGTGACCTGGCACCTCCTTCCTTCCCTTTCTCTCTGGGCTCCGTCAGAGAGTACGGTTCTGCCCTGCTCATTCACAGTAGCAATTTTACAGAAGTAAATCCCCGTGGTGGAAGTAGCGGGAGGGTCCAGGTAGTTTCAAGCTTCCCGTGAGCTTCACCTATGGCTTGATGAGTCTGTCTAACAGGGATGTGAAGTATTAGCAAGCCCACTCGGCCCACAGACCTATAGCCTGGTCTCCGACAGCTTGATCAGTAACAAAGATGGTATATTTATCTCCATTGATCTCTGTCTGACTCCTACAATTATAGCTCTGTTGGTTTAATCTTTGGATAAGTGAGGAAGGGAGTCCTCCAAATGCCAAATACCACAGTGCCTCTTGATTAGGTCACTTTGTTCAAAATTTTTCCACGTGCAGCTACTATGAAACTGTTTTCAAGGGAAAATAAATGTTTCTATGGGTGAACTTCTGTAATCGCTTAGAAATGCTAATATACCTTCCTGCTCCCTGGCATCAGCTGGCGGGGGCTGTCAGAGAGCTTACATTTGGGGAGCAACAGTCACAGTTCTCTAAAAGAGACTCACTGCTGAGCTATTGCACTGAGGTGGGTGTTGGGAAACCAGATCATGAAGATCATGATAATAATAGCTCACCTTTATTGACTACGTGCCACATGCCAGACAGTATTACAAGCTCTTTATAGGACTTAACTCATTTAATCCTCTCATTAGCCCAATGACGGCAGGTTATGTACTATTATTGTTCCCATTTTACAGATAAGGAAATGGAGGCACAGTGCCATCAGATAGCTTATCAATAGGAGAGCCAGGAATTAAACTCCCTCTGGGTTTTAACCCCACTCTTTACTACTACCATATGCTGCTCCTGCCTCCATGAGAACCGTTGTCCTAATTACCTTGAGCCTGGGCTTCCAGAGTCAGGGCCTCTAGGCTTGGATGCTGGAAGTGAAGGGACCAGAGAATGTTGTACCCAATTCTGATGCATAACCTTTAGCCATCCAAACTGAAACTTTCTAACTTGAATTATGTCACCTTATCAGTACATTTTAAGCAAGGAAAGGAGCTTGCCTGAGATGGCCAGTTAGTTGGCATGTTCAAGTTACTCACCTTTGTTTTCCAGATAAGGAACTCCTACTGCATGCCCCCTGGACCCCTACCTTTTAAAAAAAATTCTCAAACACTTTTAGGCTGAATTTCCAGAGCTCTTAATTTTATGTTGGGACCAAGAAAAAAAATGTAGAGCATAATTCAGTTATCACAACGAGACTGACTTGTGTTAGAAGCACCAAGTAAACTGTGAGAAAAACACACTGCAGGGTTCTTGATAGTGCCAGACCCTGGACCCTGGGGGTCCAGGCATACCTTCCTCCTTTACTTGATAGCAGTGCTCTTGTCTTGTTTAGCTTTTCTTATCTGGTGGTAGAAATAAACATCTTACTGGACATGAGCATATTTGAACATCACATGAATTCAATTGTTTAGCTCATTTGAAAAAAAAGTCTACCCTTCATCCCCTCCACAAGAAGGTCTTCATGTTTTAGGTGTTTACAACAAGAAATTTTTGCTTTAAAATAAAGGCATTCTTCTGTTACAGGAACTGAAAATTTCATCTTAAGAAATTAAAGGGCTAGTTTGACCTAACTCTGGTCGTGCTTGTGGGCAGGCTTTGTCTCTCTTGACCCATCATCAGGGCATCTCACCCAGTCTTTTTAAAATTAATTAATTAATTAATTAATTTATGGCTGTGTTGCATCTTAGTTGCAGCACACGAGCTCTTTGCTGGGGGTGCACAAGCTTCTCTCTAGTTGTGGCACATGGGCTCAGTAGTTGTGGTGTGTGGGCTTAGTTGCCCTGTGGAATGTCAGATCTTAGTTCCCCGACCAGCGATCAAACCCGTGTCCCCTGCATTGGAAGGTGGATTCTTAACCAATGGACCACCAGGGAAATCCCTCATCCAGTGTTTTTAAGCACCATTTTTGCACATCCTTACAGGGAGGCTGTTTTGTGGTTTTTATTTATTTTAAGTTTTATAGCTTCAAGTCAGAGCTACTCTTTTTACTCTAATTGCTGAAATAAATCTTCCTTTTTTAAAAATATATGAGATATTCAACATGTATTTGTTGGATCTGAAATTTTAAATAAAAATATTAACTATAATCTTACACATTTTCATTTTTATGACTTCATTCTGATTTTTGCCCATACCAACATATTTTTCCATAAGTATACTCATACTGCATGAGTCATTTTGGATTTTTATTTTTGGACTGTAAAAGAATAAAAGATAATTTTGTAGTTGATAAAGAAAATAAAGAAGAATTCCATGTTTTAGAATGGCTTAAAAAAATGAGGGGAGATCCAAATATGGTGTTCCAATTAATTCTACAAATTTATCTTTCCATCAGGTTATGAATCAAATCCCAGTATTCTTTCACCATTGTAGTTTTGGTTTTTGAACACCAATGAAGCAAAATACTGTCTGTTTTTCATAGTTGTATTCCAGTGATTTGGTAGCCAACCAGAGGAAAGAGTATACATTTTGGGATCAGAGTTCTGAGTTCTAGTTCTAGCTTTGCCCTTTAAGCTCCACGCGGTTGTCTCCATGAGGCCATATGTATGACCTTAAATTGCTTGGAGCCTTGAGTTCCTCTATTAGATGTAATGAAACATTCACCATGACTTTGTAAAGGCTATGGGTGTTACATGAGTTAATTAAGCTCATCCAGTGGTTGTGAGGCCAGAAATGGCCTTCCCAGGTCTCTTATACACACAATGGGAACAATATCATCCCGTCATAGTGTTGTTGACAGAATAAGGTGATGCAGTTACAGCAGAGTGTTTTGTAAACCCTTAAACAATTGTACAGCTTTCAGGTGTTATAATCACTTGAGGTTTTGCTTCATTTGCTCTTTAATTCAACAGACATTAATTGTGCCTAATAAATCTAGGAGTCCAGTATCATTGGCGCTTAGAACTCAAAGATGTTCAAGGTTTCAAGGTTCCTCTGGCTGGTGTATTTGTTTCAGGTTTCCATGAAGCCCCTGCTTGGGCTTTTTGTTAACTCTGGAGGGTGGGAGAAGGGACACTGTGTTGAAAAACATTCCTGGGAGACATAGTTGAGCCTTTCCTGGGAGGGCATGGGGAAAAGGCACCAATAATTGACGGAAAAATGTACAAATGGGGGTCTAAGGAAGATGGGTGTGGTTGGAATTAACTGATGCCTGGCCCCCCGTGAGTTCCAATTATCACAGCTCCACTTCCCTGTGCTTCATTCCTGCTAATGCCTCTGTCTCTGGGGACCTGCCCTCCATTCCATCCAGAATATTCTGTTAGGCCCTGCCTCAACTACCAACCTGATATACTCCCTTTCTCATTTGCATTCCTCCCATAGCATTTTGTTAATAAGACACTTAGAACCGTGTCATAGTCTGCCTTTACCAATCTATAAAATCCTTGAAGGAAAGAAGTTTTTATTTAATTTAGTACTCCTGGCAGTATATGCCTTAGATTGCCTAGATTTGCATCCTGGTGCCCTACTTACTACGTGGCTGCAAACAAGTTACTGAACCTCTCTCGGCCTCACTTTGCTTATCTATAAAGTGCAGATAACAACAAGACCTACATTTAGTATTTCTTTGAGTTAAATATCAATAAAATATTGCTTGTAAGGCTAGTGGAATAGTGCCATACACGTAGTAGTACGTCTTCACCAAATTTTGGCTATTGGTATTATAAACACCTACAACTCAAACACAAGTTTCTGGATCAACTAGGAATTGGGTCCCTGAGAGATACTGAAGGGATCAGCTTAAGGAAGACTGACCTGAGACTCACAGAGTCATGGAGCTTGTTGGACCCTAAGACCACCCCTGTGTTGCTCCACTGCCTTTCCAGGACTAACAGGCTGTTACTGCAGCTCTCTTGCCATTCCTTTCAGAAGGACTACTGAGTGCATGTGGAAATAGGATGGCATGATGATGAGTGAGCTGGTCACTTATTCCCCTGGGTCCCCCGATGGCCCTGCCCTTCACACTTCCTCCTCAATTATAATGAATTTTAAAAATTTGAAGGGAGAAGTTAGCAAAAGGAAAGAACAAGGCTCAGCAGTGGGGCAGGGAGAACAGAGGAAGAATGAGGGGAGGCAGGACAGAGATCAGAGAGTGGGAAAACAGGAGGAAGGTTCAGAGGACATAGAGAAAGGGGACAATGGAGGTGACAGGAGGAGGCAGGAAAGGTAGAAGATAGGAAGGTAGAAGTCCCAGGTTCCCAGAGGGTAGAAAGAGCAGGAAGAGTTAGCCCAGAACCCAAGGGGTTTACAGTTCTCAGTTTATACCTCTAGGAAGTTGAGTCACTGCTCAAGAAAGAATCTAGTCACCAGGTGGCAGTGGTGCCTCAGTCACATGTCCTGAGCCAACAGTTCCTCCCCTTGTTTACAAAAATATGTGTTAAAGCAGCCGAGCTCAAAATTGAACAGTTATATTGGATAGTTCTTACCAGGCAGAGTTTTGAAAAAATCAACTCTAGGTACAAATGGGTATCTTTCTCTAAACTTCATAACTATTTTCAATCACGGATGACAGGAATTAGGCAATTCTGGATTTTGTTTGAAATGATCCTATTAAACTTGGGGAGGAGAACCATTGGACAAAGAGCCTGAAGCCCTACTGCTACCGTGCCTTATGCCTTTATTCATTGAAATTTAAATGTTAGAAATAAAGTTGAGGTAAAATTTCAAAACATTTTTTCACTTTAAACACAAGATGGGTAACTTTTGGCTCAAGAGGGGCACGCACTTTTCATGTGCTCTCTTCAGTGTAGGTTTCCTCTGGCCATATCGTTAGAAGTCAGAAAATAAATCATTTCTGCCTTGACAGGCATCTCTCACTCTTTCATCCAGAGTTGAGGAAGAGCCTTGATAGTGCAAACCCAGTTATTCTGTTAGGGGCTCGTCACCGAGTTGTTTTTTCTGTTCTGTTTCGTTACAACTTAGATAAAACTATATCCCTTCCCCCAACACATGCACCTACACCTTGCCTATTTTTGAGTTGAACATTTAAAAGCTTGAGACAATGAAATGATTGGGTGGATTCTAAATTTAACCTCTAGCATTTGAGAAAGGGACAGTTCTACTATTTAAAAAACAAAGGTAAGAAACGTTTATAGCTTTGGAACGTTGTATGTTTAGACAGAGCTAGAAAATTGTTAGGCTAATATGTCAAAATAAATTGCTAGAATTTTAGTCAGTTCTTTTTAGACATGCTCATCCTTCAGAATTTCATAAAAACCCTTATTTTAAAACCAACTTTGAAATTTCAAATAAACAATTTCACAATGTAGAAAGCTACCAGAATTCTAAAACTGAAGTGTGGTGGGTCATTTCCACAGCACAGATGGATGTCCGAAATGAATAATTTATCTCTGTGAAAGACCAGCTTCCCACCTCTGAATGTTTTCTGCTTTTACCGTGTTTTCTATTCTATCCTGCCCTCTTGCTTATCCCCTACTTTTCTTCTCTTTCCCTTTACTTACACACCACCATCTTTTTCTTTTCTCTTGTTTATCTTTTTAATTTTGTTTTTCCTTTAATCCTTTTCTCTTTTAAAAATTTCCTTGCCTCCCTTATTTTTGTCTATTGTTTTCAATTTCCTCCCTCCTACTTTACTTTTGTCTTTCCCCAATTTCTTTGCCTGCCCCCGCTCTTAACTGATAATCAAGGAATTAAAGTATGTGCATATAAGTATTTCCAATTATCTTATTCATGGGAGAAAGTTTTATATCTTCCATTAGTAATTAGCAAAGCAAGAAAATATAATTTTATATATTTCTATAAGAGATATATAAATTTTATATAGAAATATTTAAAAATTTTAAACATTTCTATTAAAAAAAGGTAAAGTGGCTATTAATTTATATGCTATCTCTGCCCTTGCCTTTGTTCTGATGGTCAAGGGTGTGCAGAGCAGGAACAAGGAAGTAGAGGGTGGGTTTGATTCAGGACATGTGGCAGAGAAGTGGAACAGAACTTCACCTCTCACTTTTTTCTAAGGCTCTGCTAGCTCATTAGTAGTGGGTGGCGGGGGGGGGGCAGTGATACAGTGTAGGAGGCTCTCAGTCAGTCTTCCCTCCTCAAGTATTCTTTCTCATGGTTTTTCAAAATAGGCTGATCTGCTTCTCCTATCAAGTAGTGAGCCACATGGCCTCTGTTATATTGAAACTGCTGAGCTTGATGGGTAAGTTATTATTAAGGTTAAAATAACTATTTAGATTGATTTTCAATTTATTTAAGAGTGATAGCTTTAGAAACAGGATCTGACTTAAACCTTGAACCTTATTCATAGATGTGGTATATGTATACAATGGAATATTACTCGGCCATAAAAATGAATGAAATAATGCCATTTGTAACAACATGGATGGACCTAGAGATTATCATACTAGGTGAAGTAAGTCAGACAGAGAAAGGCAAATATCATATGATATCACTTATATGTGGAACCTACAAAGAAGGACGCAAAGGAACTTATTTCAAAGCAGATATAGACTTGCAGACGTAGACTCACAGACGTAGAAAATAAACTTATGGTTACCAAAAGGGAATGGGGAAAGGGATAAGTTAGGGATGTGAGATTAACAGATACACACTATTACATATAAAATAGATAAACAACAAGGACCTACTGTATAACACAGGGAACTATATTCAATATCTTGTAAAAATCTATAATGGAAAAGAATCTGGAAAAGAGTGTATATATTCTTCATTGTATTTTCTTGGAAGAAATAAGACTAAATTGCAAAGTCCATTTGCTAATTACTTTGCAGATCTTGTGAAGCCTCTATTCTTTCTCTTGAATTTATTTATTTTAGAAACAGCAAGATAAACATATATAGGTAAGTAACTTTACATAGGGTCTTTTCACTGAGATTCCCTGGAAGGGTTCCCTGTTTTTAATTTCAAGTGATTCTCTAAGGAAAATGAGAGGAGTGGCTATTAAGATCCCTTGAAGAAAGAAGGACCGATGCTACTTTAGAAGGCAACTTTTGGAACTGGGTCAAATGAAGATGTAGAGAGAGAAGAGAGAAATGGAGTAGGATGCAGTTTTGACATTGATGCTAATTTGAAATTTAGTTATAGACCATATAGTAATTCTGTTTCAGTGGATTCAGTTTGTCTGTCTGACATAAAAACATTTATTGAATGCTTACATTTTAAAGATATTATATGTGTATTTTAGACGGATTTTATCATTTAATCCTGATGTAGGTACTACATAAGCCCTGTTGTATAGGTGAGAAAATGAAGGCTTCTAGTGACTGAAGAGTTCGTCCCAAACTTCCAAAGAGTAAAGCCAGGACTCAAACCTGGCAGTCTGACAAAAGAGCCCATTGTTTTAATCACTGCCTTCTAAATAAATGCTGTATTGAACTATTCAAATAGAGTTCAGCCTGTGTGATCCTACCCTTGGTTTAGACAGAAGCTAAAATAGTGCCAAGAGAGAAATTTATAGCAATACATGTATATACTTGAAAAGAGAAAAAGTCTCAAATCAATTATCTAATCTTCCATCTCATGAACCTAGAAAATAGAAAAATAAACCCAAAGCAAGCAGAAGGAAGGAGATAAAGAGCAGAAATCAATGAATTTGAAAATAGAAAAAAATAGAGAAAAATCAGCAAAACAAAGAGCTAGTTCTTTGAAAACATCAATAAAATAGGCAAACTTTTAAGAAGACTGGGAAAGAGAAGAAGAGAGAAGACACAAGTTAACAATATCATGAATGAACCAGGGGATATTATGACAGATCCTGAAGTCATCAAAAGGTTTTGGAAATACTACAAACAACTCTATACACATTAAGTTAACAACATAGGTAAAATGGACCACTTCATCGAAAAACAAGCTATCAGAAACCATCCAATACGAAATGGATGATTTGAATAGCCCTATAACTATTAAGAAAACTGAATTCAAATTTAAAACATAAAATTATAAAACCTTTAGAGAAAAATATAGTAGAAAATCTTCAAGTCTTAAGGCTAGTCTAAGAGTTCTTAGATTTGATCCCCAAAGCATCATACATAAAAGGAAAATTTGACAAACTGGACTTCATCAAATTAAAAATTCTTTCTGCGCAAAAGACCCTATTAAGAGGATGAAAAAATAAGCTACAGGCCTGGAAAAAAGATTTGCAACCTATCTACCTGACAAAGGACTTGTATCTTGAATACATTAAAAATACTCAAAACTCCACAGTAAAAAAAAAAAAAATCCAAACAATCCAATTAGAAAATTGGCAAATGGCAATTCACCAAAGATGACATACAAATGGCAAATAAGCACATGAAAAGAGATTCAACATTAGCCATTAGGGATATTAAAATTAAAACCCCTATGACATATCACTTCACACCTATCAGAATAGCTAAAATAAAAAAATAGAACTCTAAAGGCTGGCAAGGATGTTGAGAAACAGGATCACTCACACATTGCTGATGAGAATGTAAAATGCTACCATCACTCTGGAAAACAAGTTTGGCAGTTTCTTAAAAAACTAAACATGTAACTACCATATAACCCAGCAATTTCATTCCCAGGCATTTATCCCAGAGGAATGACTTATGTTTACACAAAAATTATATACAAATGTTTAGAGTAGCTTTATTTGTAATATCCAAAAACTAGAAACAACTTATATGTCCTTCAAGAGGTGAGTGGTTGAACCAACTGTGGTGTATCTATATCGTGGACTATTACTGAGCAATAAAAAGGAGTGAACTACTGACAGATGCAACAACCTGGATGAATCTTCACAGAATCACGTGGAGTGGGAAAAAAACCAATCTCAAAGGGTCACATACTGTATTATTTCATTTATATAACATATCTATAAAATTAGAGAAGTGGACAACAGATTAGGGGTTGCTGAGAGTTAAAGATGGATTGGAAGAGGCAGGGAAGTAGGTGTGTCCATAAAGGGAGACCAAAGGAATCCTTGTGGTGACTGAAATGTTCTGTATCTTGACTGTCAATGTCAGTATTCTGGTTGTGATATTGTGATATAGTTTTGTGAGATCATACCATAGGGGAAATTGAGTAAAGGGTACAAAGGATCTTTCTGTATTGTTTCTTATGCTGAAAATCATTTTGAAGTTTATCAAGATACTGAGGCAGATTAAGGATGAGTATGGCACAATACTGAAGGTACTCGTATTAATCAGGAATTTGGGGGAAAAATTTTATCAATAAGGCCTGTATGTGGTTATTCTTCCCCTTTAGTTTCCATATCTGAAGGTGGAAGTGAGAATCCTGAGGAAGTAACTTAACATGATAATGAACTTTGATGAGTGACAGGATGTATGGAGTAGGATTAAGGAACAAGAGCTGTCTGGTCCAGTTGGTGTGACTGACTATTTCAGTTATTTGAAAAGTTGTTTAAATGACTGAACTCACTTGTTCTTTAACCTCAATACCACTGTCTCACTCTTGTCCATCAAGCCCAGCTCAATATCTGCCTCAATTATGAAGTTATTCTTGACTGTCTCAATCCCTACTCATCTCTGCCTCCTACGAATTGATAGATTTAGATCAATTACTTTTAAACAAAGTCATTTCAATTATACATTCAATGTAATGTTTCCTGCAGAAAGCTGTTTCACCAATGGGTATTCCTTGGGTTGGGTTCAAATTGTTATAACATCATTGTGAAACTCACTCATGGGAAGTTTAGATTAAATGCAGTCTCAGGTTTCTACTCAGTTCTCTAAATTTGATTATTTCATGGTTTGGTATGTACTTCCAAAAGATGATATTTGCTTTTTTGCCTACCACTTGTTTCCCTCAAGAGGACAATAACCTTCAGGGGCTTCACTGAGTTTCATGGGTGACTATGGGATATATTCAATCAATATTTGTTGACCTAATTAACCCACGACTAAACATTTCCATAAAGACAACTCTCAGAGATAATCTTAAGCTACGGTAGAAGAGAATTTGGTTGAACTCAGTGAGGAAACTGGCATCACAAACTCTTTAAATATAAGACTTGAGTGGTGGCCATAGAATCTTCACTGCTGGTCATTTTATGAATACCAGTGAGCCATCTGTCCAATGTATGTGTAGTCTTTTTTTTTTTTTAAGAGCTTTTATTGAGATACAGCTAACATACAATAAACTGCATATATTCAGAGTGTACAATTTGGTATCCCAATCTCCCAATTTATTCCCCCCCAACCCTCCCCGCTTCCCCCACTTGGTGTCCATATGTTTGTTCTCTACACCTGTGGCTCTATTTCTGCATTGCACACCGGTTGAATTGTACCATTTTTCTATATGTATATGTGATCTTGCCTGGAAGAAGATGACCGGCTCACTGTGATTTACTTAATTCCTGTCTAGTTGTATAATTCTAGACTTATGGGATTCTTGGCTGGATTCTCCAAGAAAAAGAAAGCTGTATTCATTTTCCCATTTGAATTTCAGCTACTGTGAAATTAGCCATGACCATCTCTTACAAGTAAATCTCCTACATACATAGCAGACTCTAGAGTGATACTGGCTTCCTTTATTTGGCAACCATGTTCCTATTCCTAATGTGTTTTGTAACTCATGCATGATGTCTAAGTAGGTTCGAATGAGAGCATATTTATTACGTCCTCTGTTTTTTTTAAAATAGCAAAACAGATCACTCTGTTGTTATACAGATGTGCCGTGGGTGGAATGCCAACTCTTAGGAGCCTGCAAAGCCCTGTCCACTTTCCTGAGAGAGTGTGGGAGGTGTGAATGACATTTAGAGGGAGTTTCTTGAATCTCTTTTGTTGAATTTTGCATGTGCTGAAATTGCTGAAATGTCCCTGATTGCTTTGTGTAAGATGCTGTTGGGCTGTTTCATTTAAAAGTTCATACCGTGTCAATTAATTTCACAGGGAAACGAACCTTAAAGTGCGCCACGCGCTATTGATTACCTCAGAACTTGGAGCAGATATGAGTAGACTTGGGAATTTTGATGGTAAGTGTTTAAAACTGACAAACAAAAATCTCAAAACCAAAAAGCTTTTGTAACAAAATAATGTAACAAAGTAATTATATGAAATTCAATTTATGTTTCCTTTTATTGGGTGGAAGAATATAAAATTCTCCAGGCATCAAAGCCTGTAATCTCTTCTCACCCTAAAGAGTAAAAGTGTTTACCAAGGGGAGAATGGCTTTATCAGTTCATCCGTTCCTTTCATGCTTGTTTCCTCTTCTCTAGCTCTCCTTCCCTGTAGTCCCACAATACCCTTCACTTGGCTGATCTGGGTCTCCCTGGAGCCTTATGCAGACTTGCGGAGGATGAATACAGACCACACTCTTATTTCTAGCTTTAACCAGCCATCCATTCTCTGGCTCCATAATGGAGACCAAACACTAGACTGCAGACTTCATGAAGACAGTAATCCTGACTCATGTATTTCTATGTCTTGCTGAGTGCCTGGTATAATGTCTTAAAGATAGCAAGTGTTCGAGAAGAGTATTCTGAGTTATGAGTCAGTTGGTCAGCTGTTGCCCTGCTTTTGTTATCACCATCTTCACATCATTCAACCCAGTCCCCCGCTCCACAGCATGGTCTCTCCTGCCCGTTCTATTCCAGCTGTGTCTTGTTCTTTTTTGTTAAATCTGTCACAGAGAAACAAAATCTTTCAAGTCAAAGGAGAGAGCCATTAATGGTAGGACTCTAGGCACCCTGACAGACTGTGGGAGAATCTTTGAGGTCTTTCTGGTACCCCTCAATTGTCTCTTGCTTTACACACTTATATGTCTGGCCTTGAATATCAGTATTTCCCTACAGATTGGTTTTATTTATTAACAAATATTTATGAGTTTGAGACTATCTTTCACAATGTTTTCTTTGGAATCCACTAAAGGAAAATGTGGACAAGGGCCTTAGCATGATTCCATGAGTTAGAACACAGGCAAATTTACATTTTAAAGTTTCTCAGTGCACAGCTTAGAGCTTATATTGCCTGTGCTTTGCATTTGCTTGCAAACTCCATCTGGATAGTGTTAATATTTTAATCTTTCTTAAATGAGTGCTGTTGTAACAAATGTTTATAGAAAAAAAAATATTCCTCTAGTTTGAGATTTAAGTCGGGGAATAGCCAGGAAAGTGAATGGCCCAAGAAATATTTTGATTAGATTAAAACAGATTACACATTTTCACTAATTTTTTCAATGAAATTTTACTGTTAAGTGAATCCAAGAAAAGTAAATTGTGTTCATGAATCAAAATACTTGCTTAAAATATGTCACAGACTATTTATGGAGTCCTAAAAAGGCAACCTAAATGTAATTCACTCATTTCTTTCCTGATAGAATTGCACCTTTACAACTCTGTCAGTCTAAGAGAGGCGAAAATTCACAACTTTTTGCTTACTTTACTATCAAAAAGCAGAAAATGATGTTATAATTACCAGCTCATTTTCTTTCAAAGGTACTGAAACAGATAGCCTACACTATGATTCAGTTACAAACAACCCTGAAATCGTAGTGACATAAACAGTAGAAGTTTATTTCTTCCTCATGTCACATCTGATGCAGGTTGGGTGGCCTTAATCTTGTAGCTGTGATGCCTAGACTGATGGCCTTTAAGGCGAGCACATCAGAGTAAGGATAAGATGAGAGAGACAAACAGACTTCTAACTGCTCTTCCTCTCACGTTTCATTGGCCAGCATGAGTCACATGGGCCTGACCTAACTGCAAGGGAGGCTGGGAAATCACAAGTGTGGATATTTGTTGAGTACTGTCTCTACCACATCCTCTGACCATAGGTCAACTCCAGGATCGTGTATAAAGGGCCAGGCTGGATTAGGCAGACTTCTTACTTGGAACTGCAGGAATGGGGCCAGGAATCCTCCTCAATATGACCCCTTATACTCCTCTCAGTCCTTCCTACCCTGCTTGACTTTTTCTTCCTTATTCTCATAGAACTTATCACCATCTGGCATACTCTACAAATTGCTTATTTTCTGTTTATTATTTATTGTCTATCTCTACCTGCTGCAGTGTAAGCTGCACAGGGATCTTTGTTTTGCTCGCTGATATATGTCAAGTCCCTAGAACAAAGCCTAGCACAGATTAGGTGCTCAATAAATACTTGCTGAATGCATAAATAAATGGTCACAGGTGCTGGAGATTGGGGGGCAGGATCAGCCTCAGGTCCCAGAAAGACATGGGAGAGCAAAGGAAGGGCCTAAGGTAAGGGATTGAGAGTGGAGTATGAAATGATGGGGTGAGGAGGAGGCTTCCTGATGGGAACTTGTGAGACAAAGCAAGGGTGCTGGGTCCCCTCTCCTGGAGAGCAGTGGCTAGGAGAGGGATCATCTGGTATAGTGGTTTTATGTCTTTTCTTCAGAATCTTTTCTCCAAACACAATTGAACACAGAAATACCAAATTTAAACCAATACAGGTGGCGCTGCTTGGACTGAAGCAGGAAAATACTTCCTCACCTAAAATAAGTCCCTTATCACAGATGGGATAATAGGTCCTGAGAGGTTAAAGGACTTGTGTGTGTGTATGTGTATATATATATATATATATATATATATATATATATATATATATATATATAAAGACTTCATATATAGTCTTTTTTAATGCTTCATAAAATTTATTTTATTTTATTATTTTTTAACTTTTTTGTATTTTAATTTTTTGGCTGCATTGGGTCTTCATTGCTGCGTGAGGGCTTTCTCTAGTTGAGGTGAGTGAGGCTACTTTTTGTTGCAGTGCGCGGGCTTCTCACTGTGGTGGCTTCTCTTGTTGTGGAGCATGGGCTCTAGGCCTGCAGGCTTCAGTAGTTGCAGAATGCAGGCTCAGTAGTTGTAACGCTCGGGCTTAGTTGCTCCACAGCATGTGGAATCTTCCCGGACCAAGGATCGAACCTATGTACCCTGCATTGACGGGTGGGTTCTTAATCACTGCGCCACCAGGGGAGTCCCCATAAAATTTATTTTAAAAGTATATTAATAGTTATTACTTAATAGTTGTGGCATGAATTTGCTTCACATAGCATAGGTAACTCATCAAATGTCTAACATATAATTGTTCTCCCAATAGAGTCAACACAGAACTCTCTTGTCCCTCATTTATACATAAACTGTGGTCACTTTTCAGAGAACATGTAATGCCAAATTTGTGAGGCTGGTACACTTCTGGGCTAAATACCAGATTTCTGCTAAATTTACTCTTTCATTCTTAAATCTTTGGTTGAATTTCAATCTGCCTTAAAGTTCAAGGCAATATGATATTCCATGGGTTGAACTATATTAAAATATGATTTCCTGTTTCCAAGAAAGCGTCTGAAAATGAATAGAGGGATTAAATGCAATATACAAATTAGATTTCCCCTGCTAATTTCCTCAAATTAGCAGCCAAATTTAAGGACCAAGAAAGTGATGCAAGATATGGAAAAGTCTTTGGGACAGTTAACAAACCCCAAATCCTTCCCATGATTGCTTTTGCTTTCTTATAGCCTTAAACTTTTCCTTCTTTTCCTTCTTTCCAAGCCCTAGTTTTAGTTTCAATCTCTCACTGCCTCTCTGACACATGTTCACATACCATATACTATACACTACATACACAGATTTCTCAGTGATTCCATTTCACCGTTTTTCTTTCCTCCCTTTTTGCATTATTTCTAACTATTCTCTGTACATCTTCCTCTTTCACTCTTTATTTTAATTTACTTATATCCTCTACTCACATTGTCCCTTTTTCTGTTATTTTTTATCTTTTCTGCTGTCATCGCTCTCTCTGTATTAATTAGTTTATTAAGTTTATTCATTAAGCACCTCTAAGGACAAGAGGCAATACAAAGTATGTAGAATTACAGCATAGCTTCACATGTATTATCAAGGTTCTTTTGATCCCTTTACTCCTCCATTCTTCTTCTATCCCCTCTTTTATGTCTCCGCTGTTAATGTTTGTCCTAATGGGCTATCAATAGATTTCAAGTTTTCCTCTGGTGACTAAAAAAAGATTTCCTTGAATCATGGGAATTAAAACCAGATGTTGCATACTTTAGCTTAAATTAAAAGTATGATATCAGCATTGTGTACATTTGGAAATGCCCTGCCTGGCTATTGCAAAGTCTAACAGATGAGACAGACGTGTGAGGCGTGCCCTTTCCGTCTGTGCTGTGTGTATCTTTTAGCTTGTGACTTCTGGGTGTGGACTTATTTTTGCTTCTAGTTACCATGTGGTTTTTCTTCTGAGACTTGTCAAAATCCTTTTTTTAGCACCAAACTACAGTTTTCTGTCCTTGTATCATAAGGACATGTCACATCTTCTAAGTTGCTGAAGACCTGAGTTTCCCAGTCCTAATTCTAGAGAGGTCCCCACTGGGAACTCCAAACTGGGGACAACACCGAGGGTCAAAACTGAGATGGATAGGGCTTCAGGATATCTCTTGTAAATCTCCCTACCTCCCCACTTTTACTCTTAAACCCAAGGACAGTCTTGGTGGCCTCTTTAGGTATGACATGAGCTTTCATTCATTCTTTTCTTTCTTTTTTCCATTTACTCAGTCACCTGTTCATTTACTCACTAAATGTATATTTAACATGATGCCAAGGATTTGCTAAGCCTGGGGATACAGTGGTTAATAAGGCAGACCCAGGCCTGGCTTTCATGGCACTTATATCCCAGGGGAGAAGACAGACTTGAATAAGAGCTCATCCCCAAAGAAGACTTTAATTAGATAAAAGTCCTAAAGTTCTCAGGCCCGACACATGATGTTGACACATGAACAAGTACTCACTATGCACCAGGCACCATGCTAAATAATTGCACATATTATCTTATTAAATCCTTACGGCCCTGGGAGGAAGAGATTATTACTTCCAATTTGTGGGCAGGAAATCTGAGACACAGATAAGTTGAATAACTTTCCCAAGGCCACATGGTTACTAAGTGGAAGAGCTAGAATATGAACCTAGGACTGCTGGCAAAGCCTAGTCTACGAAACGACATGAGAGGCTCTAAACTGCAACCAAAAAGGCAGCATTGGAGAGTCAGGGGAATCAGCATGACTGCTTAGCTCCTGATCAGGGTAAGAAAATAAATTTTAAGAATACTTTAAACCTGAAAGTGCGAAATGAATTTCCAGAGATCAAGTCCATCCAGGACTTAGATGACATTGTCACGTTTTTATTTTTATTTTATTTTTTATTTTTTTTCCAGTTCTTTATTGGAGTATAATGGCTTTACACTGTTGTGCTAGTTTCTGCTCTACAACAAAGTGAATCAGCTGTATTTATACGTATATCCCCAGATCCCCTCCCTCTTGAGCCTTCCTCCCACCCTACCTTTCCCACACCTCTAGGTCATCACGTTTTTAAAAAGTAGCAATGTTCTCAGTGATCTTGAATGTCAGGATCCCTGACAAGAGTTTATAGAAAAGCTGGCCAAATATAGAGACCAGTACATGCAAGACAGAGTTGGATTTTGGTAGGTAAATCCATTTATTTGAAAAGTTCTCATATAAATATTTTTATACATTTCAAACATCAGAAGAAATTGATACGTAGTCTGTTGAATTTCCTTAAAAAAGGTATATAACATGACTTAATATTTTAACAAGTATAAAAATAGAGTGAATCTTGATTTTTCATGTTGAAGTCTTGCAGGAATTGACAAGTTTTTACAAATAAGTAACTGAAAATAGTTTCAATTGTACATTTGTTAACTGGTCATCCCTATGCCTTGGGAAAAGCCCTGGATGTAAATTGTCCAAGTGTGCTTAAGAATCTTTTGCATATTGTTACTGGCTGGACTCAGATCTGTTTTTTTGCAACTATGACAAGTTTACATATTTTGTATGACTGTTAATACTGAGTTGTGAAGCAGGGAAAGGTTGACTCTTTGTTTCAGGAATCTTTGTGTGTTTTTGTGGTCCTTTCTAAAGAAGAGCATGTGTGTAATTAAAACACAGAAAAACAAGCATCTCTTTTGCTTAAAAAAAAAAAAAAAAAAAAAACCCAAACACACAGAAAGTCTTAGTTAGCATCTTGTGACTTTTTCAACTTACCAGTTAGGTTTCCCATTCACCTGGACAGAAGCATAGCCCAACAGCAGAGGTGATGCAACTGCCTGAGACATGGATGCCTTGTGAAGACAGGAAGAATAACTCTTCTCTTTACTGCTGGTGTTGATGTGGCCATTATGGTGATGACGATGGGTGGCTGAGGCTTAATGGTTAAAGAATAATGATTTTTTAGAAAATGGGAAGGTGACCTTCTTCTTTCTAAGAGAAAAATAAGTATTCATCACACTCATCAGTTCAAGGGCAGTCTTCTAAACTCTAAGAAGCTCTTGGCTGGAGAAACTCCTGAACAGCAATGATGATGTCTTATTCAATAGGTAATTGTCTTAGGGAAGACTTGTAGTGCAGATAATCAAGAAGCATTGCTAATAATAATATCCATAAAGGAGTAAAGCCATCTGCTCTGGAAAATCTTGACATATTGCTTACTGAGTTCCATTTTCATGATAAGCTATAGATTCCCACTTGAAGGTAAACACTTTAGTTTGAGAAGGTTATTAAGTTAACAATGAACCAACAATCCAGCTGACTAAATTTAGAATGCCTAGAAGATTCAGAGAGAAATCCTGTGGATTTTGTTTAGCGTGGGCCTGGAGTATATCTGTGTGATTGCAAACTGGATGGATTGCTATCTACTTTCACTTCTGTTCTCTTCAGAAGAGCCAGCAAGTGTGACTGGCTAGTTTCATTATATTTATACTTCATTATGGACATGATTGTTTCCCAATTGCGTTATTGGTCATTAAGGATGACTTTGTTCTCTAAACATGTGTTCAGTGAATAACTATGTGAGAAACAATGCTATTTTTCCTAAACTGTTTTCTCATCCATGGTCAAACTATTTACTGCCTCTTACTCTTTGACACAATTAGCAAAAGGGAGAAGGGTCCTACACCTACAGTTTTTCTCTAGTCCTTATTATGTTTTATGAGAGGGATATACTTTTAATTGCTTCTGATGTGCTTTAAGGTGCCCACCTTGTTTTCAGTGTTCTCACATCTATTTGTATCCCTTTAGAGTTGGGCCAGCCTAAGTCTTACCCCACTGTGGCTTGACGATTAGATCTTCCAGTGACCTTTATCATTATTACCATGGATCTATACCACTTCTTTCATTCATCTTAGATCTGCTCTAATACCCATATCAGCTCCCAATCTCTCTCTTGAAACCATCTTTCAAGATGGTTCCATCCATCTCTCCAACAAATATTTATTTACATCCTATTATGTAGGTAATATGATAGGTTATGGGGATATAGACGTGAATACAGTGCTCTCTTCAAAGGAACCTGTTCTCCGCTTTTGGAAAGAGGCAGGAAAGACATTGGGAAGCTTATGTTTTGTGCTACAGGGCTAAAAGGGGGAAGCTGAGCGCTTTCAGAGATTTAAAAAAAAAAAAGTAGCTTGGTTTTATTCCTGCCACTTTGTTTTGACTAGGCCCTGTATTTAGTATGTACTTAAATCACTGGGCCCACACTCTTCCAGAAGGGCTGAGTTGGTGCTAAGCCTCCAAAAACTGAGGCAGAGCCCCTTGGCCTTACTGCCTGTTCCTGTCTAGAACCACACCCTTGGTGTCAGGCCAGAAGTGGATGAGCCTTGGGGCCAGGGAGGAGCGAGCCAACATGTTCAAGGCTATATTTGCCTCCATGTCAGTCTTTGCTTACGACAATAAAAATGATCAAATGAGCCTGTTTTTTATATTCCTGTTGGCAGGGACTGTGTATCATGTTGTTTTTGCCCAAAGCACAGTTTTTTGTTTTTTGTTTTTAAAGTGGCCAAGTTTGAAGCCCTAGAATTTGAGTCTTGGGTCAAAAATCTGCAATAAGCATTGAGGGTTGCTGGTAATTTTATGTAGGTTTTGCTGGTGAAACCCAATTCAAGGCTCTACAAAATTCAGGAACATACATTATTGGTCAAAAAAACAAACAAACAAAAAAAGATATTGACTCCTTAGAGTGTAGAAAAAGTCTCCTCTTCCCCAGTGTGATTGTCTAAATAACTTGGGCCAGTTGAAATTAGTTTTCATCTACTTTTGAACATCTGTGATATGCTATCGTGAGAGCAAATGAGGACTTAGCCACTTCCCTTCGTATAAAAAGTAACTTTGTACAGGCTATTTAGCCTCCTCCAAACCCTCCTGCCAGTGTGCTCACAGTGAGCAGTGGATGTCTGGGAAGAAGCCAGTGTGGGTCCCAGTTAGGGGTGTTTAGGCGGCAGCACTTTTGTGATCCTGGGGAAAGGTAGATGGAATTGGAAAAGCAGCCCTGAGTCTCTCATTCCTTTCAGGGTTTTGTTTGCTTTTGTTTTTTCAAGCAAAGTCTATTAACCTCAGTAATCTGGTTGGTGAGGAGTGATCACGCCATGTAAAAACTGACTGCTGTCATCTGTGTCTACAAGGTTTAAAAGGAAAACATTTCATCCTAGGAAGGAAGGGAACCCATGTAATAAGCCTCTAAGTTCAGGAAATGTTTAATAGGGGTGAAACAGTGCAATACAGAGGTTCTGTAGGCCTGGCTGGTCTCTCTTCCCTTCAGTCAATGCCAAAGACAAGCTTCCATTTTTTATTTTCCAAATGCCACTTTTTCTGTTGCAACCTACCCTTTTGTTTTCTGATTAAATAACTGTATTTTTATTGTTTTCAAGACAGAACTTTGTAGACACTAATCTTACTCCTGGCTGGCTTGAATCCTGTTTGGATCTACCCCCAATCTCCTTTTTATTCCTTCCCTCTCTTTTCCTTCCTCTCTCCCTCTGTCTTTCACATCTTTGCACTCACAACTTATAAAAAGTTAACTCCAACTGTTTGCAATGCAAATGTACTTTAATCTAATGGATATATTTTGTGACAAGGTCCATGAAAGATTATTTCTGGTTTCTTTCTCTATCAAGAGAACCCTCACCCTAAAAGTGTATTTTCTTATTCAAATAATGGAATGAATTGATTCATTGATTTGGAATGGGCATGCCCTTAGTTTGGAATGGGCTTGGTGTTAAAAAAAAACTAGAAACATCTTCTGGCCAGTTTGGGGCAAGTTATATGGTGCCTCTCAAAGCCCCCAGATCTCTGAATCTAATCAAGATAAGAAGCATAGAACAGCTGAAAGGAATCACACGCATTCTCAGGCACATGTGGCAAATAAGGCCCAGGTTTCTTGGGGGTGAAATATAGTAGGAACCCCGAAATTCTGATTATAAGCCTAGAAAGACCCGATTAACTTTGGCTGTGAAACTGGAAGTATGCCATCTTAACCTTTGTGAAAATTACATTAAATAAAAAGAGGTGAAATAAGCAAGACTTTTAGGATCATCCCTGCTTTGTCTTTTCAAAAATCATGTTACAAACCAAAAGTAGAGATAAGTAATATTTTTTTTTAAAGGAAAAAACATCCCATGGCTCTTGAGGTTTCTGTGCTTATTTGGACAGCACAGAAAATCATGTTCCAGAACAGTTGATGGACTTCCATCTTTGTACACACCCCGGATGACTTTTCCTAGCACAACCTAGGATATATGCATATATGTGTACATATAACAGTGTGCTGTCCAAAAGAGAAGGAAAATGTACTGTATGTTAGAAGTAGGGTGCTAACGCAGTACTGTGGACTTCCAAAGAGAGTTTGAGGTGAGTTATAAAGATGTTTGTTCTTTGTATTTTACAGGGATTGTTGTCTGTGAGGCGCCTAACAACAAATTAGATAAATTCACCGGAGTCCTCTCTTGGAAGGGCAGCAAGCACTCCCTCAACAATGAGAACATAATCCTGAGGGGCTGTGTCCTGAGAAATACCAGTTGGTGTTTTGGAATGGTTATTTTTGCAGGTACAGCGGACTCCCCAGGGTCTGTTATAGGAGAGCGCTTCCTGAGATCTGCATGGGCAGAGTCTGTGGCTCTCCAGGTTGGGTCAGCATCGTGTTTTTATTGCATGCAAATTGCTCTGTCTGGGTTGACTGCAGAGTGCAGGGCAACAGGGTAAGACACCGCTGCACTGGAAATAGTTTGTGTGGCCGCACTCTGCAAGGAGCCACTGACATCACGAACTTATTCTAAAGAGTGCATGGGCCTTAAGTACTCAGAGGCTAGATACCTACTGTTTAATTTCTCACCCTCTAACCCTATCTCAGTCATCCCCATCATTATGTGCATTAATCAGCCTGCCTTTAAAGTAGACGACGAGCATGAGAGTCCCGGCTCTGCTGTTAATTTTGTAGTTTGCCAAGTTCAAGCAATCCTTTCAGAAAAGCCTTCTTAGGACTCCTGTGGTCATTTCTATGTATACTTTAGAGCTTCTTCTATTATTTGTCATCAGGACAGCTGGCCATGGAAAGACTGTGCATGCTGGAGGTGGGGTTGGATCTTGGTGGAGGGAGGGGAGTACCTCTTACTCTTCCCGCTGCCATTTTTCCTGTCTCTACTTTATCTCTAAGGGCCCAAGATGGCACACTTCTGCTAAGGAAGCTTACAGTAGCATCCTTTCAGAAAGCCTTTTACTCATGGCTTCGATTGCCAGTCCTTGATTTTTTTAAATCCTGTTTATTGTGACACCAAATTAAGATGTACTTTGGGCCCGTTGACTATATATGCAATCAAAATTGGAATGTTTTTCTTAACTGACTTCCTTCAACAACAACAAAATGTTCATTAAAGACTCAAGAGAGTTCCAAATCTACAAAAATCCTCTCAATTCCCCCTAAATACTCTCAGCTGTGGGTGTTAGCAGACTCTCACTGCTTGAGGCATTGCCATTGTAAGGACTTGAGAAATCCCTAGAAGAGAGGCAGTATATATAGTTTTATCTAGGGATGAATCTGGTTTCATAATGTTTTCATTGGATGCTTTTATTCTTTAGTCAGGGGAATAAAGCTATGATCATATATTTCCTTATTTGAATCTTGTATTGAGAAAAACATGCTAGGCTTATACATTAACCTCTCCATACCTTCCCACTTTAGTCTTTCCACTTAATGAAGGGGAGATGTTTTGGACGTCCTCTGATGGGAAGGACCCTCTCGGTTTGCTCCCTATCATTAGAGAAATGGGGGGTGCATCATCCTAGGAGTGGGCTGTAGCCCAAAATTTTGTTTGCATTTGTGTGATCTTGTTTGGAATGACTAATTCAGGACTATGGTTCAGCTACAACATGTTATGCTAGGACAGCTGCTGAGAGCCAATCAGGGGTCAAGCTTTCCTTCGTAATGTTGGCTCTGTGGGAAAATACTCCTACATAGAAGAAAGTGGAGTGGTAAGTTGAGCAGGTCCCCTCCAAAAAAGTGTAACAGAGAGTTCACAGTATTTGTATTGGACAGATCTGGGTTCATATTTGTTTACCAGCTGGAGGATATTAAACCTCGATTACTTAAACTTCCTAAGCTTTAGTTTTCTCTTCTGTAACGTGGGGATAAGAATGAGTAAAGGCTCACTGAGACAATGCATATGGAAGAGGATGCCTAACGAATGCTATTTTCCTTTCTTCCCTGCTTCTCCCTTCTTCCGGCATCAATTCAAAGTGCATTGTATGCTCCACAGGCGGAAAGTTGGAAAAGTGTTCTGCTCTTGGATCTTGGCAGGGAGAAGTGGGGCAACACCCTCTTTTGTGATGTGACCTTGATGTTCACTGGCAGGGGATCTTCATGAGGCAGATAGTTGTAAAGCAGAGCATGCCTACATTGACTTGAGTCTGGGCACAAATGTTAATAGAAAACTTAACTAGAATAACGGCAGGCAGAGGAATGGTTGGTTTCATCAGTGTCAGAGTTGAACAAATGAGTGTCTCAGAACCCCTAAGTCTTGAGACATCTCATTTGGGGAACTAGTTCTAGGTGAACACCTACATTTTATGAAAGTTATCCAAAACAAATTATTAGCTATTCTTTTGGTATTACTGCTCTAGTTATATCTGCCATTAGAGATTGTGCAAGGAGGATAGTTGACATAAACATGGTTTACCTTACAAATCTGTAATTTGTGAGGGTCTAATATACATTAACAGCTAGGCCATGCCTCCCTGGTATGGCTTTTCCTTTATCTCAAGAGAGGAGAAAGTTCAATTTCTGAAGGTAGAAGTCTTATTCATTTAAGGAGTCCATAAGAGCCAGCACCGTCTTGGTGCATAGCAGGTTTTTGTGATGAATGTCTTCCATTTGCCCCTCAGATCTACTCTTACCATTTCACACTCTTCTCTCTGCCCTGGGAGGCTGACTTGTATGATTTACACTAATGTTTCTTGAACTTTAGTCCTATCATGGGGGATCCCTGGGAAGAGATCAAAAGAAGAAGATTGAGGTCAATGTATTTATTCTCCCAGACTGCCTCCCTTTAGGCTGGCTGGGTCTCTTAACATAAAGTCACTCTTCCTCTAAATGCCGCAGACTTTACACAACTCTCTCCTTAGGATCTAATAACCACACCCTCTCCTCATCCTGTCTTTCTGGTGCAGATGGAGAAACATCTTGATTGCTACCAAGTCCTTGGTTACTGCATTAATCTTTTACTTCTCCTGTACCTCCTATACACCCACCCACACTTTTGTAGAGTCCCTTTATAAATAAACCTTCCTTTAATTATCCTTGATCAATGTGTCATCTGTTTCCTGTTTGGACTCTGAATGAGTCACAGTCTTACACACACATTGATTGAATGAGTCAGTGAATTAATGAATTTATGGGCTATTTCATATAGCTTTAAAAATAGAGGTTAAGAGCAAGAGCTTTAGAATTAGATATATCTGGGGTCTAATTTTGGCTCTGATGCTTACTAGACAAAAACATCTCAGCCATGTTACTTAAATTCTTTAATCCTCAATTTCATTATCAGTGAACTAAGGATAATAGGACCTAATTTGTTGGCCTGTTTTAAGCATTAGTGAGATAAGAGGTGAAAAACACATATGCACATTGCCTAAAACACAGCAGCTACTTAAAAAATACATTCATTTATTAAACCTTTATTGAGTACTTACTATGTGGCAGGCACTATGCTATTTACTTATTTGCAATTAAGAATGTGAACCAAAAAAGTGCAGTCCCTTCACTCACGTGGTTTTGAGTCTGGTAGGAGAGAGAAACATTAGTCTTAGATAATTGTAGTAATAAGTATATAGTCTCAAACTGAGATAAGTGGTGTGAAGAAAAAGAACATGGACTCACAAGAGTCTATAGTGGAGGAATATGAAGGGAAAGAACAACCTAGCTAAAAGGCACACCATAGGCAAAGGCTCTGTGGTAGGAATGAGGCTGGGGAGGTAAACGAACAAACAAAACTTAAGAAAGCCAGTGTAGAGCATGGAAAACTTGGAGGCTAGAAATGGACATGTGACTAGAGACAGGGATAGGGGCTGGACCACACAGGTCCTGTGGTCCTTATCCTAAGAGCACTGGGAAGCCATTGCAAGTTTTTCAAACAGATGACATATGTGTATGTGCTAAATTTGAAAGTTTCACGCTTGCCTATAGTGTTTTTAAAGTTGGTAAATAGGGTCCTGGAAAAAAAAATGTATGATTGGGGTGGTGGCAGAGTAGATGTGGGGAGACAAAGTTGCTAGGCTTTTACTACAGTCCAGTTGAGAGATGATGGTGCTTTGGATTTAGGGTGGGAGTCGTGGGATAGACTAGACTCTTAGGTTTCTCCCACCTTTCACAACTGGATGGATAGTGGTGCCATTCACTGAGATAAGGAACCCTGGAGAAAGGTCACAAGTTGGGCTTGACAAAGGCCACTTGAGGGGTCTTAGGAAGATCCAGGTAAAGATATCGTATAGCCAATGAAATATATGGATTTAAAGATATGAGTTTAGGGCTCAGAGAGGCAATCTGAGCTGGAGATATACATTTGGCCAACAGATGTTAATTGGAGCTGTGGTTTTAGGTGAGATTGCTCAGGGAAGGTGGATTAAGAAAGAAGAGAAGATGGCCTATGCCTGATTCTTAAGAAGTCTCACTGTTTAATGGCTGGGAAGAAAAGGAGAGCATAATGAAAGACAGGAAGCTACCAAGGCGGTAGGAGGGAAAGCAGAACATGTGAAATGGAAGCTAAGGAAAGAGTGTGCTTCAAAAGAAGGGAAGAGTCAACTGTGTCGCAGGCTGCTGCGAGGTCAAAGGAGGTGTGGAGGATACTGATGATAACACCACATCTGTTTTGGTGGAGTGACTGGCCCAGAAACTGGTTTGAGAAATGAGTGGGAGATCAGGAAACAGAGGCTGTTGAGTATAGAAAATTCTTTCAAGACCATGACTATGAGGGGAAGAAGAAACGTATATATCAACACCTGTGGATATATTTAAATAGGTGCTTATGAACCCCCTCAGTGGGTTCTTTGCTAGTCTGGGTGTGTACGTACGCCTAAGAAATGTAAATTTTTCGCACAAAACTTGTCTGTCAATATTTCAGCGTTTAGCAATCATATATTCCATTTGCTCTTTGTGATCTTTACTAAAAGCAATACTTCCCACCCTCAATGTCCATGTGAGTTTAATAAACAATTCTGAGACAATGCGGGTGGTCTCCTTTACATAGCAGTGGCTGTGAACAGGACACTGGAGTACAATTTCCAACTCAAGACAGTGAATTGTTTGAGACCCCAATCTCTGCTCCAATTTGTCTTTTAAGTAAACAAGTCTTTGAAGGATGTTCCCATTCTTCCCTGACTTCTAGAATGGTGTATAATTCCATGCATGCCCCCCTTCTCTCCTTTCTTTCCTTTCCCTTCTCCTCCACTTTTAAGTGGCTGCATGGAATTTGATAATTGTAGGAAGTTGAAGTGGAAAGGAAAGACTAGGGAAATCAGATATAATTAAAATGTAATCACTTCTACCAAGCATCTTCTTTGTTCACAAGGAATTTCCCTAACAATATAATCTAATATTCTTTGTTAATCATCTAATAATCTACCTCTAAAGCAGTTAATAAATATTCTTAGAATTTCTTGAACAAGACGCTTAGTAAACATCTAACATGCGATTTAAGAGAATTACTTGAAATAAATCTAACAGAATTTAAGACAATTCTAGACCTTACAAAAAACACATATTATATAAACAGTATGCAATACACACTAAAGGTGTAAATGACTTGCTGTTGTATTGTTTGGAGTTATTCTAGTTTCTCCATTAAAGGCACTTCACATCTCTTTGGAAAACACATCCAGAATTTGATATCTTAACTTTCCATTTTTGACCTTAGTGTTGTGAATTGTGTTTATTACCACATTCTTTTAAACATTTGTAAATTATTCCTTAGTTTGATTGACTTCTTTATCTTTAATTGCTTCAAACTGTAAGCACATTCATACACAGATTTTTGAAAAACAGCATTTCTTAAACCACAAATTATGTCTGGATTTATCCCATTCTAAGAAGACCAGTTCTCTTGCAGTTTCCAGAGTTGTTAAGCCACCAGTCGAGAATCACAAACAACTGAATAACCCTGCTCTTAATAAAAGTCAAATTATTTATTTAATTTTTGGCTGCGTTGGATCTTTGTCGCCGCACACAGGCTTTCTCTAGTTGTGGCGAGTGGGGGCTACTCTTTGTTGAGGTGCATGGGCTTCTCAGTGTGGTGGCTACTTTTACTGCAGAGCATGGGCTCTAGAGCATGCGGGCTTCAATAGCTGTGGTGCACAGAAGTCAAATTATTTTGAAAAAATGTATTATTTTCCTTGCAGGAACATTTGATATAAGTAGGAATTAATAATAATAATACATCATCTAATCATTTCAAAGTTGTTATTTTTTCTTTCTTTCTTTTCTTTGTTTTCTTTTTTTTTTTTTTTCTCTTTTGGCAGGTCCTGATACTAAACTAATGCAGAACAGTGGTAAGACAAAGTTTAAGAGAACGAGCATTGATAGATTGATGAATACTCTAGTATTATGGGTAAGTTACCATAGCAAAATTAGGCACTGTCACTAGTTATTGTTATCTTAATATATTGCTTACATTCTCCTGGGAATTCTTTCAGAAATCTACATTTCTACAAATCTTCTTGTGGAATTTGTATTTGCGGATTTTGCATTTGGGGTCCAGTTCTACTGCTTTCTACTTCCTAGAATATGATTTCTCAACCGTTGGTAGTTTCTCATGAGATGTAAGTTAGTGCTTATGGAGACCTTCATGGTCTTGCAAGATCTCCATATTCCAAAGATTTGTTTTTAAAAAACAAAACATAATTTTTGAGGTAGTTTGGTCCTTTTGTCATCTTACATTTGCTCATGTCCTTTCTACATAGCTCGTGGACAGGGCTGGCTTCGTGGATGTGTGGCCTGTGAAGTCACACAGGGCCCCCACTCAGAAGGGCCTCACACTTGGCTTATTGATCTGTTGTTGCGTGTAAAAATTCATAATTTTTGGAGAAGGGGTCCTGCCTTTTTATGTTGTGCTGGGCCCTGAACATTACGTAGCCGGTTCTGCTTATGAACCCTCTGAGGCCCAGGTCACTGTTCACCTCCTTCCTGGAGACTTCTAAACCTCCTGGCCCATGGTTATCTCTTTCCTCGGAACTTTTTTTCTCCTCTGAATTTTTGGAAATGATTTTCTCTACCACTTGTGAACTCCAAATAGTCAGGTCTTCTTCACATCCCACGCTTTCATCAGTTAATCTTGTGCTTCCTCGTGCTGTGGATCTGATTGTTATCTGACTTTTGTGTCATATTGCTTTGCCTTCTTATATTAGGGTTAAGTTTGAGAACATTGACTTTGAAATATGAGGACAGTGACTTTGAACCATGTTTCCCTACCTGCCCCATCACAGACTCACAAGCAACTATAAAGAATCTGAGCTCTGTATATATTTGCTTAACTGATACATTACGGTGGGACCCTGAATAAGGAAAACAGGGAATGAACTCTTTTAGGGTACAAAATATTGGCCAGGCTCTGTGTTTTACTTCCACTGTCACCCTCAGACCTGGGCTTTCCTTCTCTCACATCCATAGAGTCCATGAAGCCAAGGGGACATTCCCAGAGGAGTCTGTGCCCACCTCCTAGAATTCCCCATTTAAATGGCCTTGAGATCACTTCTGCAGATTGCATGGGGATTGTATATGTGTCCACTACAGAGTAAAATTACTGGTTATGAAGCAGGGACTATCCTAGCTTTGCATACTAGAAAATTGAATGATCCATTGCGGAACTAGAAGCTGAGTCCATCTTAAATTAGGGCATTTAATACCAAGCATCACCAAATTTAAAGTTCTTAAAGTAATTCACCTCTATTAATTTGTAGTATTAGCCATTGAAAGAAAAGAGGATACTGTGAGACAGGTACCAAATTGGTAGGATTTGGGGGATTCACAATTTTGCTTTTCTCTAATACATGGTTTTCTAATATACTTTAAATCCCCAAGTTTGTCTTCTTATGTGCCTATTTTATTCGTGAACAAGTTAAGAAGAAGGCAGTCCTGAATATTTTTTCTTGGAGGAAAAAGGAAATAGGGGAGAAATACATCCTTGCTTTTTAGCCTCACTCCTCCCTCGACAGTGACTGGTATCTGCTCCTAACATAGTGACACTTAGCAAAGTCCCCAGACCAGTGTATTCAGCTCAGGTGTTGTATGTTCAGTGACTTTGTATCCTTCCTTTGCGAGTCTGGGATTTTGGATTTACAAGGGATGGCCTTGCTGTCCTCCTAGTTGCTTTACCTCCAAAATGTCTGTTTTGCTAATACTGATACTAAGCACAATGTAAGAGGTGGCTAACAGTTTTCAGGTTGCTTCCTACTTAAATATCAGAAGCAACCTGAAAACTGTTAGTATATATCATGCAGTGTTTTAATTAATCCTTACTTTCTTGTTGACTTTAAGAATTGTGCAGCTAGGTCTGTAGCCAAGAGACTTGACTAGTCTGAGACAGTCCTTTATTACTGACATTTTCTTCCTTTTGCTTTTATTCCTTGAGTTACCATATAATTTATCATTCAAACAGGGTGCTTTTGAAGGTGAAAGAAGGGAACACTATTAATATTATGCCTGGAAAATAGATGTAAACTGGGACTGACCAGAGCTAATCAGGACACTTGATCTTCTTTACTTAAGCTACTTAAATATATGCACCCTTCACAAATAGAGGATATGAAGCTATTAGCTTTGTGACCATAAAGAAGTTATATGATCTGTCTGGGCTTCTGTTTTATTTTGTTTTTAGCCTGTAAAGTGTGAATATTGTTTGTCCCTATCTCAGAGAGTCCATGCGAGAATTAAGTGAGAAAATGTATGTAAAATATTTAGCCAAGTTCCAAACATAAATATATTACATTTTACTTGTATAATTAATGATAAGTAAGACCAGCTTTGTACAACTTGCTTTTCAAGTGACAATTTCTTGGAGTTAAAAGTGTAATTAGATTGCATTGATATGACCAGTTTGGGATTCAAGTTGACCTTAATCAGACCTCTACTCTCATTTCAGATTTTTGCATTTCTGATATGCTTGGGAATTATTCTTGCAATAGGAAATTCAATCTGGGAGAATCAAGTTGGGGACCAATTCAGAAATTTCCTCTTTTGGAATGAAGGAAAGAAGAACTCTGTGTTCTCAGGATTCTTAACCTTCTGGTCATATATTATTATTCTCAATACAGTCGTACCAATTTCATTATATGTGAGGTAAGATGAGAGTTTATACTCTGGTGAAGCCATTTCGTCAAAAGCCTTCGTTCTGTGTAATCATTTTTGTTTGTTTTAAAATTACAACAGTGAGATAGATGTCTCCTTCTAACTGTTCATGATCTGCTACATCTGTTACAAATGAGGCAACTAAGCTGTTTAATTCGTTTAACTTTTACATTTTCAAATTACAATAGATGCATTTTATTTTCTTCTTGATTTGGTTTCTTGGGAATGTTTTCCTTTGAAATACATGGACTACAATATAATCTCATGCAACCTAATGGGTTAGAATTGGGTTGATGTTGGGAAGGAAATGGAAGAACACTTGGTGAGAGCTATTGAGATGGTGCCTCCCTGCCACTAGTCTGGCTCCAGATACCTGGATTCAGATTGCACTCTACCACTTAGTAGCTCCATAACCTTGGGCAAGTTACTTCACCTTCTAGCACCTCAGTGTCCTCATTTTAAAAATGGAGAAAATAACAGTTCTGCTTAAAAAAACTGTATGAGAAGGAAACAAACCTGTAAAGATCTTAGACAAATGCCTGACATATTGTAAGAGCTTAATGAATATTAATTTTTACTATTATTATTAGTAACTATCAGTGAGTACATGAAGGAGTTGAAATATAGTTAGTGGTACTTATTCATTGTTGAATAAGAAGTATAGTTCATAACTCCCTCTACAACTTGATCTGTCATTTCTAGATTTGGTCCTGTAAACTAGAGCTAAAATGGTCTACCTGTCTATCTATACATAAGCACACCTCTCTCTGTCTCTCTCTTGCGTCTGCCTGTCTCTGTATATGTATATGTATGTGTGTTTATATATATATATATTTTTTTTTTTTTTGATAAGACTTAGCAGTTGGCCCTAGAATCTGTACCTGAGACAGTCTTGATTCTAATCCTACCAAGACTGGATCAGACAGTCCCAAAGACACTGGAGCCAAGATGGGATTTGGATGTTTGATGTTCCTCATCACTGGGATTTTAACAATACACACAGTCACCAGCTCTAAATCCCCACTAATTTTCATGAGCTTCTTTTTTCTCTCTTTCCAAAATCGTAGCTATGATGAAGCAAGGGAAGTTTAATGCACAAAATCCACCCTTGTTTTGGAGAGCAGTCAGGAAACTGAAATGTCAAGTTGTGGGAAATTGACTTGAAGTAGTGGCATGTGGCCACAACACCACAAATTGCTTTGGGCCTTCTGGAGCTGTGGTCAGAGCGGGCTCTATTTAAAACGTATCCTACTGGCTCATCTTTGATTCTGAGGACCTCTCATGCTTGTACCCAGCTATAAAGCCTGTAGTAAAGCCTGCTCTTTGCCAGAGGAGCTATGGTCAGCATTTATAGCTTTCCTTTTATGTCGAAATGAATAATAAATGCTCATAGTGGCTTACCATCTGCACATGTACAGTTTCATGTGTCCTCACGAAGGAAGTATATCTTGTATATACTCTTTCTTTGAAGTGCATTGGCGTTTTTCATTTAATGATTTGGAAGATTGCTTTTTTTAAAGACCAAACCTAGATTCCCAGGCTCCTTTTCCTTCTAATGTGTCCCCTGTGGTGGCAGACAGAAAAGCTGTTTGGAATAGTCCAAGCCCAAGTTCTGATCTTGTCACTGCCACTAATAGCTGTGTGACCTTGGAGGAAGCACTTGGCTTCTTTGTGTCTTAGTTTGCCTATGAAATATGTATTCTAAAATGAGGGGATTAAAATAATTGACTTCTGAGTTCCTTTGTGCTCCAAATAATATCACCTTACCTCACACATGTTATCTCACTTATGTCTCCCCCAAAATCTTTTGAAGTAGTTATTGCTGAAGTTGTTTTATAAATGAGATGCTTTTCTCAGGATGATGGAGCTGGTTAGGGACAGAACCAAGATCCAAACCCAAGTCTTCTAACACTTGGCACAGTGTCTGTGTCTAAGCTGTGCATGACTTATTAATTAGCCAAGACATTAAGGGAAAAAAGAAGAGGCTAGAATTTTCTACCTGTTGGTAAGGCATGGTATTGATGAAGATAAATGTGAGGGTTTTTTTCTCACCAAATAAAAACAGTGATTCTGAGCTCAACTTGAGGGAAAAACCATTGCAGGGAATTTCAGGTTACTAAGACCAAGATCTGGAAAAAAAGAAATCCCAGGTATTTCTGATTAGAGGGATGAAGGCCTTCTACAAAAGCTTTCATTATGCCTTTGAAGAGGTACAAGGAATAAATTAGTGCCATGTAATTTGAGGATAAAAGTGTAGAATTTACTTTGAATGGTTAACAATTCCATGTGAACATAAGACGTTGATTTTGGTAGGGTATTTCTATGCTGTCAATTTATCTGTAGTATTAAAACATACCCAGCTACAGTTTTTTAATACATCGTCTTAAGACATGCAGCTGTTGTACTCCCAAGGAATTAGCTTTTTTTTTTAAGCTCTTTATTGGAATATAATTGCTTTACACTCTTGTACCAGCTTTTGAGGTACACCAAAGTGAATCAGCTGTATTTGTACATATATCCCCATATCCCCTCCCTCCCTCGACTCCCTTCTGCTCTCCCTGTCCTGGCCTTCTAAGGCATCACCCATCATCGAATTGATCTCCCTTTGTTATACAGCCACTTCCCACTAGCTATCTGTTTTACAGTTGGTAGTGTATATATGTCTATGCTACTCTCTCACTTTGTCCCAGCTTCCCCTTAGCCCCCTGCCCTGCCCAACCCCATGTCCTCCAGTCCATTCTCTGCATCTGCATCTTTATTCTTGCCCTGTCACTAGGTTAATCATTACCATTTTTTAAGATTCCATATATATGAGTTAGCATATGGTATTTATTTTTCTCTTTCTGGTGTACTTCACTCTGTATGACAGACTCTAGGTCCATCCATCTCACTACAAATAACTCCATCTCATTCTTTTTATAGCTGAGTAATATTCCATTGTATACATATGCCACATCTTCTTTATCCATTCATCTGTTGATGGGCATTTAGGTTGCTTCCATGTCCTGGCTATTGCAAGGAGTGCTGCAATGAACATTATGGTACATGTTTCTTTTTGGATTCTGGTTTTCTCTGGGTATATGCCCAGTAGTGGGATTCCTGGATCATATGGTAGTTCTATTTGTAGTTTTTGAAGGAACCTCCAAACTGTTTTCCATAGTGGCTGTACCAACTTACATTTCCACCAACTGTGCAGGAGAGTTCCCTTTTCTCCTCACCCTCTCCAATATTTATTGTTTCTAGATTTTTTGATGATGGCCATTCTGACAGGTGTGAAGTGATATCTCATTGTGGCTTTGACTTTCATTTCTCTAATGATTAGTGATGCTGAGCATCTTTTCATGTGTTTGTTGGCCATCTGGATGTCTTCTTTGGAGAAATGTCTATTTAGGTCTTCCGCCCATATGTGGATTGGGTTATTTGCTTTTTTGGTATGAAGCTGCATGAGCTGCTTGTATATTTTGGAGATTAATCCTTTGTCCATTGCTTCGTTGGCAAGTATTTTCTCCCATTCTGAGGGTTGTCTTCTTGTCTTGTTTATGGTTTTGAGTGTTTTTTTCCAAAGCAAAAGAAACTTGTTTCCATGTTGCTTATTTTGCCACAGAAAGGGCGGAATCATAAGTCCCGTTCTTTGAGCGTCCAGGCAGAAGACACTAAGCAGCTTGATTATACTAACTCTGAACACTTGTCTCCTTTTCTCTGCTATTATAAAACAAAGGGCTGAATATTCCATTGTGACTCTCCTAAATCCTTTTTTCCTCAACAAAAATGATACCCTTCCTCTCTACAGGCTATTTTAAGGTCTAAGAATTCAAATTAGAGTACTTCCACCAACTTGAACTGCAGCACAGAAGGATCAGAGTCTGTTCTCTATTCATTTTGCTTAGATTTTTAGGGAGATACTTTAATTTTAGATAAATGAAAGCTTCGAGTGATTGAACAGTTACCTGCATAATGTCATTTTTATGGCATTCTTAAGGTCAGGTCTGTATTGATGTTACCAGGTGCCTAAATTCTAGTCTTGATTCTGTGGTTAATTATTTGGGTGACCTTGGGTTAGTCACTTAACCTCTGTAGGTCTTAATACCCTCATTGGTGAAATTAGGGAATAGAGGGTCCAGATTCACTCATTCAACACTGGCTGATTGCCCATGACTGGTAAGCACCGTGCCTGGTCCATGATAAGTGCTGGTGCTTTCTGAGTGAGTGGAATAGGAAGAGCAAAGCTGAATCAGAACAGCTAGCAAGGAACTTATAAGGAAGTGTGGTGGGAATGATATGAAGAATAAATCATAACAAGATAGTGTGTAAATAAATACATGCAGAATTTGACATTTGTTCTTATATCTTATAATTCTACAGAGTCATAGTGTGATTTTTAGTTTGGGTGAAAAAAAAGTGTTACCATTTAAACAGTTAGAAAATGAACCGACACCATGCCATTTCTGGAGAGGGAAATGTAGATATGTCATGTACTTATAGAACTAGAAACAGAATTTAATGCCCAGAAAGGACTTGCGTGTCATCTTTTGTCTTCCAGGAGACGAATGTTCAGAGTTAGCATAATCAGGCTGCAGTCAGCTTTCTCAGTTTACAGATGGGAAAACCAAAGCTTAATTCCCATTAAAATCAGAAATAAGCTATGGGTCCCTGCTTTATCATTACTATTTTATACTGTTCTGGATGTCCTTGTTAATGCACTAAGACATGCAACTAAAATATTAATGAACAAAATGAGATATGAAACTGAAAAACATCTGCTGGAAAGGAAGAACAGAGACAATGTGATTATAAACCCAGAAAGTCCAAAAGAATAACTCTGTAAAATTCTTAGCGAGATAATTCAGTGAAATGTTGGATTTTGTGACATAATCACATTTTTTTAATATTAAGAAAAGCTTTTAGGATTAAAAACACTTTCCTTTAAGCCCAAAGCAATTAAAAAGTTACACCTTCAATAAAAAAGATACAATGTCCAGGAACAAATCTGTCAAGCTATGGTGTGGCCCTGGGTGAAAAGCAAAGGGACACAAAATAAAAATGAACTCTTTACCAGCAGAAGTACTTTTTCAAAACTGAATTCCTGGGGAGATTTATCCTTCTTCTTGAAGTTGTGTTTAAATGTTATAAAATATCCATTCTTTTCAAATAATTGAGTTTAATATAACTTTAATAAAAATCTCAAATAAGTTTTATGAGAAACTTAGTACATTGATTCTAAAGTTTATCTGATAAATACATTGATTCTGTCAAGAGGAATAAATGAGTGATCACAGCTAAGAATTTTTGAAAAAGAAGAGAATAAGATTTTCTTACCTCTTTCCAGGTATGCCAAATTTTATAAAGCTACAATAACGAAAACAAGAGATACATTAAGTAACACATTAAGGAACAAAATTGAAATGCCTAAAACAGATTCTAGTGAAGAAATAATCTATATGTGACATGGAAGCATCTCAACACAGTAGGGGAAACGATTCATTGTTCAACAAATGGTGGTGAATAAACTTCGTAAAAATTGAAATTAGCTCCTTATATGCACATCCTTAAGAAAATTCTAACTGCAATAAATAACTAAATGTGGGGAAAAATCAATAAAGAACTAGAGGAAAAGTATAGATATCTGTATCTACATAATCTTGCCATAGAGAAGGCGTACCTAAGCAAAGCTCCCTGAAAAGAAACTATAAACAGAAACTGTCAACTATTGATGAATTTGATTGATTAAAAATAGAAAACTTCTTTGTGTCAAAAATAGTGAAAACAAAATTAAAAGATGAATAGTAACATATCAGCATGTCTATATATATATATATATATACACCATATATATATATATAATTCTTACAAATCAATAAGAAATACACTAATACCTGAATAGGAAAGATGAAATAGTCTGGTAATACAATGAGATAATTCTGAGAAGAAATATAACTGGGCAATAAAATTTGATAAAAAATATTCAACTCACTGATAAGAAAAGAAATGCAGTAAACAGTGATGAGATGCCATTTGACTTGGCATAGACTAAAAGATAATTTTCAATAATCGAATGGTAGAAACTTACATTGTAACTTTTTTGAAAGTTGATTTGGCCTTGTGTAAAAAGACTGAAAAAAATTATACGCTTGGCTTCAGAAATTCCACTTCTAGACCTGGAAAGTCATAAATCACCACTAGATCATGAGACAATGCTCTTTTCCTGATAAATGGGCAAAGTAATAATACAGCACATCCTGCTTTTACTCAATAGCTATTATGGTTTGTTTAGTGCTTCATGGAGATACTCCTTTCTACGTCTTTTGGCAAAGTGAAGCCTTATCAAACAACTAATATGCTATACAAGAAATCTCCACTGGGCCTGTTTAATGTAAGTAGAAAAGCATGGAACATTCCCTAAGGCTTTATGCAAAGCCAGATCATTATTTCAAGGTGCCATAAGGAAATGACTTAGAACGTTTTATGAACAGACTCTGCTGAGATGACTCTGAAGGTTACTAGGACCTGGGGACAGAGCATCCACATTTTCTTCTAAACTCTGAAGATTTTGGCGGACTTCTTGCTTTGGCAAAGCTTTGTATGTTCTGAAATTGATGGAATATTTCTCTTTTTTCCATATTAATGATGAAAGTGTGGAAGTAATTCGCCTGGGACACAGCTATTTTATAAACTGGGATCGGAAGATGTATTACTCTGGGAAGGCAACACCTGCTGAAGCTCGGACGACCACGCTCAATGAGGAACTAGGCCAGGTTGAATATGTTTTCTCCGACAAAACGGGTACCCTCACTCAAAACATCATGACTTTTAAAAAATGTTCCATTAATGGAAGAATCTATGGTAAGGGAAACAAACAGTTCCTTTTTCTTGATATGGTTAGCAGTCCTTAAAAAAAATGAGCAAACTTTTTTTTTTTAATAAAAAAATCTCTGGTTTTCTGATTAATATGGGCACCACCCAGCGTCTAACATGATGCTTGGCACATAATAAACAGTTGATAAATATTTGTTGGATGAATGTTGAATAATTCAGATGAAACTTTGGATCTGTTACCATTCATGGGTAGAGATGAGGGTTAGACGTGATACTGTCCAAAGCTCCTTTCAGTGTACCAGCTGTGTGATCTGCTCTGTGGTGCTTGATAGACCCATATCCCTGGGAGGACAAGTTCTTCATAACCTGATTTATCTCAGTAAAAGCAGTATTTTATGCGAGCTTCCTAACAGCTCTGGAATTGATGTTAGTGTCTGTGTCTGTAAGAATTTAGAATTCATTCCTGAGAATTCACACTGTATAGGGCTACTTTGAATGGTCAAACTGTTACTTCAATATCCAGTTCCTATTTGTATGCTTTTGTGTGTATACCTGCTCTGTTTTAGATTTTCAGGCATTCTAGTTATATGTGACCCTTTTCACCCTGACTTTGGACAGTTAGCAGACAGTTCCTTCTGCTGAGAGCAGGGAAGCTCTCCAGAAGGTTCCTGTTGGGTCTCTCTGGATTCACAGTCTCACTTCACTGGGATCTGAGTGTCCAGTTTCTCAGTACAGAAATCTCAGGAAGTAAAGGAAATCCAAAAAAGAGAAAGAAACATTTCCTTTGGTAAAACATATTGCCAAATATTTTAAAGATTTGACCGTGAACAAAACTGAGAAATACAAGAAGTTGATTTTCATACTCTCCTGCCTTTTGACCTCCCTCTGCTATCCCACCCCCATAACCCATGGTTGCCATGGTTTCCTCACCTCTTTTCTGCCCACCCCTGCCCCTGCTCTACCCTTCTCTGGTAGTGGACCAGATGATTTTCAAGCTGGACTTCCACAAGCCCTCAGTTACATTGTGCATTTCTTATATCACTATTATTAAGATTATAAATAAAATAGAACCTTTTCTTTTCTTTGGATATTATTTTCAGAGGTTTTCTAAAAATACAACCCAAAGAGCAATTTAAAGGAGAAAATTTTGGTTAGAGTATTGGAGATATTTTGAATTTTGTAGGCCTTTTGGATTCTTTTGCCATGGCACTTATTGATTATATAATAATAATAATTTCACTTCTAGGAAACGACCCTAAGGAAATTATTAGACATGTGGACCAAGATTTATTTGTAGATATGTTTGTCACAGGGCTAGTTTTAGAGAAGTCCCTTGATTTTTTTCTTTTTTAATTTATTTATTTATTGGCTACATTGGGTCTTCGTTGCTGCACACGGACTTTCTCTAGTTGTGGTGATGGGGTGCTACGCTTTGTTGCAGTGTGTCGGGCTCTCATTGTGGTGGCTTCTCTTGTTGGGGAGCATGGGCTCTAGGTGCATGGGCTTCAGTAGTTGCGGCACGTGGCCTCAGTAGTTGTGGCTCACAGGCTCTAGAGCACAGGCTCAATTGTGGCACACGGGCTTAGTTGCTCCGCGGCATGTAGGATCTCCCTGGGGCAGGGATCAAGCCTGTGTCCTCTGCACTGGCAGGCAGATTCTTATCCATTGCGCCACCTAGGAAGTCTGATAAGCCCCTTGATTTTTCACAAAGTATATATCCCAAGATCTTTGCAAAGTCTCCAAATTTACAAATCTCATGACAGCTTGTAATTTCCCTCATAAAAGTCAGGATAGTAACTGAAACTTTTAAGTAACCCCTTTAGGCCCTTACTTTATATAGCCATTCTAATTTATAATACATTTACTATGTCATTAAAATATATTCTTACTAAAGCACTCAGAGAATGTTCCAAAATCACTTTTTTTTTTCATGCAGTTAGCCTTGTTTATATGATAGATCCAGGCCGTGGGAAAATTTGATACTCTACTCCGATTTATCTAAAGCTTCCATTTTCTTCCTCAGAACTATTATATTCTTAGACTTCAATTTTTCTTCACTTTCATCACCAGTCTTGTGAAGAGGCTTTCTTTGGGAGGACCATTTTACACAAAGACAATTTTGTTTTGCTTTTATCATTTATCAGAGTTATAGCATAGGGGGTAACGACTGAAACATAACCGTGGTGAGTTTGGGGTTTAAATTCCAGGTGCTGGGCTAGGTTCATTCACTAGCTCAAGGACTCCTCCCGCACAGCAGCCTCACAGTAGTCTAGATTTAGACCCGAGCCCCAGAAAAACAACCAGTAACTCTTTATCAAATGCTTTTTTGGATCACAGTGTCATACGGTGAAGAGAGAGAGACTTGGATTAAAAAAAACTTCTATGCTGACTTTTTAGTTTTAGTTGAAATATGTCATTTTGAATTCTGTTCTTCAGTTCCATCATCCATAAAACAGGAATGAAATTTTTTTTTATACAGCTTTTCATTCCTGTTTTAAAAATTCTATATTTTCCAATATATCTGTAATAAGCACATATTGGCTTTATACTAATAATAGTTAATTTTAAATATTTGGCTCATAGGTGTCTATGTTCTCTGACTTGAGAAGACTCTGACATTGTTTAATGTTTACATGCTAATTTGACCTTGATATTACAAATACTAAAGATGTATCTGGCCCAAAGCAAGACAGACAAAGATGTACTCACCAAGCTCTAGCATTGATGAGAATTGGTCTGTCCTGGATATCATTTTGGATTCCCTAACAGTGGATATGAAATGAAAAACAAAAATTTGCCTCTTGCAAACATCATAGATAATGTAACAACAGAATAATAAAATTTATAGAAAAACATGATTGCGGTCTTATTTTGCTTCAATGTGTACTGCATTTCAATTCTGTCTTGGGCAAACACGAGTATCTTTCTGTGTTAATCACCATGTCTTAGTTTACAGTTTGAAAACACTCCTAAAAATGTCTAGGTTTGAACTCATAATGTCATCTAGAATGGTGCTTTAATAAACAAGTATATTTCTTTTCTTTTTTGGGGGGGGGCGTACACCAAGTTCAATCATCTGTTTTTATACACATATCCCCGTATTCCCTCCCTCTCTCAACTCCCCCCCCACCCTCCCTTGAGTCCTCCCCACCCTCCCCGAATAAACAAGTATATTTCTTAAAATTGAATGTCTAAATCTAGTTTCAATTTCATTTATTTTTAATTCTGAAATTTTGTTTTGGCAGGCAAAGTACATGATAACTTGGATCAGAAGACAGACATGACTAAGGTGTGGAGGTGATAAAATTTCATTCTTACTTTTAATTTCAAATTGTACATGCTTTTTAAAAATGATGAGTTCCTTTATGCCTGATTTCCACTATGATCAGATGAGATACTTAATATGTAACATTAAAAAAATAGATTCATATGATTCAAAATTCCTTCTCATCTAGGTTTCCCAATCACAGAGTTCCCTGTTTTTTCTCTTTTAGAAATATTTATTATATACAAGCAAATATATTTCTCCATTTTTTGTATAGGTGATAGCAAATTATACATACTGTTCTTAGCTTTCTTCCTCAACAATGATCTAGATCTTTCTAGATCAATGAAAAAAAAATGTACTCCCTTATTCTTTTTATGGTGAATAATATTCTATTATACTGATGTTCTGTAATATATGTAAGGAGACAGGAATGGGCATTCAGAATATTTTCAATATTTTGCTTGTAAAGAATATACAGCAAAAATAACAGTGTACCTGTTATATCATATGACTCCTATACCCTCAAGTACCATTTCTAGAAATGGAATTGCTAAATCAAAATGTATATGCATTTGTAATTTGGTAAATATTGCCAAATTGTCCTCTTTAGAATTTACACCAATTTACTGTCACAAGCAGTGTACAAGAGTCTGCTTTATCCTACCATCACCAACACAGTTTTATCAAAGTTTTTGATTTTTGACAAGACTATTTAAAAAGTCATTTGCTGTACAGCAGAAATTAAACACAACGCTGTAAATCAACTATACTTCAATAAAATGAAAAAAATTTTGTTCTTTCCTTTTCTTTATACAAGTATTTGTGGTTACTTATTTCCCTGTGAACACTGCTCTAGTTTTATCACATGTACTTTGGCCTGTAGTATATTAAATTATCTTTATTTGTGTTATATCAGTTTGAATATCCACATTGAATCATGAGTTTTTAAGGAAGAATTTTAAAATTTTGAAGTGGTAGGGACTCCCCCCAGCTTTGTTGTACTTTTAATCAAAGAGTAGATTTGTATTATTTCTACTTTTTGGAATTTATTTGGGTTTTCTTTATGGCGTAATATGATCAATTGTTGTCAGTGTTCCAGGGTCCTTAAAAAGAAAGCTTATGTATATCCTGTTTTCAAGGTATAAAATTAGCTGTATGTCATTGAGTTCTACCTTATTAATTATATTATTTAGGTCTTCTATTTTATTATTTATCTTTTATTTATACTATCTGTTTGGATTTAAGAAGTTAACTAATGTGTTATGATAATTCTGTCTCTCTCTAGCTCCTATGTAGCCTAAAGTCTTCAGTTTGAGTATTGATGCTATCTTGAGGTACACTGATGTTCATAGTGGTTATGTTTTTGTTATGAATGTGCTCTTCTTTGACTCATTTAATTCTCCTTGGCCTGGATTCAACCTTATTTGATATTAGGATCATGTCTCCTGGTTTCTTTTGATTTGCATTTGCCCACCTTTTACTTTCAATATTCTTGAATAACTTTGTTTTAGATATGTCTCTTATGTACAGCAGAGGGTTGGATTTTGCTTTGCATCCATTTTTTTTAATAAGTGAGTTTGGGCCATCTACATTAGCTCCGTTAAATATTTTAGGTTATACTTTGTGTGTTTATAATTCTTCATAATTCTCTGTATAGACTCTACTCTGTGTGTGTCCTTCTCTTGTAATATTTAGGAAAGTATTTCATTGTTTTTCTACTGTATACTTTTAAGAGTTTATATAATACTCTTAATTCTTTTTTCATAAGCAGTGTCTATCAATTTCCTAATATGAAACATGGTAAAATTATTATATTTATCCTTCTTTCCCTCATGTTTTCCTACTATTTTTATTAATGATGCTTCTTAATCTTAAATAAACATAGAGTTCTCGTAGTTGATTTGAGTTTTTAAATGATATCTTCTGACCTTCAAATACTAAAATGAGGAAATCAGGATCTAATTTTTTAGCAGTCTTTTCTACATAGTCAATGTATATAATATATACATTTTATTTTGCCATCCTAATCTTTCTTTTATATTTAGTTCTTCAGTTAAAGAGATTTGGTTCTTACCACTAACTACTCCCTTTCCCACTGTTTTTCCAGTTATCTCTCATGTGGCGGAAGTGTATCCTCTAGTTAAAGACGGGTTCCTGAGAAACATCTGTTCAGAACTATCTGTCGACTTTATATTTGAATGACAGTTTCACAGGCTGTAATCTCTTTGAGTTGCAGTGTCTTTCCTGTGGGGCTTTAAGGGGGTCTAAGGCCAGGGTGTATTTTACTCCTTATTAGTGAGTTGCTCATTTTTTTCCCCTTAATGTGTAGTTGTTTTTGAATTTTATTACACAAACAAAACAATCTGTGATTAAATAAGTCTCTAGGATTCTGGGATAAACACAGCTAATGGAGTATCTTGTATACTGATATGTCCTCTCATATATTTGGATATATAAGTATTATATTTAAAATATTATTCTGCGCTCTCCAAGACAGAAAGCATATTAAAAGTATTTTCCCATTAACTGTCCTTGTAAAGACATTATCACAGGTCTAATGCTTTGAGTAATAAACTTTTAGAAGTTAGAAGTACGTTCTATGATTTTCAGAAGTCAGTGAATTAACACAGATCTTATTTAGTATTGAATTATCTTCTACTATTTTGTTCTGTTCTTTATTGAACCCTATTTCTTTCATCTTGATTTTTTTTTGAAGTCAACAAATGTTTAAGTGGACAGTAAACTATTGTTAGCAGTGAGCACAGTGTTGTATAGCAGATCCCTAGAACTTTTTCACCCTTGCATGTCTGACACTCTGTAGTCCTCATTCAACTGCAGCTCCCCACTTCCCCATTCTTCTAACCCCTGGAAGCTACCATTCTACATTCAGTTTCCGTGAATATTACTACTTTAGATACCTCATATAAATGGTGGAATCACGCACTATTTGTTCTTTCGTGAGTGGTTTATTTCCCTTAGCATAGTGCCCTCAAGGTTCATTCATGTTGTAGCATAAAGACAGGATTTTTTTTTAATGGCTGAATAATATTCCATTGCGTGTGCGTGTGTGTGTGTATATATATATAATCACATATTCTTTATTCATCTGTTGATGGACATTTATGTTATTTCTACCTCTGGGCTATTGTGAACAATGCTGCAATGAACATGTGAGTACAAATATCTCAAGATCCTGATTTTAATTCTGTCACATTATGCAGTAACTCTAGTGAGACCAGAGAAAGTACTCTGTAATCAAACACATTCATATTTTTATATCAGAAAATATTAATTCACACTAAGTAGACTTTAAAAAATCTATACTTAGGCACCTGTCATTCCGCGTCAGATGTTGTTGCCAAAATGAGTCAGGTCAGGTTTCGCCATCAAGTAGATCTTGAAAAAAACTTTGTTTTCAGGGCTTCTTTGTATTTTGGAGTTGAAGTAAACATTTTAGAATCTGTATAGCCATTGGATATTTTTCTTCCCGCTATGCTTTTGGAAGGTTTACTGCTCTGGTAATGAAGGTTTACAGGGCTCTGAAATGAGAAAATATTTGACAGTAATGAGGAAACAGAAAGCCATTTTAGTGCCAGGCTTTTGAGGCTGAAAAACCGTACAAGCACTAAAAAATACTTAGGGGAAGTGTTTTTGGATTTTAAAAGATTCTTGATGGAATGAAGTCTGCAATTTTGTTGTTGTTGTTGTTCTCCTACAGAAAAAAGAGTCTGTGGGTTTCTCAGTCAACTCCCAAGCAGACAGAACATTTCAATTTTTTGACCACCATCTGATGGAATCCATTAAAATGGGTGACCCCAAAGTGCATGAATTCCTTAGGTTACTTGCACTCTGCCACACTGTAATGTCCGAGGAAAATAGTGCAGGTAAGTGCAAAGTGTGTTGGAGTAATGAGACTTGTTTTTTAAATCAGTACTGATACTTTGATTAAAAATGTTTGGAATTGGAAGGATTTTCTAATTCAGAATATACCATTGTGTGAGAAGTTTACCTATTGCTAGCTTCTCTTTGTATTTAGTTATATCTTGAATGCTTTCCAAAAGATGTGGAGAAACTTAAAGGAAGGGAAAAAGCAAAACAAATAGGAACAATGAGAAGATAAGGGCCTAGATATACCAGTTAAAGGGGATAAAATATTTTTTATGATTGAGCAGCGTATTTGACGGTGGGCTTCCCAGTAGGCAGGACAGAGAAATACTCTTGAGACACTTAGCTCTAGCCATTAACATGCGCATCTAATAGATGTGGATAGCCAGCAGGTGTCTGCTTAGAATGAGTTTCCCCAGTGATGGGGATAGATTTACACTGATAGAATACTGTGTTTAGTCCCCATTATGAACAAGTTCTCACAGTACTAAGATGGTTGTTCAGAGCTCAGGGTTCACAGAATAGAACAAAATAAGTTGGGCTACATTAATACTGAGGTGAGGCAGGTAGACAGTGGTCCAGTGAATTGGCTTCGTGCTCCAGTTGGGCCCAGTCTATTCCATTTACAAGTTTTATTTCTTTCTACTATCACCTACTGGGTGAAAATTACCACCCAAGTAATTTCAACTCAAAAGTAAAATATGTATATGTAGTCTGTAGACTTTATATATATGTGTGTGTGTGATATATATGTATGTGTGTATATATATGTGCACGTGTACATTTGAACATGTGTTTTCTCTCTCTATATATATTTTCCTTTTTTTCCTTGTTGGGACTACATTCAAGCCATAGTCCTTGTCTGTGATGTCCATTTTGTCCTTGACGATGCTGGACTAACTCATTCCTCTAATTTTAATTGCTGTGAGGACTCACATAATTATATTTATAACTTAAACTGACCTTTATAGCACTAATGCCAAACATGATTTATTATATTTTTATCTGAGGATATCACAGTGCCATTAAGTAAATTTCTTTTATCTGCCTTTATTTCAGTTTTAAAGCTCTATTTTCTTTTAAGTTATCTGTTTTTATTTCAATATTGTGATATGTTCTTAAATCTCTTTGAGAATATTAATGATTCTTAATTTGAAATCTTGTTTTGTTTCCTCTTTTACGGAATGTTGTTTTTTGAATTCTGTGTCTAACTTTCATGTTGTTTTCAAACATTTGATGGTTTGTGGTTGCCTGTTCTTATTTGTGTTTGAGAATCCCTGTTTGCCTCTTGGTCAATATAGGTTCTGATTACAGTGGCCTATCTCCCAAGATTATAGGGGAGAGGCACAGTAGCTCGTCTTCTGGGTACGGGGTTCCCCGCTCATGGAATTCATATGATACCTGGGTTTTACTATCTTACTTTCTCAGTGCCAGTGTTAGGAGTCTGTGCCAGAACTCTCATTTGAGACAAAGTTTTACTTAAGGTCTGGCCTGGAAGAGAATATCAGAGTTATGAAGTCACTTTCTCTCATTAATTTATTTCTCTTATCCTTGTGGAATTCTAAACCTACTTCTGTCTGTTTTCAGCTTTGGTCTCCAGCCCCAGCATTCAAATCTTAAAGGTTTCCTTAGGTGGATTGTGTACTTTGTGTAGAAGAACATTTTCAAGGTTTCATCCTGGGGCAAATGTCACTGCTGCTTGTTGTTCAGAGTAAGCTGTCAGGAGGAGGAGTCCAACTGGTCCAGGATAACTGAATAGAATTCTTCAAATAATTTTATTAATGGTGCTTCCAAGACCACTTCTGCACTTCTCATTTGTTGACTCTGATTTGGAGAATCATTGGGGGTTGCTCTTATCTCTGTATTAATTTTCTTTTCCAAATGCTTTGAGCTGTGTTTTTCTCCATTCTTATTTCTTCATTTATCAAATCTGCTTTTTATCTTTCAGAGATTTCTCAAATTTCTGGTTTACTGACAATATTCATTCTTTTCTAGTATCATTTAAAAATTTTTCATGTTGTGATATAATTAAATGCAATAAAACACAGATCTTAAGTGCATTGTTTGGTGAATTTTGACCATTATATATACCCATGTAACCACCACCACCCTGGTTGAGGTATAAATCTTTTCCATCATTCCAGAAACATTACTCATGTTCGTTTGCAGTCCACATCAACCCCTGCCCAACCAACCCCTGCCCTGATTTTTATCATCAAAGATGAGTTTTGCCTATTCTTATACTTCATATAAATGGAATCATACAATATGTATTCTTTTGTGTCTGGCTTCTTTCATACAACGTAATGTTTTTGTCATCCATCCATGTTGTTGTATCAATCAATAGTTCATTCTTTTTTTTTTTTAATTTATTTATTTATTGACTGTGTTGGGTCTTCGTTGCTGCACACGGGCTTTCTCTAGTTGCTGCGAGCGGGGGCTACTCTTCATTGTGGTGCGCAGGCTCTTCATTGTAGTGGCTTCTCTTGTTGTGGAGCACGGGCCCTAGGCACGTGGGCTTCAATAGTTGCAGGACATGGGCTCAGTAGTTGTGGCTCACGGGCTCTAGAGCGCAGGCTCAATAGTTGTGGTGCACGGGCTTAGTTGCTCCACGGCATGTGGGATCTTCCCAGGGCAGGGCTCGAACCCATGTCCCCTGCATTGGCAGGCGGATTCTTTACCACTGTGCCACCTAGGAAGTCCAATAGTTCATTCTTTTTAATTTCTGAGTAATATTCCATTGTGTGAATATGTATACCAATTTTATTCTTCCCCAGTCCTCTGTGCAGACATTTCCAGCTTTGGAAACAAACGTCGTTATGTGTAAATCTGTCATAAACATTTTTATGTATTTAAAAAATATTTAATAAATTTGTTTTTGGTAAATACTTAGCAGTAGAAATACTTAGAAATGGAAATTGACCCCAGCATAGGTATTTTTAACTTTAAGAAACTGCCCAACTGTTTTCCAAAAATGGAGTATCATTTTACATTCCTACTGTCAGGTATGAGAGTTCTAGTACCTTCATATTCTTACCAACATTTAGTATTATCACTATTAAATTTTACCTATTCTAGTGGATATTGACTAATATCTCTTCTGCCATATAAAGGTATTTTGAAGTGAAGAGAAGTAAATGTGTGTATCCTTTCAACTCTCTGTTTCTTGCTTGGAGATTTCAAATTCTAGGTGAAGGAACACATTGCTGAATAGGGGAAATTATAAGATAGATTACTTAAAGTTCTAATTATAGGATAGATTAGTTAAATCCATGTACGTTCAAGTACATTGGAAAATATAAACTTTTCTTATATAAACGATAGTTATGATAAAGGACAGAACCCAAATCTAATGAACTTAAAACTATACGACTGTTTAATTTATAGCTGAGGGGTTTGCTTTTATTTTAAGTGTGTGCTGTTTGTTTCATGGAGAAGACATTTGGGGAAGTTGATATTCTCATTCCCCTTGCCAGGATAAAATTTCAGAAGCAGGAAAGTGGCAAGTACAGGGCTTAAATATATATATATTTTTTCTATTTAAGTAATTGTCAATTAAAGAGATTAAAAATTTTAGTTTTTTTCTTATTGCCTCATTACATCAATCCTTTAAAATTTGTTGAAGCTTGCTTTATGGCTTGTATTCAATTTCTATAAATGTTTCATGTGTGCTACAAATAAATGTGCATTATACAGTTATTGAGAACTGGGTTCTAAACATCTGTTAGATACTGTTTGTTAATTGTATTGTTCAGTCTTCTACCTCTCTGGATTATTTTGACTACTTGATTTCTCAATTACTGAGAGTATGTTTAATCACTGTAGTATAGTATAGCATAGGTAATGTGCTGTAATGGTGTATTTGTCTATTTTATTTTGCCAGTGTTTGCTGTATGTGTTTTAAATCATGTTATTATTAGTTAGATACTAGTGGAGACTTAAATCTTCTTTAAAACATCTATCAATATATATTGGTTCTTTTTATCTCTAGTAACATTTTCGCCTTACAGTTTATTTTGTCTGACAATATAGTTATAGATGTTTTCCATTTGTTATTATTTGCATTGTTTAGCTTTTCACACTCTTTCCTGCCAATCTATCTTTTTCTTTACGTTCTAGACACATCTCTTGTAAATGACATAATTTTCGACATTTAAAAAGAACATATAGTTTAACTAAATCAAGTGTTAAATGGAACATTTAGTCAAATTACCTTTGTTGATTATCAGTATATTTAAGTTCTAAGTATTTAACGTGTAGTTATCGATATATTTAGACTTCTTTCTACCATTTTATTTTTTATAGTTGCCCCATCTTTTGCCTCAGTCTCTTCTTTTCTTGTCTTCTTATGGATTTAGTTCATTTTTACTTCTTCTGTTTTGGAAATAATATATCTTTATTTGTATTCTTTTAGTGGTTAGCCTAGAAATTTTAGCGTAATTGACTTAACAAAGCCTAAGCATTGTGCACAAAACAAGGACCTTAAAACCCTTCATACTAATAAATCTGTCTTGATTTATATAGTACTTTTCTCATGTATTTTCTTTCTTAGTCTCACAAGATGTTATTTTTATGGTTTTTATAGTCAATTTGCTTAGATTTATTCATACGTTTATTTACTTGTTTCTATGCTTTTTAATGCTTGTCCAATCTCTGATCTTCTATTGGCCAAAAGTATATCCTTTAGAATTTGTTTTAGGGAGAGCCTACTGGTAGTAAACTCTCAAAAACTTTGAAAACAACTTTATTTCATCCTTATCCTTTTTTAAAAAAAATTTTTAAAGTGTAGTTGATTTACAGTGTTGTGCTTAATTTTCTGCTGTACAGCAAAGTGACTCAGTTATAGATATATACACTTTTTCATACTCTTTTTCATTGCAGTCTATCACAGGATATTGAATATAGTTTCCTGTGCTATACAATAGGACCCTGTGGTCCAACCTATATAAAATAGTTTGCCTCTGTTAATCCCAGACTCCCAGTCCTTCCCTTCTGCTCCCCCTTGCCTCGTCATTATTCTTGAATGATGTTTTGCTGTGAGCAAAAGTTGAAGGTGAGGATTTTCTCAGCACACTGAAGACATTCCACTGTATTTTGGCTGGTATTCCTGTTGCTGCATGGTTAGCTGTCAGTTTAATTGTGGCTTGAAGGTAATCAGTCCTTTCTCCCTGGCTACTTTTGAGATGTCTTCTTCTTTCATGTTCTTAGTGTACATGTGAATTTTAAAAATATTTGTATTCCTTGAGATTGTGGAATCCATAGAATATTGTCTTTTATCAATTCTGGAGTTTCCTCAGCCATGTATTTCTTCAAGTATTGCCTCTGACTCATTTTCCATCTCATATTAGATCTTTAATGTTAAATGTTTTCACTCTATTCTCTGTGTCTTTTAATAATTTTCTCATTTTTCCATTTTTTTTGTCTCTCTGGGATAAATTTTGGAATTTTCTCCATTTTTTTCCCCTGTACATCAATTTTTTCTTCAGTGATATTTAATCTGCTGTTTTTGATTTCTACAAGGTCTTTAATTCTTTTTCAAATCTGCTTAATTTCGTGCCTCTATTTTATTTCTTGAAATCCATTAAATATTTGTATGTAGTATTCCTGATAATTCTAATATCTAAAGTTTTTACATATACTATTCTTGCTGTTCTTTCTATTGGTTGTAATTATATCTTATTTATTGTGGTTTTAATAATCTTTTGACTGTGAGATGGCCATTTTATTTGGAACTTTATTTGTAGAAATTCTTTTGGTCCTCAGGTGAAGAAAGGATTTGCATTTGCTTTATTTAGTCAGTGTTCTAATACAGAAATGTATTAAACTAAAATTTCAATTTAATTTTTTTCAAGTCACCCAGATATTGTGAATTTAGGGTGCAAATATACATGAGAGTCAGTCTTCTGTCATAAATTTTCAGCAGATTTTTTTTTCCTCTTAACTAGGCAGTTTTTCTTACAGGCACTCTTTAAGGGGGCACTGATGTCCAGTTTACCTTTTTATACTGAGAGTATCCTTTTGGGGGGTTCATTTTTAGAAGGTGGTCTCCCATTAGACCTCTTTCCCTGGCCTTTGTCTTTTCTAACCAAAGCCCTGAGAGATTGAAAACCAATAAGCAAGTTCTCTTGGTTTAGAAAATGCCGTTCCTTTATTCCAACTGTACTTTTTTCTCAGTCTTTGATCTGACTTCTAGAGCTGACACTTGGGTTGAGTGTTATAGAATGAGTTGGCACTGGTATTGGCATTCTATTAATGTTATTATTCTCAGTATTAATACCTTTGTTTCTTTTCCTTTTTTGGTTGTTATTTAATCCACTTGTTTCTTTTCCTTTTAGGGCAGCTGATTTACCAAGTTCAATCACCTGATGAAGGGGCTCTAGTGACTGCTGCAAAAAATTTGGGGTTCATTTTTAAGTCTCGGACCCCAGAGACAATAACGATAGAAGAATTGGGAACACTAGTTACTTATCAATTGCTTGCCTTTTTGGATTTCAACAATTTCAGAAAAAGGATGTCGGTCATAGGTACGGTTGGTGGCTGAGAGTATTTTTGATCTTTTGATAGTATTATGGTTGTATGGAAACTTCTCAAGGATGATTTCACTCTTGGTTATGTGCTCAGAGTTGTGATATTTCTTCACCTTATGAACTTTTGTCATCCTCAACCTAGCCTCACCTTGGTAGTGGTGAGTATAATTAACATATAACAAGTGCTTGTTGTGTGTCCAGTACTGTTCTAAGTGCTCTACATGAATGAACTGATTTAATTGTCACAACAACCCTAAAAGACAGGTAGTATTATTTTTATGCCCATTTTAAAGATAACAGGACTGAGACAGACAGGTTGAGTAACTTTCCCAAGGTGACATAGCTTGAGCTAGAATAGCTAGGATTAAAATCTAGGGAATCTGACTGTGAAGGAAGGTCATTCGCTACAGAGTGGCTCCGCACATGTTCCTGAATTACCTGGCACGCGCTAGTTGTTGATGATCCTGTTGTTTTGTGAAGATCATCATCAGTCTCCTCATTATTACCCATTTACTCTGTTCACTTGCTGGAGGTGATCGCCCATTATTGTATTTAGCACCACAACAAATCCATGCTTTCCTAACTCAGCGCTAACGCTCAGTGCTGCTTCAATGTCCCTCTTGTTCTTATTTTGCTCCTTTTTCCAGTCCTTGTAGCAGGTGTTCTGAACCTTTGCCTTTTCCTCAAGTCCTCAACCCTGCCATGAATCTCCTTTACTCTTGGAAGCTAAATTCATCCACTATTTCTCTAAAAAAAAGAGGCCCTCAGAGATGCACACCATCACCTTAGCCCTTTTCCCATCTTCCTCCTCCATCCGCAAGCTGTAACTTTACTCAGCCTTCGTCCTGCTTCAGAGAAGAATTCCTCTTGCTCCTTTTCAATGCTGAAGTGTCCGCCTGTTCCCATCCCTTTTCCTTCCTTGCTTGCTCCCTTCTCACTTGTGCCTTTGATTCATTCTTCATCACGGGCTTCTTCCTTCAGCCTGCAGGTCTGTAATCATCCTGTTTCCTTAAAGATATTGTTCATGTTCTGACCTCCACTGATTTTGCCATGCTGTGTTTCTTCTTTCCATCACAACTGAATTTTTCAAGGTCAGTTTTTGATCCTTACCTGGATTTCTCTTTTCAGCCTATTAGGGTCAGGCTTCTGCTTCCACTATTCAAGAAGGAATGCCTTCTCAGAAGTTTGCAGTCACCTCATAACTGCCCAATGCAATGGCCCCCTTTCTCCCTTCCTCCCCCCTTTCCTTCCTTCCTTCCTTTTTCTTTTCTTTCTTTCTTTTCTTTCTTTTCCTTTCTTTCTCTTCCTGTCTGTCTGTCCATCGAACTTCTACTATCATCTCTATCTTTTAAACTTAGTGATATTCAAGACTATCGACCTTCTTGTCTTGACACTCCTCTTTTGGCCTCTGTGAGCTTGCTGGCTGCTGGTTCTCGTCTTGTCCTGTGTTTTCTTTCTCAAGCTCCTTTGCAAGCGGACTATTCTCTGTCCCACTCTTCAGTGCTGGTACCCTTTTCTCTTCTCACTTCCTGTGCTCTCCTTGGGTAATCTTGACACTCACATGCTGGTAGATATTGCCTGTATTCTGTGTCCTTCCCATATCGTTCTTCAGTTTCAATCTCCCTCTAAGGTCTCTACACACTTTTTCAGCCTTCTCCTGGGTTCTGCCACTGGGTTATACTACAGTTACCTCAAAATTTTTATGTCAAGTATAAAGTTTCTTTCTTTCTCACAACTATTGCTCTTTATGTAGTTCTTATTAAAGTTGTTAACTACCTTTTGCTATATGCCTGTGTGAGTGCACTGAACACTTTACAATGAATTATTTTATTAAATTCTTGCAATAGTATGTTACCCCCAATCAGGAGATGAGGCAATTAAAACTCAGAGATTTTAAGTTTCTTGCCCAAGATTGTCACACAACTTGTTACAAAGCCAGTAAGGTGCAGAGGAAATATTTGAACCCAGGTTTGTCTTTCTCCAAAGTCTGGCCTCTTAATCTCTATTGTAGCTCACATGCTTTTGATACCTTCATCTCTTTTGTGCCCCTAGGCTAGTGGTACTCAAACTTCAGCTCCCATTGGAACCACCAGGAGGGCTTGTTAAAATGCAAATTGCTGGGCCTCAACCCTAGAGTTTCTGATTCAGTAGGCCTAAAAGATTGCATGTGTAACAAACTCCCAGGTCTCACTGATGAAGATGCTACTGGTCAGAGGACCACAGGTTGGGGACCATTTCCCTAGACTAGGAGATCCTCAAATACTACTCATTATTTTCCTGAGATACTCTGCTACTCTCTTCATTCAGGCTTCATCATCTCTTGCCTTGTCTATAGGGTCGTCAGTAGTCATCCTGTTTCTAAGTCTTTCCTCCTCAAGGCAATACAGTAATCTTTCTAAAAATAGCCTCAAAACCCCATTTTTATCATAAAAGCCTACTGTCCTTTTTTCTTAATTCCCAGTGCCACTGCTTTAGTTAAGGCTCTCATCACTGCTTGCTTGTATCATTGCAATATCTTTAAAGCTGTTCCCCCTTAAAATAATCCTCTATGCTGACACCAGGGTATTCTTTTTAAAACATTGGCCTGATTTTGCCATCACCAACTTAAAAAATCTTGTTGGCCTCCTAGAACTTAAAGGATGTCCTTAACGTGATATTCAAGATTATTTGCAATCTGACCTCAAGCTGCTTTTCTTTCACCTCCTGAAACTATGTGCTCCAGCTTCACTACACTTCACCATTCCTGGCATGCATGGTGCACTGTCACACCGTGTGTGTGCACCATTTCCTCAACCTAGACCTCTCCTTTTCTCCTCTTCTGTCCTTGGAAAATTCATAGTCATCTGGTAATGTCAGATTCAGGTATCACCTGTTCTCTTAATTCTTTTCCTACTCGCTGAGTAGCTGCCTTCTCCTTTGTTCCCTAGAGCACTTGTTCATAGCACCAGTGTGATACCAGTCCCGGGATACTCACAACTTTCTCAGTTGTTAGAGAAACAGGTAGCCTTCAGGTGCTACTTTAAGGCAGGGGCCATGCCACAGTCTTCATAAACTACCCAGGGTCAAGCACAGAGCTTAGCACACAGTGGGTCCTCTATGAATGTTCGTTAAATAGCATGTAACCCAACACTAGGTAACATCATATTAAATCAATTTTTACTCTGAAAAACATGCGTGTATGTAATAGTAGGGCTTTTTGGTCTCTAACTACTGGAAACTAGCCCCGGGAGATTGCTCTCAGCAGGTAAAAACCAAACATCCTCTGAGGATGTTTATTTTTATTCTTTTCACAACAGGCTGCAGGCAGTCACCCTCAGTGTTACTGATGAGCACATATGCTGCTCTGGGTGTGGGCCTAATGTTGTATCAGCAGGAACCATCTTCTATTTACAGCTTCAGGGGAAGTGTTATTGATGTTGGGTTGGCCCAGAACTGGCTTCTCTTTGCTCTGAGGGTGTTGACAAAACCTAAGATTGCTACACAGGGAAACTTTTGGCTTTTCCCCGGCATCGGTCACCATTACAGGCTGTGGGGAAATCACAGCCTAACCACAAACATCAGATGTTTGCCTTAATGGATCCCATGTGAAGAAAGGTAATGTTCCGCCACAGAATGCATGGAGGCTTGAGGCTTTATTTTGGTTCTGTTTGGTTTTTAATCAGGAGGAATTTAGAAGAGAGACTCCACTAGGGTAGGCGAGTCTCTGATAACAAGGCAGAAACAACGTTAGCCTCATGATTGCCATGGTGTTTGGGGGGGGGGGGGGCGACCCCGTTTGTGGCTCAGACGTTTGCTGCTGCTGCGGCTGCTTCTCTTCCTCCCCCTCCCCCTCTTAGGTCTTCTCCTCCTTCTTCAAGGTTTTTCTTTTTTGACAATCATTCATTGAATCATGAACGTGTAGTTTCAGTACCCGTGGTGCTTTCATTCTGGTGCAATAGCCCTGATTTAACTCACAGGTATCTAAGTAAAAATAGATTTCTATGAAGAATTTTGTCAGAAGGTATAGAAGATACTATGTTGATAAGCATACAAATCTCATTGTGTAGTTTTAGAAGGGTTAATACTACTAATTATGTAAATAAAAATACAGAGATAAAATTCAAAGGTAGCTATTAATAGGGGCAAGTGGCAGCTAATTATTAAAGAAGAATAAATTACAATAGCTCCTTGTAAAGCCCTTACAAGATCTTTAGATAAAGGTTTCTCAACTCTAAACCTTTTAAGGATTATCAAAGTACAAATCATACTGACACGTGACAGGCATTTCTCTGTGTGGGTGTATGAACAGCCACACAACTGAGATATGACAAAGTAGAATTTTTCATCACCCTTCACAGTATTGCTTTTGTATTTACCCTTACAGCATAAACCTGGAACCATTTCTGACTTTTTTCTTTCCTTTATATCACAAAGGCATAGCTGCTGCTTTCAACAAATTTTGCATAATTATAATTCAACTCAATCAAGCAAATATTTATTAAGTACCTACCATGTTCCAGGAACTTGAAGCTAAAGGAGAATGCGAAATTGAAAAACATGCTTTGTGATTGCATCCAGGAGAAGGTGGTGAAGTGAAATGGGCTGAAAAGGGGTAGATCTTGGTGATCCCTGTTTATGCCATGTTAAAAGAGTCCAAACTTGATCTAAAGGCAGACGGAAGCTATTGAGGGATTCTAAGCTGTGGTGTGAAGATGACTCTGGCTGTATTGCAGAAGAGTTTGGAGGGAAGCAGGACTGGAATGAGTAGAACCAGTTTGGTTAATGTGATAATCTAGGCAAGAGAGAAGGTGGCAGAGAGAAGTTCTTGGCTTCGACTGGATGTATGGGTGGTAAAGGGGTAGGAGCTTTGAGTGATGGCCAGATATCTGATTTGGGAGACTGAGTGGATGCTGAAGCTGTTTTTTTTTTTTTTTTAATATATTTTTTTGATGAGGACCATTTTTAAAGTCTTTATTGAATTTGTTACACTATTACTTTTTTGTTTTATGTTTTTTTGTGTTTTGTTTTGTTTTGTTTTTGGCCGCGAGGCATGTGGAATCTTAGCTCCCTGACCAGGGATCGAACCCACACCCCCTGCATTGGAAGGTGAAGTCTTAACCACTGCAATACCAGGGAAGTCCTGAAGCTGGTTATTAAGACTGGAGACATGGGAGGAGTAACTAGTTATTGGTGATAATGTGTCCAGTTTGAGTTTGATGTTCTTGGGCACATCTAAGAGGAGATGTCCAGTTGGTAGTCGGATGTACAGGCAGAAGGGAGTGCTGGAAATAGATTTAGGCAAGAGAGACACATTTGAGAGCAATCATCCTGTTGATGAAAACTGAAGCCATGAAAAGAATGTGACTGCCCAAGGAGAGTGTGAAGGATGGGAGGAGAAGTCCATTCTGGGTAAATCTCTGAAGAACACCAGTATTTAAAGGACAGGCAATGGGAACAGATTCTATAACTAAATATCTATGGCCTTTGTCCAGGCTCTGCCCACCTGCTATCGTGAACATTTAAAACTGATATGTTATTTTCAAGTTATTTTTAAAAGCTAACTTCTGAAATGACTGAGATTTTATTAGCCTAGAGATTTCCTAGCAGAAGTGACCAGAAGCTTGGAATGAAAAGGGAGGTAAAACTTGCTGAGATGCTAAAGGAAATGTTTAGTGAGTAAAATTAAGCAGGATTCCATGAAATTGGATTTACATAAACTCAAATTTAAAGGAATTAATGCTGAGTTTAGAGAAGACATCATATATGGATAATCTTTATTAAATCAGAAAATTAAAAAGTGCTAGAAAGACCTTAGAAGTTAGGTTGTTCAAACATCTCCTTTTCACAGGTAGAAACTGAGACAAAGAGATGGTGAGGGATTTGCACAAATCAAGATTGGTCTATGATTTCCCTAGACCAGTGGTTCTCAACGAGTGGTCTGGGAAACCCTAGGAAAACTTGAGAGTTTTTCAGAGGCTGCTCAAGGATAAAAATATTTTCATAATAATACTAATGTTGTCTTTCAATGTTTTTTTCATGAGTATATTGTGGAGGTTTACAAAGGCCATGTGACGTGATAATACAACAGATTGAATGCAAAAGCAGATATGAGAATCCAACTGTCTTCTATTAAGCCAGACATTAAAGAGATCTGTAAGAGACTTCCCTGGTGGTCCAGTGATTAAGACTCCACAGTTCTAAAGCAGGGAGCCTGGGTTCAATCCCTGGTCTGGGAACTAAGATCCCACATGCCGCGTGGCATGGCCAAGAAAAAATAAATAAATGAAATAAAGAGATCTGTAATCATTTAAAACAATGCAGCTCCCCAAAGTAAGTTTTTTTGTTTTGGAAAGTATAGTTTTTTTCATAGAAATATTATTTTATGTATACATATAAAAGATTTATTGTTATTTTAATAATTATTCTTTTGGTAATATAATTAGTGTTTTAAAACTATGGACATAATAAAATTTCTCAGTTTTAATTTCTAATATGGTAAATATTGATAGATAGAACCCATATGGAGTCCTCATGAAGTTTTAAGAGTGTAAAGGATTCTGAGACCAAAAAAGCTTGAGAAGTGATATCCTATCTTGGACTATAAAAAATAAACAGTCATAGAGAAGTCATAATGGCACATGTAGGATCTACACACTTTGCCTTTATAGCTCTGGTAATGGAAGGGAGAAAATATGGAGGAAATTATTAAATTGGATTGTCGTATAAGAAAAGAAAGAGGAAGCCTTTCCTAGGATTAAGTGCCCCCCCCCCACTTGAACAATTAGATATAAATTCCCCTTTTGCTCTCCTTTTTCCCACTGTGGGCATTAGAGCCAGAGTATGAGAAAAATTGCATGAGTTCTGGAAATTATAAAAATTGACCATGGGTCTTAGAAGAGAAGACAAGCTCTAGACAAATCCCAATACAAAAAAGTTTCTAGGGTACATTAGATCTATTCAAGCTAGGAAGAAATTGGATTAGATTAAGTATTGACTAAGGGTCATTAAAGATTAGAGAAAGCTACTTAAGTATCCATCAACAAATGAATGGATAAAGAAGATGTGATATATATACATATATATACACACACTATGGAATACTGCTCAGCCATAAAAAAGAATTAAATTTTGCCATTTGCAACAACATGGATGTACTTGGAGAGTATTATGCTAAGTGAAATAAGTCGGACAAAGAAAGAAAAATACTGTATGATATCACTCATATGTGGAATCTAAAAAATACAACAAACTAATGAATATAACAAAAAAATAAGCAGACTCACAGATATAGAGAACCAACTAGTGGTTACCAGTGGGGAGAGGAAAGGGGGGAGGGGAAATTTAAGGGTGGGGATTCAGAGATACAAACTATTATGTATAAAATAAGCCAAAAGAATATATTGTACAGCACAGGGAATATAGGAAATATTGTATAATAACTATAAATGGAGTATATCCTTTAAAAATGGTGAATCACTATATTGTACACCTGTAACATATAATATTGTACAATCAACTATACTTCAATTAAAGAAAAGATTTGAGGGAAAAGTAATTTATCGTACTATGGTATTTACATTCCTTTAAATCAAGCTCTAAACTTTATATCCTTTTAAACTAATGGTAGTCAATATTTATGTTCATCTGTTTTGAGGCGTTCTATTCTTAGATAAAATGTATAATTGACTGGAAAGCACGTAACAATCTGACTCAGTGAGGGTCAGAGTTCAGACCATGAAGTTGTGACCCAGGCAGTTGTCCTAAATTGTATCAGCCCTTCAGAAATAGTAGGGGAGAAATACATTGGTATATCATTCATTCGTTTATTCATGTGTTCATCCATTCAGTTCATTCATTCATTAGGTGCCTGGTATGTGCCAAGCTGTAAAACCAAGCCTACAAAGGTAGACTTAAAGAAAGATTAGCTTAAGAAAGATTTGTCTGACAGCAGTATGTGCGACAGCCAGGGGAGGGTGCGAGGATTGGAGATGAGGGATTAGAGCCTAGTCAAGGCTGTCATTCCCAAACCTGGGGGGCAGGTTAAAAACTCAGCCCTACGAATACAGACTTCCAGTGGGGAGATGATAGAAACTTTAATTTTGAAAGCCCCCTGTGAAGTGTGCTTGTAGCCAAGATTGTGACCCAAGAATGAAAGGGCTTTTCCAAGGAGTAAAAAGGGTGAAGAAAAATGTCAGCAAAGACTGAGAACGAATGCATAAACCATGGCTTTGAATGGCTAGAATTCCATATGGAGATCATTTGGCATAATACTAATAGTTGATTCCTACGGTCAGTCTTAAATTTCACATTAGGAGACAGGCAAACGAAGCTCTCAGTTCTGTTCAATACAGAAGGGCTTAATTTAAATGTACCAGCCCTTCAGAGGCAGTAGGCAAGGAACATACATCAGAACAAGAACACTTTTTCCTGTAGATAGAATATTTCTAAGTTAATAAAACAGGAGTGAAGCCAGGTGACTTAGGTAATGACCTTTTAACCAAAGGCACTGAATATTTTACTGCTGCCTAAAACATTATGTCCATTTCCAAATTACCTGGCTGAAGCCCAGGGAGAGTCTAGTTTTGATGAATTTTATTGATTATAAACTACTTTCTCAATTTTTTCTTTTCAGTTCGAAACCCAGAAGGACAGATAAAGCTTTATTCCAAAGGAGCAGACACTATTCTGTTTGAAAGACTTCATCCATCCAGTGAAGACCTTCTGACTTTGACATCAGACCATCTCAGTGTAAGTGCCTCTGTCATAAGGTTAGCACGGAGGCCCTTTGGCTGCTTCCTACGGTTAGGTCTTATTTTTAAAATATCAGCTAACTGATCTGACTTCTGAAATAGAAAGCAGGTGGAGAACAGTTCTACAGGAAACTGTGCCAGTGGATGTTTAGAAACTGGCATATATACCTACCCCCTGCCCTGCTGAGAGTCTGGTCAGTCTCACCACAGGTGGATTCACACACAGCAGCTGAGAAATAGCCACTGAGTGTGGGCTCCTGAACTCCAGCCAGGAGAAGACTCAATACACCAAGGGAAAAACCTGCTCTAACTTCCCTACAGTTGGGGACTGTTCGACCCAGGTGACTGGACTGGTTTAAGGAAGAGGAACAGGAGAGTTGCTTTCCCTTGGATTCCGATGTGTCTGGTACTAATGGAATCTCTTATGGTTACCCCCAGGGAATAGTTTAGGGTCGTGTTTATATGATGAGGGGAAGTTAATCTCTGTAGCCAGCTTCCTCCTCTAAGGGTTCTTTTATTCAGGTCATAAATCATGATGAGTCACTAATGTTCCCTAGGTTGAAGTTACCAAATGCATACATCCTAAGACTATACATGGTTTCTTTCCACAAGCTTTCTAAAGGGAGCAGTGATGGTCTTTGGCACACTTTTTTTTTTTTTCCCAAAAAAGTAAGAGTCTGAATTAAGATGAACATTATCTGATTTAAACCTGAGATTCAAGGATCTTTCTATTTGTTTGAGGTTATGTTTAACCCAATATGAAATTTAAGGGCAATTTCTCAAAACTCTTATTTCCTCCTTGGATTCTCCACTTTAAAAAGCTATTGAGGATTCATTTTCTTTGCCAAGCCCTATATTTAATATAAAACATTCCCCAAATCTTTGAAAAACAAACAAACAAATAAAAAAACTCTGCCTGACTTTAAAGAATGATGGTTTGTTAATACTGGTTACAAACATAGCTATTGTTTTTGTCTTCCCAATAGAGCATTCTTGATTTTCTTTTAATCTCTTCCAGAAGGCTAGCATGGTCTTTTTAATTTTTTTTTATTATGAAAACAACATTGGAATCATAAGTATTTCATTTTGCCATTGCTCAAACACCAAGGCCCTGGATTTTCATACTAAAATATGGGAAGCCTAATTTGATCTTTTCACATTTCTGTGCAAAAGATTTTTTTTCAGGTGGTATCAATTTGACTTGCTTTTGCTTCACTCACTTTATTCATTTTGACTTCTAAATTCTGAGGTTTTAAATTTATATTTAATTATTAATTTTTGAATTGTTTAATGATAGGAAACGACATTGCTCAAATGTTCATTTAGGATTCAACTTGTGTTTCATGCACTAATTAAATAACTTAAATCATCTGTCCCCTTTTGTAGTGTCATCTTAGAATTGATTCACTGCTCTGCAGAACAGAGAGAAAGGCACTGGTAATGCCCAGGGGAGAAGCAAGTTAAAGTCAAAGAAGTATTTATGTGAATTAAGAGGACAAAAGATCCTTATAAGGCAGTAACTAGATTTTCAGATCAGTAGGGAACCCAGTGGTGGTCTTAGAAGGGAGGGCTTGTACAATGTGATTGAAATATCCAAAGTGCTACCTACGAGATAAATTTGGATAATTTTTCTCATGGTCTCTCTCGGCTAAACAACATCACTGCAGTATGCACTGACTTTTCTTTCCATTTACCTAATTAGGGTGTGTCACAGTTTAATTTGTGCCTGATCACAAACCTGTGTCTGTCCCATAAGCCAGAACACAACAGAGAAGACATGCTCCGTGGCAACGCCCAGAGGAGCAGAAATGGCTATAAAAACGCTTACAAAGTAGAGGCCCATAAAATGACCACTGGAGGCCTAGGCAAAGTGGGAGGTTTTTAGCATTTCCCCAGGCGTTCAACATGTGTATCTAGCTATTGCGGCTGTGTGAAACACTTAGCAACTACCAGCCTCCTATTCTTATTTATTTTCATATTAGAAGGATAAAGCACTAGAGGTATCATTTAAGATTGTTGGTTTACTTAGACATTAAAGGAATAGTATGATCCTCCAATAAATTTGACCTATTATTAAAGACTAACTCCATAGAAAATAGTTTCTAAAAAAATAATGATTTTTTAAAAACTAACTGGACTTGACGATCTCTTTAAAATTTCAAACAATTTTATTATAAAATTAGGCAAAAAAAATTTATAGAAGTTCATGGATGAAAAATAAAAATCAGCTTCCACTTCTAGTACTACTTCCCAGAAGCGAACATTTATATTAACTTTTCTGCTTTTTTCTCTTACTTTTCCCTTAGAGTTATTATTTTAACTTTAATTAATATCCTTAACTGTCTATTACCTAACATCTGTTTATTCATCTATTACTGAATAAATGTATTTTATTTTGGAAAATTTCAAACATAAACACAAGTAGGACAGAGTTAGTTTTAGACATGGCTATATTACTAGGGGGAAGGCGACAAGACTTTGGTGAGATGTCATGCTGCAGCCCCTTGAGAGAGCCTCCTACTTTTGATTTGAGAGCCATGGCTCCTCTGAGGGTCCTTTCTTCTCCCCTAAAAGCCGAGGGCTATGGGCCATGAAACAGGCTGTGTCCCTCTCATTGCCAGCAGTGCTTCCTTCAGGCAGAGGACAGGTTAGAAACAAATATGTTGCTTCAAATGGTTTTCTCAAGTCATGGGCACCATTGATCACCTCTCAACTAGAACCCTTCGGTGGGCATTTCAGCAGTCTTAAGAGGGAATGCTAGATCCCTTGAATGTTTCAACCCCATATAAACAAAACACAAAATAAAAATATCACCTCCCATTTCCAAGGAGATTAAAAAGTTGGAGGTCAGGATGACTAAATAGTGCTCTTGGATAAAATGAATTTGAGTGTAAAACTTCTTACCCATTACTGTTGTTGTTGTTTTACTGCTGTGATTATTGTTTGGGGATGATTCCTAAGTCTGTCTGCCCTGGCAGGAATTTGCAGGAGAAGGCCTTCGAACCTTGGCCATCGCCTACAGGGACCTGGATGACAAGTACTTCAAAGAGTGGCATCAGATGCTTGAAGATGCAAATGCTGCCACAGATGAGAGGGATGAACGAATAGCAGGGCTGTATGAAGAAATTGAAAGAGATTTGATGGTATGAGTTTAGAAGCATGATGGCTTGTGTTTACAGAAGGGTTAGTATGTGTTTAGAAATCGAGCATGGGGATAATCCACTGGCTCAATCATCTTGCACACAGCAGATGTGACTCTTTCAAACAGTGAATCAGGCTTTATGTGTTGGCTTTGAGCTTGCCGCATGTAGCCAGAGGATTATTTCTATTAGCAGTGGCTTATGTGATTGGAAGTCCCCCAAGAGTAGAAGATAGTAGGCTCCCTGTGCTTTGTCGGTCTCTGGTGTGACATGTTTTGTTTGATGTTCTGCTTTTGTTTCCTCTATGCTTTATGAACCACCTTTTTAGAGCAAGGAAACTTGCCATGAAGAGTGGTGGGGCTCTAGCTCTAAACCCTCCTAGGCCCATGAGATTCTGATGATATCTGTACTGTCCAGAGTGTGATCTATTCTAGAAACCACTCTTCCCTGAGGTCCCAGTGGCCAGAGTGCTTAGCTATTGTGAGGTACTAGGGAGCACACCTTGTTCACCTTTGGATGACGGATTGCACAAGAACCTTCACTTTTTAGTTTATGGTATCTGATGTTTTGTTAAAGAGAATGACTCTACTTTTTTTTTGTGATCCCAACTCTGAGATGAGGGCTCTCCTTTGTATCCTTCAATGTCAATATAACTGGGGGAGTCTTCAATCCTTAGAAGCCCAAGTGGCTTCTGATCATTTATGCCAATATGTTATCTGAGCATATCAGACCCCTCATGTAAATTCTAACCTCCAGGATCTCTGCATTAATTGGAATGCCCATCAGTTGCCTTGATTAGGGAACCTCCTTCTAGGGTCCTTCCCAGCCCACTTCTGTATGTAATAGGATGCTTGCTATATCCATGCATCATAATTTCCATTCTCCATTTATGTTCTTTGACCTCTAAACTCTGTGCTTGAAAGCCATAGATGTTATGGGTGTTGTCTGCATGCATTAACATAAGGTATTCTCTATTTTTCAATGAAGCTACTAGGTGCCACTGCTGTAGAAGATAAGTTACAAGAGGGTGTTATTGAAACGGTTACAAGCTTATCACTAGCCAATATTAAGATCTGGGTCCTAACAGGAGACAAACAAGGTAATTTGTCAATAGATGATGATGTTTTGCAAAGGGGGTGATAATTTCTGTTGTAAAATTTTAATTAACCAGAAAGCTTAATTAATGAGACATTTGCCCAGTCCTCCACATAGGAAAGAGTTGAAATACAAAAAAGAAAACTAATATATAACAAGAATTTACTATCAAACTAACAAAATATCTTCTGTAGTATGCCCTGGGGTCAGTGGGGAGTTTCAGCTCAATTGCTTCTTAATAATAGTAGTTATACCCATAGGCAACAATGGTATTAAAAATGTTTAACTATTGGTTTGTATGTGCACTGCCCCCAGTTAGGACAGAGAGTGGCACAGCTCTGAAGCAGAACACTGGAGACCTCAGTATTTCTTCTTTAGTTTCTTCATGGTAGGGCGGTTTAGGCTTAGAGGAGGGGTAGGCTTTGGAGAGGCTCAAGGAAGCAGCTGTTTATCAATGGAAATAGTTTGGTATTTTAACAAATGCCATAGCTGTGCCAGTGCCACCTGGCTGAATTCCAGGACTACCTATGCAGTTTTATAAGGAGAATTGACCCACTTTCAGGCATAACAAAATGCCAAATCATCAGAGAGTCATTACATTCAGAATACTGTGTTTCCTGAGAAAGAAAAGGGGATCAATGCATTTTGGATCTATTGCCAGCAGTAATGGTTAAAACAAAAATGATTTTCTGCTTGGCCATCAGTGGACCAGAAATATTCAGTTAACTGGCACACATGTTTTTAAGATTCTATCTACACATTAGATACTTTTTTAGAGCATTGGTTATGTTAAATCCAACAGATATGATAAACCTGTTCTCTATATGTTCACTCAAATCACTGATTACAAAAAATAAACCATAGAGAGTCGAGCTCTGTGGTGTGTTATTAGACTTCCTACAGTTCGATGTTGGTCAGTGAGTACAGCTGTTCAATTAGTTATGAATATTCACAGGTTTACTATATAGCTTTAATTTCTGTGGTTTCTACAAAGGATATGCTTAGGTTTTATCAGTTGTCTTCCTTGACTTAGGACAAACCTAATAACTCCATAGAATTCGCTAAAGTCTAACGACTCAATAAAATTAGAATCAAATGATTATACTGAAGACGAAAGGGGTACTTAACTATCTTAGGCTCTATTTCTATAAAATTAGAGGAAGGACTGGTCAATGTCATGTAATACTTTAGTTAGCTGGTAGCAACAGTCCTGGTTTGTTTTTGAGGTGATAGTCGAATTCCAAATTTCTGTTCACTCATTGGAAATATGGCAATGTTGCATGTGGAAGAACTAAAAAAAATGTTAAGATCATTTTTTTCTGTTCAACTTATTTTGTGTGATTTTTAAAAAATTTGTCTATTATATCAGATTGAATTATAGCTAAGTTTAGTATTTCAGCTCTTCAAAGGCAGTATTTGAGATTTATGGTAAAATTTTTTTAAATGTACACACATTTTACTTTATCACAAGATCTTGGGGTATTTTTATGAATACTCATTTTGAGAATCAAAAAGTTTTTTTTTTTTTTAAAAAAAGCTAGATGAGAATGCCGAGAATTCATAGATGTTGCTATTTCTCCATGGATTTAGCACATCTTTGAATTTCTCCCTGAGTCTCTTGTATTCTGTCACTGATCACGCGCTCTCTGAAGTTAAGGAGGGCAGTAGGCTATAAGGAAATAGGGCAAGGGCCTCACAACTTTTATGAAAATGTACTTATGTTATTAAGTAATGTCCTAACTGAGGTCGGCTCTATTTTGTATCAGAAACTGCCATCAATATTGGCTATGCCTGCAACATGCTGACGGATGACATGAGTGATGTGTTCATCATAGCAGGGAACACCGCTGTGGAGGTCAGGGAAGAACTCAGGTAAGTGGTAAAGGACGGAGGAAAGGAAGATCCGATCGGTGAGAAATAAGAAAATCCCATTTGAAGGAGAACATTTTAAAAGTCTGCCCAATTACTTCCCCAGAACTTCAAAAAGTGCTGTCTTGTAACAATTTCTGCTTGCTGGTGCCCGTAGGAGCTTCTTAAACTCAGTGCATTTTGGTTCCGGCCAAATGACTTAGAGGCAAACTGCCTGCCGCTTGCTACAGTCTCGAGGGGGCTAACAGAGCCACTTCAACACAGCAGTGGGGCACAATGGGCTTCCTTAACATGTCTCCATCATTTAACTTTTGTTCCTGAACCTTCAAAAGAAAGGAAGTCTTAACTGTCAGCATCACCACTTGATACTTACAGATCAATTCTCCCAACTGTTTTTACAGTCTTACTCACTGTAGAAAATGGCTATATCACGCTGGTTAGAAGCTATGACTGGGGACTGCGTATGTATTTGCCGAATACAAGTTGGGAAATCTAATTATTACTGATAGAATTGTATTATTATTATTTCTGTAATTTTAACAAGAGAGTCCATGGAGTATTGGGAAAATATTAATGATTTATTTAATAATTAACAGTAATTACATTTTTTACCTTAAGAAAATCTTTTTCTTTAACCTTTTGTTTTGGGGGGAATTTAACTCTTGCTAAAGGAAGATAGATGTGAACAGATCAAGATTCTAATGAGCCTACTGCTAAATGCTTTGAGATAGTGCCTGGGACACTGTGGTAGGCAGCAGACATGTATTCTCTCATTTCATTCTCAAAGCAACCCAGTGGAAAGTGCTATCATTATCTCTGTTTTATAGATGATGAAGTTGAGACACACATAGGGTGAATAACGTGCCCAAAGTTTTGGAACCCGTCAGTGCTTCAGCTGGGGTTGAATCTAGGCAGCATGGCCCCAGAGCCCGTGCACCTACGTGCTTGCCACGTGTCTCTCTAAATACCCCTTGGGTGTATTCTTACTCTCTTTAAATAATTGATATAAAAAATGCAGTCGTTGAGGCATCTGGCTGCTTCACGTGAGGTCAGACACCAGGTGAGCAACTAGAACAGAATGCATTTCAAGGAGAGACAGCAAGTGTAAGAGGAAGAATACAGACTCTGAGTTAACTAGAGCCAAGTTGGAATCTTGGCTTCATGCTTCTGGCTGGCTAAGTGTCTTTCAATATACTATTCAGCCTCTTTGTTTGGTTTCCTCATTTGTAAAATGGGAAAACATACAGATACCTACCCTATAAATTATTTTATTTGGGGGATTAATATAAGAATGTAAACCTTTATTCAGTGAGCATCCCTCTTGCCTTCCCTCCTCTCTTCTCACTTCATCCCTTCCTCCTGCCCTCTTTCTTCAGCCGTTGCTCTCAATCTTTCCACCAACACGGACTAATTTTTTAAAATATTTCCCCAACAGACTCTGTGAAATCTATTATTAAAATTATATAAATAATAATAGAATTGTATCAGTAACAATTAGATTTCCTAATTTTTATTTGGCAAAGACACACGTAATCTTCAGTCATAGCTTCTAACCAGTGTGATATAAGGAGTTTTCTACACCAGGTTGATGTGAGGCAGCTGAAAGTAAAACAAAACTTAAAAAAATCAGGGAGTCTCTACATTCTTACCATAGAAAAGTCTACGTTTCTCATTAACCTTCTTAAGATATGGAAAACAACACACCGACCCCCATTACAAATTTTAGGGATCCTCTTCCTCTGTTGATTACATTGGATAACAATATTACAGGTTGATGGAATAGTGCACATGGAGGCATACAGACATGAAAGATATGTTATATTCCAGGAGCAATGTGCCGAGTTGTAGTTAGAGTGTACTACAGAGTTATGGGTGGGGATAATTTCTCAGAGATGAAGTGGTGATAGATTGAGTGATAAGCAAAAGTGAATATATATTATCCTGAAGGTATTGGAGGGATGTGGAGGACTTCTAAGCAGAAGGGAGACAAATCCAATTTTGTGCTTTAGAAACAACACTCTAGTGACAGGATAGATGCAGTATGTTTGATGGAAAAATGAATGGTATGGGGAGATGCATCAGCAAGCTGTTGAAATACTCAAGTTTAGGGATGATGAGGGTTGAACTAAGGCAGTGAGGTTGTAAAAACAGGGAGGGAAAGAGTGGAATAACATTGATAGCTGTTTTGGAGGTAGAATGGGTAGGCCTTGGAATTTGATTCAATGTGAAGAGAAGTAGAAGGAGGCTCTGTCATTTGTATTTTGTCTGACGTCACAGCCTAGAATACACTGAGGTGTACAAGAACAAAAATTCATCAAATTTTCTAAAACTGAACTTGAACCCCTTTTCTGCCTGATGACAGGACAATTACATTAGGCACTTCGGGTAAAATTTAGTTCAAGTCTAGGGTGTGCAATTGTCTTACCTGTCACTGATCCTCAGTGTCTGTCCTGCTGGCATCTGGCACTTCCCACTTCTGTGTCCCTGTCTGGTCTCTGGTCTCTGGGTTGCTGGCTGTCCCTCTTGGCTGACTTACACATCCTCCTGGGGAAACATGGAAGTTTAGGGGCACTTCCTCACCTCTCTGCTTCTGAGAAGTGCTCTCTCTCACATGGTAACCATGGTTACCTCTGATCCTGAAATCCCTTTCTTCTACTACCTTCCATGTCACGATGCTTCACTGGCAACTGTTGTTCCGTACTCAGATTCCCAAAAACTTATCTGAGAATTCCACTGTCCACTCCCAGACCAGGGTGTGGGTCAGCACCCAGGCTTCTTTTAGTGATTCATGAGCATTTAACCTCCTTTTCAAGGTCCCTCTCCTCTAGGCTGGATGAGAAATGGAGTCATTTCTTTCTAGTCTGTTGCTTAGGGCAATATTTTATGCCCGGATTCCTTTAAGGATTAGTTTTTTGACATTGAAGAAACTTTTCTCTTCTCTCTCGAAAAGCCCAATTAGTGGAATTCCGGATTGCTGGAATTCAGGATGACAATGCTGCTATGAATTTCAAGAGTCTATTTTGGTACTCAGAAAACAAGATCTTGACTCATTTGTTTTCTCTGTGTTTGGCTCTGTCAGAGCCCCCTGAGGCAAGGTATGTTTCTGAGTAAACAGAGAGGGTCACCTGCAGTGGTGGTGGTAATTACAGAAGGGGTGGAGAACTGAAGTTAATATCTCAAGATTTTATCCGGCCATATGTGGTTGACTGAGTAGGTGATATAACTGTCATTACATGGAAGGAATGTGGAGAAATATGAATTCTTATAAACTATTGTCAGGAGAGTAAGTTGGTAGAAATTTTCTAGAGGGTGAATTAGCAATATATTTAAAAATTATATATGTGCACAGTTTTGACCCAATGATTCTTACTTCTAGGAATTGCCCTTAAGAAAAACCAATGGACAAATGTATATGTGTTTGTGTGTACATGTGTGTGTTTGTATACATACATATATACACATTGTGGCATCAATTATGATAATAGAGAATTAGAAATTTCTCACATGCCCAGCCATAGGGATTTTGTTAATTACTATGATATATAGATGGAGTGAGATACTATCCAGTCTTAAAAGTGATTATGTGCTTGTCATCAGCCCCCGCGAGTCCGCGGGCAGAGGGGGGTCGGGAGCTTGCGGGGGGGGCGGACAGGTCTAGGGAGCCAGCGCGTGGTGGCTGGCAACAACTCCCTCTCTAGGTCCCTGGCACTGCAGCTGCGTCTGAGCGCAGAGCAGAGGGGCGCGAACCACAGAATGTTATGTTAATGGGGTCTTATGGTGTGTAGCACTTCAGACTGCATTCTTTCACGTAGCAAAATACAAGTTTGTAGGATTCACTGGAAAAATAACCACATTAAGGTGTCAACTACAATTGCCATTTGCTATTGGCATTTGTCATCTACCTCTACAAAGATTAAATCATGTGCTGCTGCAGCTGCTGACTGTCAATGCCCCCCTGAAAGGCAACCCCAGAAGTTTGGACTACCATGAGGAAACAAAGAAACACCATGCAGGTAAAGGAGCAGGAAAAAAACCCACAAGACCAAATAAATGAAGAGGAACTAGGAAAAATGCCTGAAAAAGTATTCAGAGTAATGATAGTAAAAATGATACAAAATCTCGATAACAAAATAGAGAAAGTACAAGAAACAGTTCATAAGAACTCTGAAGAACTAAAGAACAAACAAACAGCGATGGATAACAAAATAACTGAAAGTAAAAATACTAAAGATAGTATAACCAGCAGAATGACTGAGGCAGAAGGACGAATTAGTGAGTTGGAAGATAGAATGGGGGAAATAACTGCCACAGAGCAGGAAAAAGAAAAAATAATAAAAGAATGGAAGACAGCCTCAGAGACCTCGATAACATTAAGCATACCAATATTCGAATCAGGCATCCCAGAAGAAGAAGAAAAAAAGAAAGGGTCTGAGAAAATATTTCAAGAGGTTATGGTGGAAAACTTCCCCAACATGGAAAAGGAAATAATTAACCAAGTCCAAGAAGCACAGAGAGTCCCATACAGAATAAAGCCAAGGAGAAATACGCCAAGGCACATATTAATCAAACTAATGACAATTATACACAAAGAAAAAATATTAAAAGCAGCAAGAGAAAAGCAACAAATAACATATAAGGGAAAACCCATAAGGATAACAGCTGACCTTTCTACAGAAACTCTGCAGGCCAGAAGGGAATGGCAGGATATACTGACAGTCCTGAAAGAGAGAAACCTACAGCCAAGAATACTCTACCCAGCAAGAATCTCATTCAGATTTGACAGAGAAATGAAAAGCTTTCCAGGCAAGCAAAAGTTAAGAGAATTCAGCACCACCAAACCAGCCTTACAACAAGTGCTAGAGGAACTTCTCTAAGTAGGAAACACAAGAAAAGGAAAACACCTACAAATACAAACCCAAAACAATTAAGAAAATGGTAATTGGAACACACATGTCAATAATCACCTTAAATGTAAATGGATTAAATGCACCAACCAAAAGACACAGACTGGCTGAATGGATACAAAAACAAGACCCTTCTATATGCTGCCTACAAGAAACCCACTTCAGACCAAGGGATACATATAGACTGAAAGTAAAGGGATGGAAAAAGATATTCCATGCAAATGGAAGTCAAAAGAAAGCTGGAGTAGCAATACTCATATCAGACAAATTAGACTTGAAAGGAAAGACTATTAAAAGAGACAAGGAAGGACACTACATAATCATCAAGGGATCCATTCAAGAAGAACATATCACAATGGTAAATATCTATGCCCCCAACATAGGAGCACCTCAATACATAAGGCAAATGCTAACAGCCATAAAAGGGGACATCGACAGTAACACAATAATAGTGGGAGACTTGAACACCCCACTTACATCAATGGACAGATCATCCAAACAGAAAATAAATAGACACACAAGCTTTATTTTTTTAATTTTTTAATTTTTTTTTAAAGTTTGGAATTGGTTTCGATGTTTTTCTTTTTTTTTAAGTTTTTATTTTTTTATTTTTTACAATAAACTGCATATATTTAGAGTGTACAGTTTGGTATCCCCATCACCCAATTCATACCCCCACCAACCCTCCCTGCTTTCCCCACTTGGTGTCCATATGTTTGTTCTCTACATCTGTCTCTATTTCTGCCTTGAAAACTGGTTGATTTGTACCATTTTTCTATAGTCCACATATATGTGTTAATATACAACATTTGTTTTTCTCTTTCTGACTCACTTCACTCTGTATTGTCATACAATACAGTCTCTAGGTCCATCCATGTCTCTACAAATGTCCCAGTTTCATTGCTTTTTACAGCTGAGTAATATTCCATTGTATGTATGTACCACATCTTCTTTATCCATTCATCTGTTGATGGACATTTCGGTTGCTTCCATGTCCTGGCTATTGTAAATAGTGCTGCAATGAACACTGGAGTGCATGTCTTTTTGAATGATGGTGTTCTCTGGGTATATGCCCAGGAGTGGGATTGCTGGGTCATATGGTAGTTCTATTTTTAGTTTTGCAAGGAACCTCCATACTGTTTTCCATAGTAGCTGTATCAATTTACATTCCCACCAGAAATGCAAGAGCGTTCCTTTTTCTCCACACCCTCTGCAGCATTTGCTGTTTGTAGATTTTCTGATGATGCCCATTGTAACCAGTGTGAGGTGATACCTCATTGTAGTTTTGATTTGCATTTCTCTAATAATTAGTGATGTTGAGCAGCTTTTCATATGCCTCTTGGCCATCCGTATGTCTTCTTTGCAGAATGCCTATTTAGGTCTTCTGCCCATTTTTTGATTGGGTTGTTTGTTTTTTTGATATTGAGCTGGATGAACTGTTTATATATTTTGGAGATTAGTCCTTTGTCTGTTGATTCGTTTGCAAATATTTTTTCCCATTCTGAGGGTTGTCTTTTCATCTTGCTTATAGTTTCCTTTGCTGTGCAGAAGCTGTGAAGTTTCTTTAGGTCCCACTTATTTATTTTTGTTTTTATTTCCATTATTCTAGGGGGTGGATCAAAAAAGATCTTGCTGTTATTTATGTTGTAGAGTGTTCTTCCTATGTTTTCCTCTAGCAGTTTTATAGTGTCTGGCCTTACATGTAGGTCTTTAATCCATTTGGAGTTTATTTTTGTGTATGATGTTAGGAATTGTTCTAATTTCATTCTTTTCCATGTAGCTGTCCAATTTTCCCAGCACCACTTATTGAAGAGGCTGTCTTTTCTCCGTTTTATATCCTTGCCTCCTTTGTCATAGATTAATTGACCATAGTTTATCTCTGGGCTTTCTATACTGTTCTATTGATCTATATTTCTGTTTTTGTGCCAGTACCATATTGTCTTGATCACTGTAGCCTTGTAGTATAGTTTGAAGTCAGGAAGCCTAATGCCACCAACTCCGTCTTTCCTTCTCAAGATTGCTTTGGCTATTCAGGGTCGTTTGCATTTCCATACAAATCGTAAGATTTCTTGTTCTAGTTCTGTGAAAAATGCCATTGGTAATTTGATAGGGATTGCATTGAATCTGTAAATTGCTTTTGGTAATATAGTCATTTTCACAATGTTGATTTTTCCAATCCAAGAACATGGTATGTCCCTCCATCTGTTTGTGTCTTCTTTGATTTCTTTCATTAGTGTCTCATAGTTTTCTGAGTACAGGTCTTTTACCTCCTTGGTTAGGTTTATTCTTAGGTATTTTATTCTTTTTGTTGTAATGGTGAATGGGATTGTTTCCTTAATTTCTCTTTCTGATCTTTCATTGTTGGTGTATAGAAATGCAAGGGATTTCCGTGTGTTAATTTTGTATCCTGCTACTTTGTCAAATTCATTGATTAGCTCAAGTAGTTTTCTGGTGGCATCTTTAGGATTTTCTATGTATAGTATCATGTCATCTGAGAACAGTGACAGTTTTACTTCTTTTCCAATTTGGATTCCTTTTATTTCTTTTTCTTCTCTGATTGCTGTGGCAAGGACTTCCAAAACCATGTTGAACAGTAGTGGTGAGAGTGGACATCCTTGTCTTGTTCCTGTTCTTAGAGGGAATGCTTCCAGTTTTTTACCATTGAGAAGGATGTTTGCTGTGGGTTTGTCATATATGGCCTTTATTATGTTGAGGTAGGTTCCCTCTATGCCCACCTTCTGGAGAGTTTTTATCATAAATGGGTGTTGAATTTTGTCAAAAGCTTTTTCTGCATCTATGGAGATGACCATGTGGTTTTTATCCTTCAGTTCGTTAATGTGGTGTATCACATTGATTGATTTGCACATATTGAAGAATCCTTGCATTCCAGGGATAAACCCCACTTGCTCATGGTGTACGATCCTTTTAATGTGTTGTTGGATTCTGTTGGCTAGTATTTTGTTGAGGATTTTTGCATCTAAATTCATCAGTGATATGGGTCTGTAGTTTTTGTTTTTTTGTAGTATCTTTGTCTTGTTTTGGTATCAGGGTGATGGTGGCTTCATAAAATGAGTTTGGGAGTGTTCCTTCCTCTGAAATTTTTTGGAGGAGTTTGAGAAGGATGGGTGTTAGCTCTTCCCTAAATGTTTGATAAAATTCACCTGTGAATCCATCTGGTCCTGGACTTTTGTTTGTTGGGAGATTTTTAATCACAGTTTCAATTTCATTCCTTGTGATTGGTCTGTTCATATTTTCTATGTCTTCCTGATTCAGTCTTGGAAGGTTATACCTTTCTAAGAATCTGTCCATTTCATCCAGGTTGTCCATTTTATTGGCATATAGTTGCTTGTAGTAATCTCTTATGGTGCTTTTTATTTCTGTGGTGTCCATTGTAACTTCTGTTTCATTTCTAATTTTATTGATTTGAGTCCTCCCCCTCTTTTTCTTGATGAGTCTTGCTAGAGGTTTATCAATTTTATTTATCTTCTCAAAGAACCAGCTTTTAGTTTTATTGATTTTTGCTATTGTTTTCTTTGTCTCTATTTCATTTATTTCTGCTCTGATCTTTATGATTTCTCTCCGTCTACTAACTTTAGGTTTTGTTTGCTCTTCTTTCTCTAGTTTCTTTAGGCATATGGTTAGATTGTTTATTTGGGATGTTTCTTGTTTCTTGAGGTAGGATTGTATCGCTATAAACTTCCCTCTTAGAACTGCCTTTGCTGCATCCCATAGGTTTTGGATGGTTGTGTTTTCATTGTCATTTGTCTCTAGTTATTTTTTGATTTCCTCTTTGATTTCTTCAGTGATCTGTTGGTTATTTAGTAGCATATTGTTTAGCCTCCATGTATTTGTGTTTTTTACAGTTTTTTTCCTGTAATTGATTTCTAATCTCATAGTGTTGTGGTCAGAAAAGATGCTTGATACGATTTCAATTTTCTTGAATTTACAAAGGCTTGATTTATGACTCAAAATGTGATCTATCCTGGAGAATGTTACATGTACACTTGAGAAGAATGTGTAATCTGCTGTTTTTGGATGTAATGTCCTATAGATATCTATTAATTCAAGCTGATTTATTGTGTCATTTAAAGCTAGTGTTTCCTTATTAATTTTCTGTCTGGATGATCTGTCCATTGGTGTAAGTGGGGTGTTAAAGTCCCCCACTATGATTGTGTTACTGTTGATTTCCTCTTTTATAGTTGTTAGCATTTGCCTTATGTATTGAGGTGCTCCTATATTGGGTGCATATATATTTATAATTGTTATCTCTTCTTCTTGGATTGATCCCTCAATCTTTATGTAGTGTCCTTTCTTGTCTCTTGTAACATTTTTTATTTTAAAGTCTATTTTCTCTGATATGCGTATCACTACTCCAGCTTTCTTTTGACTTCCATTTGCATGGAATATCTTTTTCCATGCCCTCACCTTCTGTCTGTATGTGTCCCTAGGTCTGAAGTGGGTCTCTTGTAGACAGCATATAGAAGGGTCTTGTTTTTGTATCCATTCAGCCAGTCTGTGTCTTTTGGTTGGTGCATTTAGTCCATTTACATTCAAGGTAATGATCAATATGTATGTTCCTATTACCATTTTCTTAATTGTTTTGTTTTTATTTCTGTAGGTCCTTTTCTTTTCTTATGTTTCCTACTTAGAGAAGTTCCTTTAGAATTGGTTGTAGAGGTGGTTTGGTGGTGCTGAATTCTCTTAGCTGTTGCTTGTCTGGAAAGCTTTTGTTTTCTCCATCGAATCTGAATGAGATCCTTGTTGGGTAGAGTATCCTTGGTTGTAGGTTCTTCCCTATCATCACTTTAAATTGTGCCGATCCCTTCTGGCTTGTAGAGTTTCTGCTGAGAAATCAGCTGTTACCCTTATGGGAGTTCCCTTGTATATTATTTGTCATTTTTCCCTTGTTGCTTTTAATAACTTTTCTTTGTCTTTAATTTTTGTCAATTTGACTACTATATGTCTTGGCGTGTTTCTCCTTGGGTTTATCCTGCCTGGGACCCTCTGTGCTTCCTGAACTTGGGTAGCTATTTCCTTTCCCATGTTAGGGAAATTTTCAACTATATTCTCTTCCAGTATTTTCTCAGGTCCTTTCTCTCTCTCTTCTCCTTCTGGGATCCCTATAATGTGAATGTTGGTGCATTTAATGTTGTCCCAGAGTACTCTTAGGCTGTCTTCAGTTCTTTTCATTCTTTTTTCTTTATTCTTTTCTGCATCAGTGATTACCACCATTCTGTCTTCCAGGTCACTTATTCATCCTTCTGCCTCAGTTAATCTGCTATTGGTTCCTTCTAGTGTATTTTCCATTTCAGTTATTGTGTTGCATATCTTTGTTTGTTTGTTCTTTAATTCTTCTAGGTCTTTGGTAAACTTTTCTTGCAACTTTTCAGTCTTTGCATCCAATCTTTTTTCAAAGTCTTGGATCATCTTCACCATCATTATTCTGAATTCTTTTTCCAGAAGAGTGCCTATCTCCTCTTCATTTAGTTGTTTTTCTGGTATTTTATCTTACCCCTTCATCTGGTACAAAGTCTTTTGCCTTTTCATTTTCTCTGTCTTTCTGTGGCTGTGATTTTCAGTTCCACAAGATGGAATACTGCTGATACTGCTTGATGCTGCTGTCTGCCCTCTTGCGGAGGAAGCTGTGTAGGAGGCTAGTGGGTGCTTCCTGATGGGAGGGACTGATGGTGGGGTGGGCTGTGTGGGTGGAGCTCAGTAAAATTTTAATCCAATTTGGTGGGTGGAGCTCAGTGACACTTTAATCTGCTTGTCTGCCAATGGATGGGGCTGTGTTCCCACCCTGGTGGTCCTTTGGCCTGAGGTGACCCAGCACTGGAGCTTACAGGCTCTTTGATAGAGCTGATGGTGGACTCTTGAAGGGCTCAAGCCAATGAGCACTTCTCAGAACCCCTGCTGCCAGTGCCCCTGTCTCCTTGGTGAGCTACAGCTGCCCCCGACCTCTGCAGGCAACCCCCCAGCAGCAGCAGGTAGGTCTGGTTCAGTCTCCTATGGGGTCACTACTCCTTCCCCCTGGGTCCTGGTGAGCCCACTTTTTTGTATGCCCTCCAAGAGTGGAGTCTCCGTTTCCCCCAGTCCTGTGGAGGTCCTGCAATCAAATCCCGCTGGCTTTCAAAATCTGATTTTCTGGGGATTCCTCCTCCTGTTGCTGGACCCCCAGGTTAGGAAGCCTGATGTGGGGCTCAGAACCCTCAGGATTTCTGTGGTATAACTGTTCTCCAGCTTGTGAGTCACCCACCCAGCATTTATGGGATTTGATTTTAACGTGATTGCACCCCTCCTACAGTCTCATTGTGGCTTCTCCTTTGTCTCTGGATGTGGGGTAGGTTTTTTGGTGAGTTCCAGTGTCTTTCTGTCGATGGTTGTTCAGCAGTTAGTTGTAATTCCAGTGCTCTTGCAAGAGGGAGTGAGCGCACGTTCTCCTACTCCACCATCTTGATTCTTCTCTGACACACAAGCTTTAAATGACACATTAGACCATCTCGACTTAATTGATATTTATAGGACATTCCATCCAAAAGTGACAGAATACACTTTCTTCTCAAGAGCACACAGAACATTTTCCAGGATAGATCACATCTTGGGTCACAAATCAAACCTCGGCAAATTCAAGAAAATTGAAATCATATCAAGCATCTTCTCAGACCACAACACCATGAGACTAGATATTAATTTTGGGAAAAAAACTGCAAAAAATACAATCACATGGAGCTAAACAATTCACTGTTAAACAACCAAGAAATCATTAAAGAAATCAAAGAGGAAATCAAAAAATATCTTGAAACAAACGACAATGAAAACACAACAACCCAGAACCTATGGGATGCAGCAAAAGCAGTTCTAAGAGGGAAGTTTATAGCAATACAATCCTACCTTAAGAAACAAGAAAAATATCGAATAAACAGCCTAACCTTACACCTAAAACAATTAGAAAAAGAAGAACAAAGAAACCCCAAAGTGAGCAGAAGGAAAGAAATCATAAAGATCAGAGCAGAAATAAATGAAAAAGAAAGGAAGGAAGCAATAACAAAAATTAATAAAACTAAAAGCTGGTTCTTTGAGAAGAAAAACAAAATTGATAAACCATTAGCCAGACTCATCAAGAAAAAAAGGGAGAAGATACAAATCAACAGAATTAGAAATGAAAAAGGAGAAGTAACAACAGACACCACAGAAATACAAAAGATCATGAAAGACTACTGCAAGCATCTATATGCCAATAAATTGGATAACCTTGAAGAAATGGATAAATTCTTAGAAAAATACAATCTTCCAAGACTGAACCAGGCAGAAATAGAAACTATGAACAGACCAATCACAAGTACGGAAATTGAGGCAGTGATTTAAAATCTCCCAACAAACAAAAGCCCAGGGCCAGATGGATTCACAGGCGAATTCTATCAAACATTTAGAGAAGAGCTAACACCTATCCTTCTCAAACTCTTCCAAAATATAGCAGAAGGAGGAACACTCCCAAACTCATTCCACGAGGCCACCATCACCCTGATACCACAACCAGGCAAAGATGTCACAAAAATAGAAAACTACAGACCCATATCACTGATGAATTTAGATGCGAAAATCCTCAACAAAATACTAGCTAACAGAATCCAACAGCACGTTAAAAAAATCATACACCATGACCAAGTGGGGTTTATCCCTGGGATGCAAGGATTCTTCAATATATGCAAATCAATCAACGTGATACATCATATCAACAAATTGAAGGATAAAAACCATATGATCATCTCAATAGATGCAGGAAAAGCTCTTGACAAAATTCAACATCCATTTATGATAAAAGCTCTCCAGAAAATGGGCATAGGAGGAAATTACCTCAACATAATAAAAGCCATATATGAAAAACCAAAAGCCAACATTGTTCTAAATGGGGAAAAACTGAAAGAATTCCCTCTTAGAACAGGAACAAGACAAGGGCGTCCACTCTCACCATTATTATTCAACATAATTTTGGAAGTTTTAGCCACAGCAATCAGAGAAGAAAAAGAAATAAAAGGAATCCAAATTGGAAAAGAAGTAAAATTGTCACTCTTTGCAGATGACCTGATATTATACATAGAAAACCCTAAAGATTCTACCAGAAAACTGCTAGCACTAATTGATGAATTTAGTAAAGTAGCAGGATACAAAATTAATGCACAGAAATCTCTTGCATTCCTATACACTAACAACAGAAGAGCGGAAAGAGAAATTAAGGAAACTCTCCCATTCACCATTGCAACAAAAAGAATAAAATACCTAGGAATAAACCTGCCTAAGGAGGCAAAAGATCTGTATGCAGAAAACTTTAAGACATTGATGAAAGAAATCAAAGATGATACTAACAGATGGAGAGACATACCATGTTCTTGGATTGGAAGAATCAACAGTGAAAATGACTGTACCCAAAGCAACTTACAGATTCAATGCAATCCCTATCAAATTACCAATGGCATTTTTCACAGAACTAGAACAAGAAATCTTACGATTTGTATGGAAATGCAAACGACCCTGAATAGCCAAAGCAATCTTGAGAAGGAAAGACGGAGTTGGTGGCATTAGGCTTCCTGACTTCAAACTATACTACAAGGCTACAGTGATCAAGACAGTATGGTACTGGCACTAAAATAGAAAGGAAGATCAATAGAATAGAATAGAAAACTCAGTGGTAAGCCCAAACACACATGGGCACCTTATCTTTGACAAAGGAGGCAAGAATATACAATGGAAAAAAGGCAGCCTTTTCAATAAGTGGTGCTGGGAAAATTGGACAGCTACATGGAAAAGAATGAAATTAGAACACTTCCTAACACCATACACAAAAATAAACTCCAAGTGGATTAAAGACCTACATGTAAGGCCACACACTATCAAACTCTTAGAGGAAAACACAGGCAGATCACTCTATGTCATAAATCAAAGCAAGATCCTTTTTGACCCACCTCCTAGAATCATGGAAATAAAATCAAGAATAAACAAATGGGACCTCATGAAACTTAAAAGCTTTTGCACAGCGAAAGAAACCATAAACAACACAAGAAGGCAACCCTCAGAATGGGAAAAAATAGTTGCCAATGAAACAACGGACAAAGGATTAACCTCCAAAATATACAAGCAGCTCATGCAGCTTCATACCAAAAAAGCAAATAACCCAATCCACAAATGGGCAAAAGACCTAAATAGACATTTCTCCAAAGAAGACATACAGATGGCCAACAAACACATGAAAAGATGTTCAACGTCACTAATTATCAGAGAAATGCAAGTCAAAGCCACAATGAGGTATCATCTCACAACAGTCAGAATGGCCATCATCAAAAAATCTGGAAACAACAAGTGTTGGAGAGGGTGTGGAGAAAAAGGAACTCTCCTGCCCTGGTGGTGGGAATGTAAGTTGGTACAGCCACTATGGAAAACAATTTGGAGGTTCCTTAAAAAACTACAAACAGAACTACCATATGATCCAGTAATCCCACTCCTGGGCATATACCCAGAGAAAACCATAATCCCAAAAGAAATGTGTACCAAAATGTTTATTGCAGCACTATTTACAATAGCCAGGACATGGAAGCAACCTAAATGCCCATCAGCAAATGAATGGATACAGAAGATGTGGCATATATATACAATGGAATATTACTCAGCTATAAAAAGGGATGAGATGGAGCTATATGTAATGAGGTGGATAGCCCTAGAGTCTGTCATACAGAGTGAAGTAAGTCAGAAAGAGAAAGACAAATATTGTATGCTTACTCATATATACGGAATCTAAAAATGGTACTGATGAACTCAGTGACAAGACAAGAATAAGCATGCAGATGCAGAGAATGGACTGGAGATCTCGAGGTTTGGGGGGCGGGGGGTGAAGGGGAAGCTGAGACGAAGTGAGAGAGTAGCATAGACATATATATAGTACCAACTGTAAAATAGATAGCCAGTGGGAAGTTGCTGTATAACAAAGGGAGTTCAGCTCGATGATGGATGATGCCTTGGAGGACTGGGACCGGGAGGGTGGGGGGGAGTCACGGGAGGGAGGGAATATGGGTATATGTGCATAAATACAGATGACTGACCTTGCTGTACCTCAAAAACTGGTACAGGAGTGTAAAGCAATTATATACCAATAAAAATAAATAAATAAAGTAAATCCAAAAAAAAAGTGATTATGTGCTTTTTGCCATTGGAAGATGTGCATGATATGTTTAAGTGAAAAATGAGCTTATGAAATATCAAGCATAACATGATCCACTTTTTCAAAAAAAGCATATATGTGTATATATGTATGTATGTATATGTATAAAACACTATACATCTATATCCATATCTGTCTACCTACCTTCCCATCAAGCTCTTGAGAACATATACATAGAGTGGTTCTCTTTTAGTGATAGAATTATGGGTCATGTTTGCTTTCTTCTTTATGGCTCTTTATGTTATCTGAAGTTGTAATACTGTTCACACAATACTTTGCCAATTAGGAAAAAAGCCAAAAGATTACTCCATTTTTTTTTTTTAGTGAGAAGAAAAAAATATTCAGAGGGAAAAAAATAAAGATTTTCCATCTAAACTAATTATTTCAGGACCCTTGAGCCTACCTTGTTTAACTTGCTGGCAAATAATGTTTATTTCAACCCAGATTTGAAGATTACCCCATTCTGAGAATCTAAGAGAGGCAATGCATGATAGAAAATTCTGTATGAGAAGAATCAGGACATTTATAGTATACATTTGCTTAATATTGGGGGGAGGAAAGAGCACCCAAGAAAATTATTACTGGAGGTGCTCTCTATAATCCCAATCTTGGCTACTTATATCTAAACCCATGGTTTTGGGGATGAAATATTGAAATCATAAATTTATACCACTCAGTTTTCTTTTGTTACACATTTGAGTTCAGTGGGAGTTCATGCAAAAAGATTTTTAAAAGGTATTGAAAGACCAGGACCTAAGTGATAGTAACAATTGGGAGGAAATGACCAAAATGCTCATCTTTAAACCTGTCAAATATGTTTCAATTATTTCATAAACATTGATATGTATTTTTCATGCTATCATGCATACAGATTGTTTCAGATTTAATGTCATGAAAACGTTTTAAACACATTGAGTCCTGGGTTAATTTTGCTGCCATAGCTGCTTTAGTATTCAGGGCATGCCCAGAAATCTATAATTAAACCCTGTTTTGGTTTCTCCAAAGATTCCTACATTGATTACATTTCTCCAGTGCATATGTCTTCTGCCCAGAGAAGAGCAGACTGAGAATGTAATTTTCTTTTGGCTGACAAGCAAACCCATTACATGCTTCGTTTTTGTGGCATTGATCACAGGTTTTATTGTTAGGAAAATTAACTAATTAAACCATGAAGTGATTCTACTGCTTTTGAGTAGTGTCCTAGTGATATACCTAATGACATTTCATCTTTAATCAACAAAATACATATTGCATTTTTTTGCACATCTATTTTATGGAAAGTTATTGTTTGAGTGAACAGGGTTCATAAATGCAAATGGCTCCAGGGCCAGGCAAGTAATGTTAGTTGTGTGATCTGGACTATACAAGACATTAAGGAGTGGTTGGGGCTTTGGTGAAGGTGAATATCATGTCATCCGTAAATTCATACAGGTTCTTTTTAAACATTATGCAGGCCAAACAAAATGCACCTTGTTCTAATTCCCAATTTCTAGTCAGGCTAGCAAAATATTTCAGTGAGTTTAGTTTCTATCATAAATTGTAAAATTTTAGAGCACTCAGTAGTATTGGAGACCTTCTAGTACAGCTGGTGCAGCTGCCGAAGTTTTTGTAGTGGTATCACCCAGTGTGGTTTGCTGGTACCATTCCCCTAGATTCTAATAAAGATACCTGTTCAGGGGTTGAGTATTTTACAGGTCACTCAGTTAATAAGGGATGGAACTGGGGCTTGATATCAAAATTTCATGTACTTTCTCCATTTTTCTACACTTGGCAGGGTAGTGTTGTCCCCTAACTGCTGCTCTAGCACTGTATCTTTGTCACAACCTAGAGTCAGCCTGTGGCTAACTGTGTGTATACCTTTTTGGTGCAGTAGACAGAGGACCAGGAATTTGAAGACCTGGGTTCTCGCCTGGGTCTCTTGTCCGATAACTCAACTGTGGACATGTGAGATATCAGAGGCAGACATTGGGACTGAAGCCAGATCTCCTAGTTTCAACCTCAACGCTCATGTCAAAGTCAAAATTGTATTCTAAACATGACATCATGGTTTCAGTCCATTTACTAACAGGTCATTTTATGTTTGAATATAGAGTGCCTTAAGAAGACTGACAAAATGACTCTTTCTCCTACCATCTCTCTCTCTCTCTCTTTTTTTATAGATTGCATGTAGGCCAACATGGGCTTAACTGTGCTTTGCTGTGTTTGTGGTGGCATGGGGCTGTGAATGCCAAAGTCGCCTCAATCATTATTAATGCATTTCTGCATGCCAACCTTGTAACCGATTGCACTTCATTACAGAGCTTGGAAAAAACAGGCATTCTTTTGTTTTAGCATTTGTTACTTATATTTTGTGGTAAAGCATTGTGTGTTATGCCAGCAAAAATGTATAGTTCCTATTCCTTGAAGGGAGTTATGTGTTGCTTTTCCCTCCTAATTAATTGTTTTGCAAGAACCAGCTGGTGTTGGAAGAGGAAGTTCCAAGAAGAAGAAATGACAGCTATAGAGCATGGGCAAAGGGCTGGCCTGGGCGGAGGGACTACGGTGGGAATTTAGGCAGAGCCGGAAACACTGTTCGTTTTCTGCCTGGAAAAGGGTTCATGTGAGATGTTAGGAAGACAGTTTAGGGGAAAAAAAATCCTAAGTAAATAGAATTTCAGCCAATACTTTCATGAACTTCACCCTTCTTTGGAATGTTTTCATTCTCTGGGGGAAAACAGAGTTTGAGTCATTTATACAGCAAGTGAGAACTTTACTAAAAAGGAAACCTCAGGAGATGTTTGCCCTTTGGTGCTTTCTGAGGCCCTAGTTTACGAGCTCTGCAACACTGTCAGAGAAAAGTTCATTTCGGAGGAACTTGTTTCTCATGCTTTCTTCATTATATGAGACTGTAAATTTTCATGACTGTGAGGAGGATTCCTTGATGTGATTATCTGATGCACAAGCCCCGTATCTCCCACTTAATACAATGATTTTTCTTGTCTGCTCTCCCTCCCCCTCCCCACATTTACTCCCTAAATTTCACACATAGCACTCTGGCTTTATAAATCTTTTTCTTTGATTCTGCAAACTGATTGCTTAAATGTAAAATATCATTCCTGGAGCCAAGGGCATGTAACCTCTGGGTTCCCTGGGTTCCTAAATGCAGGCTGTGATTTTGGTTCTGGACAGCAGAAGGAGATGTTGAGCCAGAAAATGTGTTTTTTTTTTGTTGTTTTTTTTTTGTTTGTTTTTTAAAAAAAACTTAACTTGTAAACAATTAGTGTTACATTTTCAAATAATTAGAAAGCTGAGAGCTAAAATGGTTGTTTTTGTAACGTGAACATTCTCTTCTTTCAGAGGAGCCACAGCAAAAAAAAAAAAAAAAAACCATTTAAATAAATATTTTCTACATAGGATGAGTCTTTGGGGAACCAGTTCATTTTGCTGTAAGACAAAACATCCATTTTCTGGCCTGTCTCTCACCCCTCTTTCTGTCCTGGGCACTCGTTTTGTATATGCACGTTGTGGCCTAAAGTGTGGGTGACTGGCTTTGGCGCTCAACTACGGGAATGCCTACTGTGTAGTTCTCTGGTTGTGACTGAAAGTTCTAGCAGCCATGTCAGCTTGGCCTGTGTTACTTCAAAGCCTGTCATCCAAAGGGTTTGGAGAGGAACTTTTCCTTCCTCTAGAGGCATTGTCTTTCCATTTTGAAGAAAAGAATAAAATGCCACTTCTAAGAGTGGCATTTTATTCTTAAGTCATAGGAGTGGCATTTTATTCTTTCCTTAAGTCACCATGCACTCTTCCTCTTAAACAGCAGGGATGGATGAGACGTGGGCAAGGTTATTGTAGTGCAGATTAGATCTAGGGCACTGGAGGGAGTTTCCATTTGGAACGACCCTCTACACTTTGGTGTCTCTAGTTTCTTTCCCAGAAGATTTATTCTATTGTTTGAGCTGATGAGTACAATTTTCACTTAAAATATTCCACTATGTTATAATGACTATGTCAATTCAGTAAATGCCATTATTTGTTTTTATTGTCAAATTTCTAAAAGATGTGCTTCTCAGAAGACTGCCGTTTTAAGTTGGATCGTAATACATGGTTCTACAAGTTGATTAATTTATTGTATGTACAGAATTCCCCGGAATCCTAGAAGATTTCATCAGCTGTCTTTAGTCTTTCCCTTTCCATCCTTTACCATTATCCCATGCCAAATCAGTGCTTCTTAAGTCCATGAAGCTCAGGTAACCTTATGTATCAAATTTACCAAGGGCCCCGAGTTCAAGCCCAGCTCAAGATGATGCTTTAACTTTTAGGTAATTTAAAACGTTCATGATGATTCTGTTTGCCTTATGTTTACCCACCTACTTCCTGGAATTCGCAAATTTGCTATGGTATCTGCATCACCAAGAATTATCCAACTAGCTTACTGAAACTGAATCTCGTGCAGTAGTCTGTCTAAATAGTGACGAAATGAATTTACCTCTAGGCCAGCTTCTCCTTAGAGTTGATAGGTATCCTTTGTATACTTTGTTATGATTTGCCTTCCTCCCCTCTCCTTTAAGGAAAGCAAAGGAAAATTTGTTTGGACAAAACAGAAGTTTTTCCAATGGCCATGTAGTTTTTGAAAAAAAGCAGCCGCTGGAGCTGGACTCAGTTGTAGAAGAAACTGTAACAGGGGATTATGCCTTAATCATAAATGGCCACAGTTTGGTGAGTCTGCTTAAAGTGTTTTTTATTTCTTTTTCTCCACCCCAATAATCATTTCTTTTGTGCTGTCATAACGAAATCTTCTTTTGTGTATTCAAAACAAATGACACTAGTAGAAATAGGGCATACACAATGATTTCCTATTTGCAAAGGGAAGGGAAACTTCTAATATATATTTCATACATTATTGCTTGAACCACCACAGTGAAGGGGAGGATCTGAAGAAGTACTGAATTCGGAGCATATCAATCTCGTCTAAATGACTGTAGACTGTTTAGCAGTACTGTTTAAGTGCTTTCCTGAGGGAGAGTATCACAGCTCCCTGTGGTTTAACTAAAATAATGCAACTGATGGATGTTTTGCAGTTATTGCCCTTGCTAATGTTTGTGATTTGCAGGGCATAACCTGACCTTCATATAATTACCACACCAAATTATTGCTATTAAGATACCTCTAGTGGTTTTTCTAAATAGCAGCATTTTAGAGCAATGCCAAACAATTTGCTTTGATTAGGAAATCTGGTTCTTGTCGTAATAGAATAAACTTGCATTGTACTTTTAATGTAGTTCAGGTTCCGACTCTTGAACAAATATCAAAATGCTTTTCTGAGTTTCTAATTTAGAAAGCAAAAGCTCTGATTGTACTCCAGTGAAATTATCATTTATATGCACAAAGACCTAATCTCACTTCTTTCTCTGGCTTTGATGATTATTTTTCACTTTTGGAGTTTGGAGAATAAACGTTATCTTCTTATAGACAGTTTCTTAGAGGACAAAAGAAGTTGGATATGAGTATACTGTATTTCCCCCCTTGTGATCAGCTGTCTGTTAGCTCTTAGTGCTTAGAGCACTATCCAGCTGGATTCCAGACGTAATGATGTGTTGCCTTCTACACCGTGGAAAGTTACAGAGCTCAGTTGCAGGCCAAGCTTAGTTAAAAGTTTGTCCAGATGACACGAACTTCTCCCTTGCACAGATGAGCAGCAACTGAAAATTCTAAGCCTGTCAGCTGGGACTTGGAGCTGGTGGCCTACAAGCTGAATTCACGAGGAACCACAATAGGGAAAGGGTCCCTAATGACTTGTGCTTTGACTTTCCCTCAGGCTCAAAGAGGCCAGTGTGTGGTTGGTTAGAGTACTCAGGTGATAACACACACGATTCTCTCTCTGTCTCTAAATCTGTTGAAAGAAAGAGTTGATAGATGCCCCTCAAGAACTCCCTCAGCTTCAAAGCCTGAAGCTTATGAAACCATGAAATGTCATTTTTCGTTTAAGGAGAATTGACTGTGTTTCTGCTAGTTTGGTCAGAAGTTTAAAACAAAAGTTGTGATTCCAATTTGCTCAAACCTTGATGCTTTGCAGAATGTAACTGGATCTTTCTTTCTCACCGTCTGTGTCTAGGTTTTTCATTTGTTAATAATAAAGAAAAAAGAAAAGAGAGAGATGGGAACCATTCTGAGCAAAACAGCCAGTTGCATGCTTTCTCTTTCAGAGAGGGTGATTATATTTGAGAACGCTAACTCACAATTTCCCCTAAGAATTGTAGGCCTTGCCATCAGAATTTCCTACATTAGAGTCATGTGTTTATACTCACTCACCTATCCTTCCATTCATCCCATTAACATTCATTAAGCATGCCCAGGTCACCATGCTGGAGCCTGAGGATAAGGATGTGAAGAGAACAGTCCTTGTTTCAGGGATTGTCATCTGGTGGGAGAGCTAATCTCACAGTGTTATGACAAACCCTATAAAGAAGAATGGACACGGTGCTTTGAGAGCATAGAGGCAAAGCAGCACATTTAGTTCCTCACGGGAAAATCAGGGAAGACTTCCTGGAGGAAGCAATATTTTCAGGTAGAGGAGACAGCAAGTGCAAAGGCACAGAGGCAAGAAAGAACCTGTTAAATTAAGGAAACAAGCAATTTGGCATGACAGTAGTAAAAAGGAAACTTGAAGGTGGTGGTAGAAGACAGAACTCAAAAGGAATGTAGGGGCCAGAATGTGACTGGCTGTGAACCATCTTGCTATAGATTCATTCAAAGATAGTGATGACTCAGAGTTTAGGTGGGTTCCTGTTTTCTCTTAATGTGTTTATTAAATAATGTAGAGATGTCTTTAAGAAAAAAGTTGTAGTTAATTGCAAAGGATTATGTTCTCTTTTCCAGTCCTTTCTTGGTGTGTCTAAAGGCTCTGATGTATTTGGAGAGGAGCAAGGGTGTAAATGGTTGGGGAACCCTGTCTGAGACACAGATTGCATGCCACCCTTTGCACAGGCCTCTCTTGCTTTCAGTCACTATGTTCTTCAAGAACTAATCTCCAGATCATCTGCTTCTCATTTGCCCTCACATTAACAACCACAACAACAAACACTAAATATACAAAACAACAATGCAATGGAAACAATAATGTCATCATGTAGAACAAACAAATCATCATTTTGTAGTTCATTCTAAACTTGGTGAGGTGATGGATTGGTTCTGTCCTTTGCTTTTCCTTATTTTCGTGGTTTCTGGAACTTCTCTGGCATTTTACCATCTCTCTCCAATGCAGCACGGTAATGCATCAAGGAGGACACATGGGCACTGTCTTTTACTTTTATGGTAAAATTCCTTGGCACTAAGTAGGAGTTCAATACTCTTTTCTTTTGTTTGTGTGGCCCTGAGTCAACAATGACTTGTCGAAGTGAATTAAACTGTTTAGAAATCAGTTGAGAAATAAGAAATCTGCTTCCCAAATGACATCTCTCATTTATTATTGTTCTATTGTGGATTTTTTTTTTCTTAATAACATAGGCCCATGCTCTAGAAAGTGATGTCAAGAACGATCTTCTAGAACTTGCCTGCATGTGTAAGACTGTGGTTTGTTGTCGAGTCACCCCTCTCCAGAAAGCCCAAGTAGTAGAGCTGGTGAAGAAGCACAGAAATGCTGTCACTCTGGCCATAGGCGATGGAGCCAATGACGTCAGCATGATCAAATGTAAGGGGATATTGGCTCAATGGGGCACGCTGCAGACCTGGAGCCCCCAGGGTCAGCATTGGGCAATATGTAGTGGAGACTGCACGGCAATGTAATCATCCCAGTGGTTCTAAAATGAATACTTGTAGGGCCCCGTTCGTCCACCATTATTAGCATTCATAAAAAAGAAAAAACACCTCTGCCTTTACTTAAATCATTTGTGTATTGGTCACTATTTGGAGAAGTAAGTAGCTACGGTGTAGAGGAATGAACATCAGACCCACAGTTCCAGTGCTTAGGTTTAGTCCCAGCTTTGCTGCTTCAAATTGTAAAACTTTGTTCAAGTTACTATACTTTCTGAGCCAATTTTCTCTTTTGTAAAACTAGGATAAATACCTAACTATCGTGATTGTCTTGTGAGACTATATATGGGAAAAATTATAAATGCTATAGTTGTAAGGTTTCTGTGAATAAATGATAGGGGAAGAACGATAGGGGAATTCCCTGGTGGTCCAGTGATTAGGGCGCAGTGCTTGCACTGCTGGGGCCCAGGTTTGATCCCTGGTTGGGGAATTAAGGTACCGCAAGACTCGTGGCATGGCCAAAAAGAAGAAAAAAAAACAAAAAACAAAAGAGGAGTGATAGGTAACCCAAAGAGGTTGTGTCTTCGTTTGGGGAATGAAAGTGTCCTCCTTCTCCTTTGCAGGTGCTCACATTGGCGTTGGCATCAGTGGCCAGGAAGGACTGCAGGCAGTCCTAGCCAGCGACTACTCATTTGCACAGTTCAGATACCTCCAAAGACTTCTCCTTGTTCACGGAAGGTGGTCCTATTTCCGAATGTGCAAATTCTTATGCTATTTCTTCTATAAGAATTTTGCATTCACACTTGTGCATTTCTGGTTTGGTTTCTTCTGTGGTTTTTCAGCCCAGGTTGGTAAAAAAGTAATTTTCTTTCTTTTATAAGATCCCCTGGATTGTGGATGACTACTTCATGGGTCTTTACTAACAAATAGAGATCATTTTTATATGTCTAATACAATGACAGTGTGACAATTATGCGATTGATAGTTGACTTGAGATTTGAACCCAAGAAGAATATATATTTAGGTAGAGTTTTATTTTTTGCTTATTTGCATAGTAACTAATGACTGCTCCTTCCTGTGCATTTTAAGTTTTTATTGAAATTTTGGGTATGATGACAGGTGAGTTTGATGTAGAGTTTTAATTTAGAATCTGAGAAACATTAATAAGAAATGTTGAGGTGTATCTATTGGAAAGATGCTCACTTACCCAACACTGACTGTAAATATTTTAAATCAGGGGAAGGAATTGCTACCCTGACCTCAAGGCTGTTTTGACAGCAATTCATTAGCTAAAAATTGATCTGTAGATTATGTTGGTAGCAAGGAAGAAAAATTAGTAAATTCATAAACTAGGATTCTATTTTTATATCTACTTATAGCCATTTTAAAGGTTACTTAACCCCATATCTTGGATATCAATAAAGTCTTGACGCTGGGTATCAACTGTGAAATGTAAGACTTTTAGCATTTAAATACATTTATGAATAAAAATGGCATCAATATTTTAAACAACAACAACGACAAAAGAAAAAGATTGTCCTTGAAAATGAAATGGTAACCGTAACTATCATTAGAAATCTCTTCAGTTGTTCTTCCCTCTTGGTTTCAATCACTGGTTTCAATGATATACGTGGAGCTAATATTTTCAGTTATTTTATTCCAGAAAAATTGGAGTATGAATTAAATCTTGGCATTTTATTTATATATCTTAAATGTGCCGAGGAAGATTAGCAAATCCTTTTTGTAATGAAAGTTGGTTTTGTACATTTTCCCCTTTTTTCTGAGAAGTTGAGATTTCTTAAAGGCATACCCATACCTATTCCTAATTTTCTCTTTTAAGAATAACATTCCCCAAAATAAAAGCAGACTCTGTTGATATTTTTGTTGGTATTTTTGGTAATCTCTAAACAGTTGAAGTAAAGCAAAGCCTTGCTTTTAGTTTCTCAGAAATAAAAGTTTCCTTAGCGCTCCTTCAGAGAAGGCAGCTGGGGTGAGGATATTCACCTGCTCACAATCCGGCCTTAGTCCAACAAACACAAGCGTGGGAGTGTGGCCTGTGACCTCCTGGGCTGTTGCCTTTCTCTCCACATGAGGATGAAGCAAGGCTATTTGCCAAGTGGTGTTTTGGAGAGATCTAGTTTTCACATTGTAAAGGTTTGGGGCTTTTGAAAGATCACAGAATGCTGAAGAGATGCCTTAACCCTTATTTAGCCCTCTTAGGACACAGAAGACTAGTTAATGATTTGAATGTGCAGACATACCAAGCTTGGATAGGCAAGCTTACTGCCAAAGTTGTCTTTTGCTAAAACTGTGACGTTGAAGTCAACGTTCAATGACTTCTAAGATCTACATTTAGGTGATTTTCTGCTCTGCTCTCAGAATCTGATAAAACTGGTCAGAGTCAAATATTAAAAAACTAGATTTTTAATCTTCTCAACAGTATTTTCCGTTTAAGAGAGAACAGCAAGGGAGAACGATGATTGCTCCAAAGACATGAGTATCCGATGTAAACTCAGCTATAAGACACACCACCTGGCTGTAATTAGGTTTCTTAAATGTTTGGTTTAATTGAGCATGTTTCTTTTCCATGCTCTTTTCTTCTTCATTTTATTATTTATTATTTTTGTTTTTTACAATGAAAGCGAGTTCATTGCATAGTCTTCTTTGGAATCCACTGTCAGTCCTGACTGGCCCTCTGTGTTCTTTCCGATGCTGGTGAGTTGAGCTGGACCAGTGGTTCTCAAGCTTTGATGTGTATGGGAATCACCTGAAGGGCTTCTAAAGCACAGGTCCCTGGGCCCCACCTGAGTTTCTGATTCAGTAGGTCTGAGATAGAGCTCCCAAATATGCATTTTTAACAAGTTCCCTGTAGATGCTGATTTTGCAGGTGGGGGACCATACTCTGAAACCATGGGGCTGGCCAATATAGAAGAAAATCTGAAGGTGTGCCTTTTGAACCAGAGCCCAGAGTGAAATCCAATCTGCTGACTTTTTGTTTTGTCCACTCTGGACTCTACTCATCTTTTATGAGGCAGAGGGACCAGTTAAGCAAACAGCTTATCTCCCCTACAGAGTTGTTCCAGAGGATTTAGAATCTCCTTATCCACCTGCCAAAGCCATGGCCCCTGAGGCTTATACATGCAGTAAGACAAGGCCAGGGGATAAAGGGGTGTCCGTTTCAGGGGAGAGGATTTCTTTTCCCAATTCACCCAGTCTCTTAGGATTTTATTTAGCTTAACCCTGAGTTTCTTGAGGAAAGGAAGCACATCTGAGTCATCCATACAGTCTGTAATCTTGAATGACACCCAGCATATAGAAGGCGTACAGTCATTTCAATGTTGATGGATATTTCTAGGGTCTTTCTTGTGCTTGCTTGAGGCAGACCCAGCAGGATGAGTCCCTCCAACATGCCTCCAGTCACTGCTGCAGGTGCCACTTACGCCCCCTGCACCAGGGGCCATCTCTACAGGCTTCGCATCTGGTCTGTGTAAATGTGTGCGGCCTGACCAGCACTGTGGGCTCAGTGTCTTCAGATCTGAGTGTAATTATGGCATTGATTCCAGAAAGTAGAATGATGGCCTTTTTCAGTGGTGTTAATATTAATTTGATATGATGGTTAATTGGACCACAAGTCATACATTTTTAAATTATATATAACTTCGTTCTCGGAAAGAGTTGATTTTCCCTAGTTAATTTTGCTTTGCCTAGGTCTTGGCTGATTTAAATAAGGCAGGACACATCCTCTTTAAGCAGGGGAGGAGTCACCACATAAGACCAATTGGGTTACTGAGTAGAAATCTTGGACTGCTATCCATTTTGCCCTAATTTTTATGATGATTTGATCAAATTGAGACTTAGATTTATATTTCCTGGACAGGGTCCCTGAGTCCTACTATTTAAGGCTTTTATTCATTCAGTGAATATTCACTAAGCCCTTGTATGTGTCAGACTGTGAAGCCTGCTGGAACTTATATCTCAGGTATGGAAGCCGATGTCTAAGAGGTACATCCTTGGTGGACGTGACAAAGTGTGATCTCACACATTTTAATTAGCTATCCTCGTTGTGCAGAATTTAAGGTTTTATTTCCAGGATTTTCAGAAAAGTAGATAGGCTTGCCAGGAGAGTGGTAAGTAGAAATTTGTTATTGTCTGTTAGAGAAGAAAAGGCAGCAAGTCAATGACAGTACCCACGTAGTGGCATAAATGCTTTGATGTCATCTTCTAGGTGGAGTCGTGATATTGTTGATACCAGCAAGTAGGGATAAAAGCAAACTGAAATTATAGCTAACATTTAGCACTTACTGTGTGCCAAACATTGTTTAAATGTTTTGCCTGTGTTAGCTCAATACTTATAACAACCATGTGAAGTAGGTTCTGTCAGTTTGGTCTATGTCAGTTTTTAAAAAATAATTTAAAAATATTTTTAATTGTGATAAAAGACACATAAACATAGGATTTCCTGTCTTAACTATTTGCAAGTGTACAGTTGTAGTATTAAGTACATTCACACTGTTGTACAGCAGATCTCCAGAACTGTTTCATCTTGTGAAACTGAAATTCTATATCCACTGAAAAACAACTCCCCATGTCCCTCTCTCTCAAGCCCGTGGAAATCACCATCCTACTTTCTATTTCTTTGAGTTTGATAATTTAAAATGACATGTTCTAGTTTGCTGATTCTTTCTTCTACTTGGTTGAGTCTGTTGTTGGTGATCTTTAATGACTTCTTCCATCACTGTGTTCTTCAGTTCTAGGATTTCTATTTGTTTGTTTTGATGATTTCTATTTCTTTGTTGAACATCTTATTTTGTTTATGCATTGTTTTCTTAATTTTGGTTGCCTGTGTATTCTTATAGTTCACTGAAATTCTTTAAGAGGATTATTCTGAATTCCTCGTCAGACAGTTCATAGGTCTCCTGCAGCTTGGGGTACTGGATGGGTCAGCTGGCAGCATCTGCGGGTGGTTTGCTGTCAGGGTCTCTAGTTGGGTGAGGTCACTGCCTATGCTCTGAGGTCAGGGGCTGCTGCTGGCTGGGCTCTGTGATTGCTCATGGCAAATGACATTTCAGGCTGTGCTTCCTGACCAGATGGTGTGCACGGCTAGATCCTTTGTTTATGCAGGGCCACAGGCAGGCCTTTAAAGGTTGGACGCAACCTCAGGCTGTGTTCTGTGATTGGGTGGGACCAAAGGGTATGCCCCAGAGTTGGACTGGGTCCCTGTCAGGGCTCCCTCATCAGGTGGGCCCCACAGGCTGTGCTCCATGATTGGGTGGACGCACTGGCTGAGCTCCCTGCTGGGCTGGGCCATAGGCAGTGCTTAGCAATTGGGCAGTTCTATATGCTGGGCTCTGCCTCAGAGCAGAGCTGTAGACTGGGTTCCTCGACTGAGTGGTACCACAGGCTGGGTTTTGAGGCTGTCCAGCGTCATTATTCTGACTCCCTGGTTCTATGGGGCCAGAGGCTATACTTAAGAGCTGGGCAGGCCTTCTGGCCTGGGGCTTTGTATAAGCAGGGCTGTAAGATGGAGGGTTCCCTGGCTGCCTGGGTTTGCTGGCCAGGCTTCCTGGTTGTGTGGGACTGGGGGCTATATTCAGCAGTTAGGTGGGGTTATGAGTTTTCTTCCCTGCCCAGGTGGGGCCACAGAACAGACTCCACAGCAAATACAGCTTGTTGGCTGGATACCCATATCAGGCAGAACTGCATGGACCAAACAAGGGACCTGGCCAGAGGGGCTGCTGGCTCAGCTCTGCAGGTGGGCAGAGTCCCTGGCCGGCATCTCTGCTTTAGTGCTGCTGAGTGCTGATTGCTGTAAGCCCCATCCCCCTTATCTGTCTCCATGTGACCCACTTTGGGTTCTTGTTCTCCCACTGGAGAAACCATAGGCCCAAAGGGGCCCTCTTGGTACGGTGCTGTAACGGCCTGGGGGAGGGGTGATAGGGTATAGTTGCTTCTCCTTCCCTTCTAATGCGATGCTTCTCGGTCTCTGTGATCCAGTGGGGCACTTCAGCTTCACCCCTCAGTTCTGGGGTTTTCACAGTGATGTCTTGTCTGTGGATAGTTGCTAGGTGGTCTTCTTGTGAGGGGGACTGAAACTGGGAATGATCCATGCTGCCATCTTGATGACATCACTCCAGAAGTCTCTTTTTTCCAGAGAGCATTTGTGTGGTATCTGCCAATTCTCCAGGGATACTACCTACCTGAGATCTTTCTTTCTGTTCCAGGATTTTTTTGAATTTGGGTTGCAAACTCTGGTGAATACCATTTGAGATTCAAGTTTTCAGGAGAAATTTTTTTGTCTCTCCCTTTTGCTAGTGCCAAGGTTGACACAGGCAAGTTTCCTTGCAGTCCCTTTCTGTGTAAAGATTTGTTTCTCCTTTATTCTCACACTAAGGATTCAGCCCTTTGCTGCCTTAGCATTAGGAGAATGTTAGGTTCCCCATTTGGTCTAATCCTGGCATCAACAATAGTGTCTCCTAGAATAAACAGTGTCTTAAAGTCAATGATATTTGGTATTATTACCCAAACTCATGTGGCGTGGAACCTTGTTTTTCCCAAGCAATGTGCATAAAGTACTATAGAACAGGTACCATATAGAACCCACTTGGAGAAATTCTGGAATAGATGTCTCTATGGTGACAGTTTCAAAACTATTTATCCTAGTTTCAATGTTTTGAGGCAGTACGATGTACAAAGGACAAAATGATGCTAAGAATATTATTCCCAGAAGAACAGGCTATTTATGTTCCTCTCTTCCATTTTCTTAATTAAATCTAGTCCAGGGATGAATCAGCCCTGTTTTATATGCTAAAGGGATGTGTGGGGGGGGATTGCATTTAAACTTCTATCAAACCTTTTTCACTATCCTCAAAGGTTTTTCCTTATTATAAAAATAATTATATGTGAATATATATTGAGTTTTATATATCTGAGAACATACTCTGTATTTTTCTTATTAAAAAATCACATTTTGAGAAATCCCTTTTGTTTTAGTCTTCAAAAATGTTATTTTTCTTAATGTCATTCCAAAATATGAATTTATTACAAATTGTTTATTCTGATTTTATAAACATTTAAATTTTTGTCATTTTAAATTGAATAATTCATCCCTTGCCCATGAGTCACACGATGCTGTCAAATTGCTAGTAGGAATGCTGTTTACTGTCTTGGGAGGAGAAAACAAAATGATGAATAGGGCAAGTTCCTACCCACCTGGAACTTGTCTTCTCCTTGGAAAATAAAGCTATGCACAGATATCCCTGATAGAAGTACTGTATTTGAACTTAACATGAGAGCATGGGAAAAAGGAGAAATGTGTGAGGATCTGGTGTGACTTCAGGGGCTCAATCTCAAGTGAGTATATGAATATTTTCAAAATTAAGCGGAGGTCTAGAGGCCTGAAAGTCTAGCTACCTGCAGGGATGCAGGGGCTGGTTTGTGTAAAGATGTGAGACTATACAGTAAAAGGAGGGAAACCCTCCTGTCATACCTGAACACTCTCCAACTGACCTGCAGGTAGCTGAGTTTAAAATCATTTTTTAATTTCTAAAATTCCGCTTAAAACCAACTCATTCAGAAATACCTTTAAAAAACTTCATGGCATGACTTATTGTATACAGCAAGCAATATCTTCTAGAGCAGATGTTATGTTGCTATAAAGATGGAAACACTGGTGTTCCCTGGCCCCACCCACATGTGAGCGGGCTGGTGTGTGAGTAACACTGAGAACTGGCTGTGAGGGCAACTCGGATATGGAATTGGGATTGGTTGGGATCATGGTCTCTTTTCCATTCCCTGTTTTTCACTAGAAGCTCCTGATTAACAACAGGTTTAACTGAAAAATCTTTTGGCTTTTTTTCTTAGCCCTGTTTTTCTAAGGACAATATGCTGTAAATGAGGCAAGTGAAAAGAAAACAACATATTTGGGAGAAACACTAGTCTACAGAGAATGAGAATTTTTGAATAGGGGACATTTTTGCAGTGACACGTTTTCCCCCATTGAAATCATTTAGCTGGCTTGGGCCTCCAAAGCCACATGTTGGGCGACAAGGCTTTCTTAGCTCCTAGAGCCCATTAGAAAGCTGCTTACTTCCAGTCTGTTAATGAAAGTCGGCCGTCTGAGGTCTTCCCACCCCTGCCATCCTTCTCTTAAATTGCTTCAGTGGAATTGAAAGCGCCACGGTGAAACGGAGCCAGCAGTAATAAAAGCTCCAGGGCCCAGCAGATCCAGTAACAGCAGGCATGTGTTCAGCGGTCCTGCCTTGGCTGGCCTGATCTGCAGTCACGTCTCTATCTAACCCCCCAGGAGTGAGATTCACTCACATCCTCTAGCACAGAACCTATAGCCTCTGAATGCCCATTCATTTCAAAAGAATAAACTGAGTGCCAGTTTGGGGCCAAGTGCTCTGCTGGCCTCCAGCGACACGAGAATGAACCAGAGGGATGTAGTTCCCGCCGTCAGGGAACTTAACAGTCTGGGGACGATTTTATTTTCATAAATGTGAAACTGATGTTGCCTAACTCCCTCATCACCTTCCTCTTATTTTTCCACCAAGAGTTTTTTTAAATTAAATTTGTCATGGATGGGCCATGTCTTGGGGCCAACACTGTCCAATCTCAGCATGATCATAAGCACCTATGTATTTCTTCCCTGCATCCCTCAGCATGTTGCTTTGAAGTAATCCACTCTGCAGCCGAAAACATCTGACCAAATGTAAGCAGATTGTGCTTTCACAGACACATTGTTGACTTTCAAAACACCAGTTTAATGACTTAATGTGCTATTTCTTTACTACCTTGGCCTGTCTCTCTGGGCCTGGTGAGTTTTATCCAGGCTCTTATTCTCTGATGATAGCTACAGTAGATTCCAGCCAGTGCTCCATCCTGGTAGGTGGGCTGGGGCAGATGTGCAAGCCCACCATCCAGCTGTGCGTGCTAGGCTCCCAGGGGCCAGTGGGTGGGACCATTCGCTGCTTGTGAGATGATGGCACTTAGGATATCTCAGATAGATGATGATGTGGTGAAGGCTGGGTTGTACTTAGTTTATGGACTTTCCTCTGCTTAACTTCAGTGCCTCACCTTTGTTGTTGACTGCTTTGGGACACATGGGGAAGTAATTAGCCTGGGAGGGACAAGACTCCTTTTGTTCGCTTTTGCTGGGTAGACGTTCTTGGGAGAAGCAGCTGGGACACAGAACAAAAGTGTATGTCTTGTAGAAATCTAAAATCTTTGCTCTGGCAGGGAATATCAGAGATACTGAGTCTAGCCCTTCACTTTATAGAGGAGGAACCTGAACCCTCAGGAGCTGAGGATCAGTGGTAGACAAAGCTGAGACTAGAACTCATCATGCCTTCTGACTTTTTCTTCAGTGCTCCTTCTGCTCTGCTTAATAAATGGCCACTGGAATTGTAATAGACTTGAGAGGATGACTATGTCTTAAAACAAACAAACAAATAAACAAAAAACTGTTTTCTTCTAACCCCTAATCAGGCAAATATTTGCTTTATTTGGAATCTAAATGAGAAACATCCATAAAAAGTCAGTACACTAGGACTATGGGAGAAAATGAACTCTCTTATTGAGAGAGAGGGAGCTTATGCTGTAGGGAGTGTCTCCCACAGCTTAGATCCTTAGAAGGGCCAGGTCTGCCTCTAGGCAAACTGCCTCCTGGAATCATCTGGAGGCCACCTTCTGCCAGCAAATATTCCAACCAAACTGCCACTAAAAGACCATTTAAATACAATCTGTCCTGATGAGATTTCCAACCAGATTTCTGGACCAGAGTCGTTTGGAAAAGTCAGATAAGCCTTTAAACTGAATCATGGATCCTAAGGACATGCCTTATCCCAATATGTTACCAAAGCCTGCATGATTTTCATGGAATCCACTGTGGATTTATGTGCACTATTTATACATGTAACTTATTTTAAAATTACCTTATGCCCTCAGGACTTTTAATAAAGGTAAATTGTCCCCCACCAGAGACAGAGCCAAAAAAAACCAAAAAAAACCAAAAACCCCTCAACCACCTGCCCATCCCCCCCCAAAAAACAAAAAAGCCCAAAACCCACAACAAAAAATCCCATTGGTCGCAGGCCTATTTAGGAAATTCACATTTGAAACTATGCAACTACTGGCACTGCGTACTTCTGATATTATCTGATGACAATTTATCATTGTTAGATACAGAGCTGTGTATTTTTTTTTTAATTCTGCTGTGATATGGAAACAATTATCTTGTCAAGGCCAGAAAACCATTAGTTCTGTTAAACAATATAAGAAAAGTCACAATGAAAAGTTTGGAAAGTGACGTGAAAGAGTCCGACTAATCTCAAGGCTTGGATGACTTCATGGATTTGGTTACCTGTGAGCCCATGTCAACCTGGCTGGCAGTTTCTCTCCCCCCACCATCCAGATATGCTCTGCGGGAAAACTCAGGGAGGGGTGGGTGTGTTTCTGCTAATTACACAAATCAGTAACAGATGTGCTGAGGCTGAGCACCTCATATTTATTCCACAGTGTGTTTTCCTTAAATGACAAATATTTTTTAAGGCCAAAAGGAAAAAAATATCATTATATAGTTTTCCTCTGCAACATATAGCAAAAGGGGAATACATGTCTCCAGAGATGTAGTTCATCCTGTCATTTGAACAAGGAGCTAAGCCAGTGGTCTCAGAAGAGAAAGCCCTTTGTAACTGTTTAAGATCCTTACTAAGGTTTATTTAAATGTGGTATTCTGTAAATCATAGATCTTGTGTTCCCCAAGCTGTTAGGTTGTAATTTGTAGCTCATGTATTTTTACTCTATGAAATGGTTAATAAGGTTGATAAATTGTTCCCACAGAGAAGGGAACAAGGAGGAGCTTTCCTTAAGTAGGAAAACAGTGAAGTTGGAAAAATGAACACCCCACTCTCTTCTTTCTGATCTGTGAAGAGACACTTTTAGGCTTGCAAACTGACTAGTGGTATTGCGCAGGAGCATGGCTTTTCTCTTATTCAGAATATTGGAAATGCAGAACAGAAAATTTGCAAGTAGAGGTGGTATGGCTTGTTGAATACTTACCACATGCCAGGCATTGAGTTAGGTTCTGGAGCCCCCACAGATGAATAAATTATATAACCTGCTCTCAATAATGCTGAAAACTCGGCCTCTGTGCACCAGTGCTGAATTGAATCTTGAAGACAGTTTTGGGTGAAGTAGAAAAGAATAGCTTTATTGTTTTGCCAGGCAAAAAGGGACATGGCAAACTCCTGCCCTCAAAAACTGTGTGTCCCAACCCAGGAGGATTTGGTGAGGTGTTTTATGGCAATGGTTCAAGGGCAGAGCTGCTTATAAGATAGGGTGCATGCAGAGCCTGCACTCCTTTAATCTGGTCTCAGGTAATTTCTTTTTTTTTTTTTTTCCCCTGTATTGCAGGATGAGTTCTTTGCCACTGGACCACCAGGGAAGTCCCTCCATTCCTTGTTTTGTTTTGTTTTGTTTTTAATAATTTTATTTATTTATTATTTTTGGGGGGGGTACACCAAATTCAATCATCTTCAGGTAATTTCTTGATGAGCTTCTCTGGTTCCTTTAATCGGGTCTCAGGTGGTCTTCCCTGGAGTGAAGAATGCTGACATCTACTTTTTGTTGGGGCTTTTAATTCTGTAAAGAGCTTAAAGTTACTGTTATGTGTGTCTCCTGAGGCAGAACCAGGACCCTGCCCCAAGGCTGAACTATTGTTTCCTGGCTGCTGCTCCCTTGTCTCTGCATCCCCTCCCTTCCCTGATTAGCAGCTGTTTGAACCTGCCCTTTGCAACTCAGGGGAGGTCATGGAGGCTGGAGTCTGTTTCCTACAAACAAGAAATGGGAGACATGGAAAGAATTCCATGCCCACAGGGTCCTGTGTGGTTTCACCAAGAAGCTTGAGGTCTAGTGGGCAGGGCCTGGGAACCAGGCACATAAGTAATTGTAAGTTGACAGCTGTGAAGTAGTGAGGTGTGGCGTGTCATGGGACTATCAAGGAGTGGCCTGGGACCCAGCCCTGGAGGATGGGAGTGGGCAGGTCTCAGAAAGCCTTCCTAGAAGATCTGTCCCTGAGCTGACCCTTCAAGGATCAATCAGAGTGAAGCAGGTGAGGAGGGAAAGGACGGCCATCCCAGCAGGGGGGACAATGGGAGGAAAGTGAAGAGTGGTTTGGGCTGGAACACAAGGCATCTGGCATGGTTCAATCAGTGAGATCTGGGTTTAATTTGATGTGGGGTGTTGGAGAGAAGGAAAAATATCATATTTCTGACTTGGGCTGTGGGATGGCTGTGGTGGTGTCAGAAACTGATAGAGGGAACCCAAGAAGGGGGCCTGGTTGAGGGCCTGCGAGAGTGAGTCCAGGCCTGGTCACACCGAGTCTGAGAAGCCTGTGGCACATCCTCAGGGGAGGGTCTAGTAGCAAGTTAAATGTCTAACAGTGATAAAAAGTTGTAAAACAATTAATTCAACAAATATGCACAGAGCGCTTACCATTGGCTGGACACTGCTCTAGACACAGGAGTTATCGTTGTGCATAAGTCTCTGTTCCATGGAGACTGTGTTATCGTGGGATGAGGACAGAGAATAAAGAAGCAAATTAGTGAGCTAATTTCAGAATTGTTGTTAAGAAAGAACTGGGTCGTGTGGAAGTTCTCACTGAGAAGGTAGCACTGGAACTGTGATCTGAGTGTTTAAAGGGAAATGTTCATATGAATTCCCTGGGGTTAAAGTATTCCAGGCAGAGGGCATAGCAAGTGCAAATGTCCCTTGATGTAGGCACGAGCCTGGTAAGTTAGAGACAGACAGTCAGTGAAGTCGAAGCCCCGTGAGCGCGAGCGAGAGTGCAGTGAAGCGAAGCTGGAGAGGTAGGGTAGGCAAGCACAGGGTCGGGAAGAGCTTGAAGTCATGCTGCAGAGCCCGGACTTCATTCCAAGCAAGACGGGAAGCCATTGGAAGGTTTTAACCTGGGTAAATGCTAACGTTATCATTTCAAATGACAAAAACCCAGCATACAAAACTGTGTTTATTGTACACTCTCAACTGTATGAAATGATGTGAGCAAAGGATATTTTAAAGAAACTTGCCAAATTTAAAGAAACTTTAAAGCAACAGACATCACTGATCAAGAGGTGGTTTCATGCCATGGTCAGTGCTGAGAATGCTGAGCACCAGGGCTGGAGCTTGGTCCTAACACTTGCTAGGCCAGCAGTTCTCAAACTCTGTGATCTCAGGACCCTATCTATCAATATTTATCATGTTAGAAATTAAAATGGAGAAAAATTTAAACATTCATTAATTTATTGAAAATAATGAACCCATGACATGTTTACCTAAATGACATATTTTGATGAAAAAAATGGCTGTACTTTCCAAAATAAAAAATAAGCTGTGAGAAGAGAGTCAATTTTTATACTTAAGTTCTTACTATTTAGCACAATAGGAGGCGGCTGGGTTTTCATGTCTGTTTTTGCATTCAATTGGTTGTGATATCTCAAGTCATATATGCTCATGCGAAACGAGAGTGAAGAGGGCAAATAAACAACTTCTTAGCATCATTCTGAAAACAGTTTTGACATCGTGGATCCCCTAAAAGTTCCCTACCACACTTTGAAAAATCTTTGTGTTCAATGTGACATTGGGCAGTCTCCTAACCTAATGGGCCTCAGACTAATTTCCACATCTGTAAACTGGGGGCTGTTAACAGCACCAGCCTCATAGGATTGTTCTGATTATTTAATGAGTCAATACATGTAAAGCCCTTAAAATAACACCTGGTACATATGGTGTACAGTACATATCAGCTAGTTTTCTTTTTGTTGTTGTGATTCTGTGTGGAAGCAAAAACTCTTGCAAGAAATTGCAAAAGCTCATATTTAAACTTAATTCTCACTAATTTTCCTTTCCTGTTCTCTCCTGCTCCCGTTGTGAAATGGGGCTTCAGATCTGAATGGTGCTACCGTCAAATAATTGCAGGTTTAATGCTAGCCAGTTGGTGGTGATGTTGATGGCGCTTTAGGCCAGACCATCAGTTACTCGTAGTTTAGCTTGTCATAATTTTCCAGATTCTTTCTTTCTTCCTAATACCTGAAATCATCCCTTCTCAGTGAGTATGCTGCTGAAAGCTCAGCCTCTCTGTACACTGGTGCCAAATCAAATCTCAGAGACAGAGTTTTGAGTGAAGTAGAAAAGGATAGCTTTATTACTTTGCCAGGCAAAGGGGAATACAGGAGGCTAGCACCTCAAGAACTGTGTCCTTCTCTCTGGGGAATAAGGAGAGGTCTTATAGTTGGGGCTTGTGGTCAGGGGTATGAGATAAGGACAAGGCAGTAACAGTCTTGCATTCTTCTGATTGGTTGGTGGTAAGTAGGAGCCAGCATCGTCAACCTTCAAGTCCAACTGGTCTGGGGTCTACATGCTTGTGGGCAGCATTCCATTGTTAATCGTTAACTTCTCCTATCTGGAAGGGGTTTCAGTATCTGCAGAATAGCTCAAAGATGTTCTGTGTTTCCACGGATGGGGGAAACAGGACCTCCCCCAAGGCTGCTCTTGACTGTTTCTCCCTGGTCTCATATCCCCTCCCTTCCCTAATTAACAACTGCTTGAATCTGCCCATTGGAACTCAGGGAAGGTCATAGAGGCTGAATGAAGGCTGTTTCCTATAATCAAATAAATGGGGGACACAGAAAGGCTTTGTGCCTAGGAGCCCCACTGGACCCTGCATGGTATCAAGTAGAAGTTAGATGGTGGATGAGGTAGAGCAAAAAGAAGCAATCTGACAGTACCAGGTTCTGCCTAGGGCTATACGACTTCAGTTAGATTGCTTTCCCACCTCTTATATTTTCTATGCTGCAGTCATGAAATGAATTGATATGAAAGTCAGATGCCATCATCAAATACCTGAGGATTTGTGTCAGCTACTGCTTTTTTTCTTTGTCGTTTTTTCTTTTCTTTTCTCTTTTCTTTTCTTTTCTTTTTTCTTTTCTTTTCTTTTCTTTTCTTTTCTTTTCTTTTCTTTTCTTTTCTTTTCTTTTCTTTCTTTCTTTCTTTCTTTCTTTCTTTCTTTCTTTCTTTCTTTCTTTCTTTTTTGATGGGGTAAGTGAAATTCTCAATCTTAGCTTCACAGTGGAATCATCTGGGAAATTTTTTAAATTACTGATGCTTGGATCATCCCACCTCCAAAGATACTGATTTAATTGCCCTGGATGGGGCATGGGCATCAGGATTTTTAAAATCCTCCAAGAGCCCAAAGTCTCACCAGGCTATGACTAAAAAAATAAGGTCATGTGTTTCCTATTTTATTGTAAAATATAACAAATCTACAAAAAAGTACATAATACATAAATGTCAGCTGAACAAATTGTAAAATGAACACTCATGTCACCATGATCCAGTTCAAGAACTGCAACGTTGCCAAACCCCAGAAGCTGCCTTACCTTTTCTCAGTCACACCTCATTTTTCAACTCTCTGGAGGTAATCATTGCCCTGATATTTTATAATCACTTTGCTTTATAATTGATCATATGAGTGTACGTCTCTAAACAACAAAGAATAGATTGGCACATTTTTAAACTTTATTGAAATGGAATCATACTTTTCTGTCTGGCTTCTTTTGCTCAACATTGTATATATTTTTTGATTCATTTGTGGTTTTGGATATAGCTGTAGTTCCTTGTTTTTCATTAGTCTGTAGAATTCTATGATATCAATATACTACAGTGTCTTTCTCCATTCCACTCCTGATGGATGTTTCTGGTTTGGGACTGTTATAACCAGTGCTGGTATGAGCATTTTCATATGTCTCCTGGTACATGAAGGCAGATATTCTGAACATATATCTCTAGGGATAGAGTTGTTGGACACATTTGCTTGTCTGAAGGAAGAGAGAGAGACTGAGCAAACAGGAGTCCAGAAGATAGGAACTGGTGTCTGGGACTCTGTTAGCACTCTGCTCTGGGCTGGGAACCTGGAGGGCTGCACTGCTCTGAGCCGTGTGCCCTGGGGATGTTGATGAGCTAGAAGAGGCAGCTGAGAAGCTCACGATCCTCTCTTTTAATCACCTCCTGGGACTAGAGGGATCAGGGTAGGGATCCTGTTGAAATACTTCCCACTCTGGACTGGGACCCAAGGAAAGCCTCCTGGCAATAGGGTCACAGGCTGAACTACGGCAGGACAGCTGACTGGCACAGAAAATATCAGGCCTTCATCCCAGCCTCAGCAGCTTATAGAAGGAGATAAACACAGTCTCTGGAGAACGAAAACATCATCCTAGGCCTTGAAGTGGTTCTTAAATTCTCATCCTTTCCCTTACCTTGACAGGTATTCCCCGCTAGTTATTTCATTGAAGATTTGATGAAGATACTTTTGTTTTTTTTCCTTAGCTTTTTTTGTTTCCTTCAGTTTGGTATGAATCAATCGTTATTGATGGCACATGCCCCTATCTTATATGAACACCATAAACCCAGGCTTGTTTCAGATACCTCTGCTAAAATATCTTGAGGTTTCCAGGGAATGCGGACAAGCTTTTCTGGTCTAGTCTCACCCTTGCCTGATACTCTAGGCTATTGCCCTGCCATTCCGCAGGTTCTCTCTTGCCACATCGAGTCTGAGATCCTCTAGGTGGCTGCTGCTGTCTGTACTGCTCTGCTCCAAGCATAAACATAGGCTGTGGTATGCTAGAGCTGGCCCATATTGCATCCTAAGAACTGACAGTTAAATTCTCAGGATTTATGTGAGCTAGTGGTTAAACACAGCTGTTATTAAAAATTAAATTATATAAACTTACAATTTAAACAAATTATATGAATAACAAAGTTCATAAATACTCAAAATTCATCACTTTTAAATTAGTTTACCATATTTTGCTGATTAGGCTCTTGAGGTTCTTTGTATCTGATGGATCTGCGTGGTGGAAACACTAGACGGTGTGCTATGTAACATCTCTTCTCTGCTCAGCAATATGACTGCTTGGACAGCCATGGGGAAATATTTACACCATGGAAATTGGTAAATGCTACAGATCAGGGCCTGCCCTCCCTTCCTCCCTCCCCCTCTCTTTCTCTCTTTCTTTCAGTTTCTTTTCTTTTCTTTCACCTAGTTAAACACTTAGCACATCACTGGACATAGGTCCCCCTTTCAAATCCTCACAGCAGAGTTCAGACCCAAAGAACAGAGCTTAACAGGCCTCAAAGAATAATAAGAGGGAACTATCATTCAGGGAACTTAAAAACTGGTCACTATCAATAGAAATGATTATGCTGAGTCACAAGCATAGGCCTCTTGATGGTAGTCACCAATGTGGCCACTTTGCCTAAATCCTGTCTCAACTGTTTATTGGTGGTTGAATTCAACTTTCCTGCCTTGTCTTTGGCCTACCCTCAAAGAGAATGACATTGAGTAGGTCTTTCCTATGTCAACTCCAGGCCTTAACTCTCTGAGATACAGAGAGTAAAATAAGTTCCTTCCTTCCCTAATCTATCCCACTCCTCCTTTTCTCTTTTCTGTTCTCACTCTCTCTTTTTCTTTTCTTTCTTTTTTTTTTTTCACCCTAAGAATGAACTCTCCTTGAGATGATTGACAGTGGGAATGTCCATGCTCCTTACTTCTTACCATAGGGCTAACCTTGTTCAGAATACAATAATCAGCATTTTTCACAGCGTCTGGTTTATTCAGTGCTGAATAAAACCACCTGTGGAGCTTCAACAAGACAGTCCAGATTGAGATTTGGCCTTTGAAGACTGGCCTGCACTTCCCCTTTCCTTGAACAAATATACACCCATCTCAAGAATAAACAATAATGCTAAGACATAGAATAGTCCAGATCCAGATTTAGCAATAAAGACACTAAAATATTTTTTTCTTCAATATAATCTGCATGTACACGACATGATTTAAAGGATTGCCTTATCTATATAACTATGTAGAACCTACCTTTAGCATCTCTGTCTGGAACATTTGCATTTAAGAGTCCTCATTGCTTTCAGAATTTCTCTAAGAAAATGTGCTTCAGAATATATTCAAAATCCAGCACTTCTCCCTGCTGATCGTCTGATCCAGCCACCTTCATCTTTCATCTGGACACTGCAGTAGCCTTCTAATTGGTTTCCCAGCTTCCACAATTGCCCTCTTTAGGTCTATTCTCAGCACAGCATCCAGAGTGATCAGGTTAAAATACAGATCAGATTGGATGTTCCTTTGCTCAAAATCCTCTAACATCTTCTCATTTTACTTAGGGAACAAGCCATGGTTACCTCCATAGGATCCTCCTCTTTATTCCTTTGACATCCATTATACTCCCTGTAGGTCACTCTGCTCCAGCCAAATGGACTGTCTTGTTGTCCTCTGAACATACCAGATGCTTTCTTGCCTCAGGGATTTTTTTCATGTGATCTACTTGCCATGTGAAATGTTCCTGTCCCAGTAAGCTGCATATTTAGATCCTTTAGTTCCTTCAGACTTTTTCTCAAATTACTCTTAGTGAGACCTTCTCCATCACTTTATCACAATTACAACACTTCTATATTTCCTATCCCTTCTTCCACCCTAGTATTTATCTTCTCACTCACTCATTCACTCACCAACTGTATGTATGTATATACATACAGTTGTATAAAATCTTGTTATTGTATAAAATCTTGTTTATTGTCTGTTTCCTGATACCACTTACAATGCAAATTTCATATTTTATCTGATTGTATCATGTTCAATTACCATTGCCTAGAACCTGGTACCTGGCACATAGCGTTTCTTAATATTGAATGAACGAGTGAATGATAGAGTGGTAGAACAGCCACTGGTTAGGAGCTGGAGACCTAGGTTTCCATTTCTGCCTTTGCCTGTGTTAAGCTCTATAACACTTATTACATTCTGTTTCTCTGTGTGCTTATTAATACAATGGAGATATAATGACTGTTTCACATGCCTCATTGACTTTTAGGGTGGCTCATGCAATGAAGTGCTCTCTATAGGTGTGAGGGGATATTTTCCTTGTCTTACTTGTTTATACCCAGTAGAGCAAGCAAGCAGATAGCTCCATGCCCACTTTGCTTTAAACCACTCCCAAGAACAAGTTCTCCGTTTGAACACAGGATGGAGCTTACAGGTTCATTTCTGTATCTCCCTCTGAAGATGTTCGTGGATCCTTTGCTTATCACTTAAATCAGGTAATTGGACTTATAAGCCCCTGGAAACCTAAAGAATGAAACAACCTGCCACAGGGGCTAGGGCCTTGTGTATGTCCAGCATTGTGTTAAGTGTTTTACATGTATGATGCCCTTTCATCTACCCCCACTGCAACTCTGCAAGGAGAATATGACTTCATTTTAGAGATGAAGAAACTGAAGTTTAGAAAGATCTAGTATCCCACGAAGGCAGTGGAGCTGATAAGAGACAGAGCCTAGGGAGAACTCATGTCTGTCTGACTGTAACACTGAACTCCCATCCACCTCAGCAAATTGAGATAGTTAGTCCAAGAGTTTAAAAGTGAATATTCTCACATCCGTGGATGATGTTTCTCACTGTTGTGTTAACTTCTTTTCAGACCATCTATGACCAGTGGTTCATTACCCTTTTTAACATTGTCTACACGTCACTGCCTGTTTTAGCCATGGGGATTTTTGACCAGGTATGTGTTTTTCTCTGCCTTTATAACTTATTTTGCTCTGTGGATGCCTTTTAGTTGCTTTTAGCTTCTAAGTAGAAGACACAAATCATGCAAAGAGTCCTGGGAATACAGTTGTTTTAATAGGTATAGGTATTGCATGGATCAAAAACCTTCCAGATCCCCCACCTCCCCCCAAAGATCCTCTGATCAGAGCTTGATTACTATCCTCTTAACGATTCACACCCTACATTATTTGTCTAAAGGCTCTGAGATGTCCTGCAAGAAATAGTCTCTTTAATTTCATTGTGGCCCAGCATTTCCCAAACTCATAGGACTGCATGTTTACTTATTTATTTTTCATGTAGAACTGATCAGTATGCCTCAGAACTAGTACCTGTGGTTCACACACCAGGAAATACTGTGTTAGCCTCTGAGCGTGCAGAGAACCATGCCGTGGTGCCTAGAAAATCATGGAGCTGGGTTGGAGTGCAGAGAGTGAGTGTCTGTGGTGACACTGTCCTGCTGCCCAGAACAGGAACTCCAGGCCAGAGGAGCACCCTGCCAGGGGGAGGGGAAGACACGGAGCCCCACAGCCATGGAGAGAGAAAGGGCGCAGTTTTCTTTGGTTTAGCTCCCCATGCTTGAGGAGAGGGAAGGGAGGGAATCAATAATAAAAGGGTAGATCCTTGGCACACTCAGAGCCTTGGAGGGTACTTCCTGGAAGGGGGCAAAGTCGGGCTGCCTATGGGGAAGTGAAAGGCTAGCCAGAGGAGTTTCCATGGCAGAGTTAGAGTGTATTGTTAAAAAAAAAAATTTTTTTTTGAAGTATTTTTAAAGAGACCAGATTTCCTCCAGGCTGTTGTTAGATCCATTTGCTAGGCCTCATTTTCTGGCCCAAAGCCATCTATTGCAAAACATAAATCTTAACATTATGAGCTCACTCTACTCACCCATTCTGAGGCTTCGTAGTCACTTGTAAACCTCAGTTCTTGTATGTAAAAAGGGCAGTTTGTGAACAATGTATTTTGTGAGATTCTACGAAAAGTAATGAACTCTTGAAGACCTTGGATGTAAAGGATTGAATGCATTCATTTCCAAGTGCCCATGTTTACAAGTGTTCCTTTTCTTGGTGCTTTGTAGCTGCCCAGAATGTGGAGTAAAATATTAAAAATAAAGCAGTTTCTGGGAAAAGATGGTTATTGTGCAATTTGGAAAAGAAATGTAAGGGGAGAACTCAAGATGGTGACGTAGGAAGATCCTCTTCCTAATGACACACTGAGTCTACAGCTACTTAAGGAAAAATTTTAAAATACACTAAGGCTGGCTGAGTGAAGGCTACACATTGGGCAAGTGTGAAGAAAACCACCTGGAAGCCAGGTGGAGAGACTGAGACACAATCTCACCATAAACCCCACCCCCAACCCTGAGCATGGCAATCCTCAGCAGGGAGAAAGCTCAAAGCCTGCAGCATCTCCCTTAGGAGTGAGGGGTGTGTACCCCACATTGGGCACCTTAACTTTTAAGACCTGCTCCTGAGAGATGAACCTCCCAAAACCAATGGGGCTCATGTCCCAAGACCCACAAGACTGAAGCAGTCTAAAAAATGGCTCTGAATGGACCTGTGTGCTCAGACGCACTCGCTCCCGGGCCCCGCTCAGAGGCAGCAGATCATGTGTAGTGATGGAGGCTCACCAACTTATATTAAAGCATCAGGGGGCTTCCCTGGTGGCGCAGTGGTTAAGAATCCGCCTGCCAATGCAGGGGATCTGGGTTCAATCTCTGGTCCAGGAAGATCCCACGTGCTGTGGAGCAACTAAGCCCATGCGCCACAACTACTGAGCCCACGTGCCTCAACTACTGAAGCCTGCACGCCTAGAGCCCATGCTCCGCAACAAGAGAAGTCACTGCAATGAGAAGCCCGTGCACCACAAAGAAGAGTAGCCTCCGCTCCCTGCAACTAGAGAAAGCCTGCGCACAGCAAAAAAGATCCAATGCAGCAAAAACAAACAAATAAATAAAATTTTTTAAAAAAGCAAAGCATCAGCCTGGGGGCAGACATCTTATTTAACACACACATCTAGAAGCCCGCTGGAATGCACTCCAGAGACAGAGAATGGTGGGCTCCATCCTTGCACTCACCCTTTGCCATACCCCAGAGCACCAGTATCTCCTGAAAGTGATCTGTTACATGTGTCTGGTGCCCCTATTTTTGTGGCTGCCACCCAGGGGACGCCTCTTGACTGTCCGGCTCTGGAGGCCAGGGGAACTTGCATTCCTGGTTTTATGGGCCTATAGTAATCAGTATTACCCAGAAAGGAGCTCATACTCCTATCTGGTGTCCTGATTTTTATGGCTGCTACCAGGGAACACTTCTACATCATCTGGCTCTGGTGGCCAGTGGGGCTTACAGTCGTGGGTCTACAGAATTGTAACCAGTGGAGAAAGAGTTCTTAAATATCTACCACCCCTCCCAGGGCAGAGCAAGAGGTAACAGACTCAGGAGCTCATTCTTTCTGTGCAGGAGGCTTATTAGCTAATCATTACAGCTGAGGCCTGAGAGGCAGCCTTCTAATTAAACATGCATCTAGGGGCTAGCATCCTTTCCAGAGACTTCAGAGGGCAGGCAGTATCTTCATGCTCTCCCTCTGCCACACTCTAGAGCTCCAGTGTCTCCTGGAGATTGTACCTGCTGCCCAGGTACAATCACTTGATCACTTGGGTCTTGTGGCTGGGGGCTTGTACTCCTGGGTCCCATGGTACTGTAGCAAATGAAGAGTTGGTTCTTGGCAGGCTACCACCCCCAGGGTACTGCACAGACAGCAGACTGAAACATGCCCCCAGTCTTTCTGGAAAAGGGACCTCTTCATTTGTCCTGGAGCTTCAGTCTGAGGGGCAGGTTTCACACTCCTAGTGGCTTACAAAGCTGCTCTCAAGGAATGTAAGCTGTGGATGTCATCTTGGTATGCTCCCTCTGCCTTGCTCCAGCTTTCTACTATCTCCCAGAAAAGAGCTTATGCATTCATCTGGAGCCCTGACTTTTGTGACTGCTGCATAGGGGACACCCTTAGATTGCCTGGCTCTGATGGCCAGTGAGGCTTATGCTTACAGTCACACAGGTATATATTTGCCTGCTTTTAAAAACTGCTGCTTGAGGGTCTAGATTCCAATCAGCCTGAATCTAGGTGCTGAGATCTGACCCAAAGGGACACTGACAGGTCTTGGCACATTCTCAACTACTGAGAGCTATTAAAAATATAATAGGCTGTTTGAATAAGCATGAAGGTTTGAGAGACAACAAAGAGCTGGGGCAGGGTTGAACAATAAGGCTTACCTCCTACATGAGGCCATTCCTTGGAGACAGAGAGAAGTGGTTGTTTCACCAGCTGTATAGAAACAAACACAGAGAAGCAAACAAAGTGAAGATGCAGAGGAATATTTTCCAAATGAAAGAATAAGATAAAACCTAGAAAAAGCCTTAATGAAATGAAAAGAATTTACCTAATTAAGAGTTTAAAGCAATGATCTTTAAAATGCTCACTGAATCGGGGAGAAGAATGGATGAACACAATGGGAACTTCAACAAAAAGATGAAAAATATAAGAAAATACCAAACAGAAGTCACGGAGCTGAAGAATACAATAGCTGAACTGATTAATACACTACAGGGATTCAACAGCAGACTAGATGAAACATTAGAAAGGATCAGTCAACTTGAAGATAGGAACTCAACCAATCAGAGCAGCAAAAAGAGAAAAGGATGAAAATAAGTGAAGATAGCTTAAGGAACTTATAGGACAACATCAAATAGACTAACATTCACATTATATAGGTCTCAAAAGGAGAAGAGAGAGAGAGAAAGGGGCAAAAATTGTTATTTGTAGAAATAATGACTGAAAAATTCCCCAACCTGGGAAGGAAACAGACATCCAGACCCAGGAAGCTCAGAGAGTTCCAAATAAGATGACCCCAACGAGACCCACAGAAAAACACATTGTAATTAAACTTTCAAAAGTTAAAGACAAAGAAATAATATTAAAAGCAACAAGAAAAAAATAACATTACATACAAGGCAACCCATGTTAAGACTATCGGCAGATTTTTTTCAGCAGAAAGTTTGCAGGCCAAAAGGGAGTGACATGATATATTCAAAGTTGAAAGGTAGAGCTTTCAACCAAGAATATTCTACCTGGAAAGGTTATCATTCAGAATTGAAGGAGATAGAGTTTTTTCAGACAAGCAAAAAATAGAGGAGTTCATCACTACTAAGCCAGTTTTATGAGAAATGTTAAAGGGGCTTCTTTAATCTGAAAAGAAGGGTGCTAATTAGTAACAAGAAAGCATGTGAAGGAATAAATCTCACTTAGAAGGTAAATATAGTTGACCCTTGAACAACATGGTTTTGAACTATATGGGTACACAGTCCACAGTTGGTTAAATCCATGGATATGGAACCATGAATGTAGAGGGCTGACCATAAAGTCAGCAGATTTTTGACTGTGTGAGGTGTTGTTCAAGGGTCAACTATATATAGTAAAGGTAGTGGTTTAATCACTTATAAAGCTAGTATCACTATTAAAAGACAAATCTAGTAAAGAAAACTATGATTACAATAGTTAAGTAATACATAAGATAAAAAGATGTAAAATGTGATGTCAGAAACATAAAATGGGGAGGGAAAGTAAAAATGTTGAGCTTTAGAATGGAATCAAACTTTAGTTATCAACTTAAATAGGCTGTTATAGATATGTTATTATTTGTAAGCATCATATAATCACAAAGAAAAACCTACAGTTATTACACAAAAGATAAAGAAATATAAGCCTATCACTAAAGAAAGTCATCAAACCACAAAGAAAGAGAGCAAGAGAAGAAGAAAGGAACAGAAAGGAATTACAAAAACAGCCAGAAAACAATTAACAAAATGGCAATAAGTACATACCTATCAATAATTACTTTAAACATAAATGGACTAAATTCTTTAATCAAAACACATGGAGTGGTCGAAAGGATTAAAAAACAAAAAACAGGGACTTTCCTGGTGGTGCAGTGGTTAAGAATCCACCTACCAATGCAGGGGTCATGGGTTCGATCCCTGGTCCAGGAAGATCCCACATGCCACAGAGCAATTAAGCCCCTGTGTGCCACAACTACTGAGCCTGGGCTCTAGAGCCCATGAGCCACAACTACTAAGCCCATGTGTCACAACAACTGAAGCCCGTGCACCTAGAGCCCATGCTCCACAACAAGAGAAGCCACTGCAATGAGAAGCCTGCACACCACAAAGAAGAGCAGTCCCTGCTCGCTGCAACTAGAGAAAGCCCCATGCGCAGCAACAAAGACCCAGCACAGCCAATAAATAAATAAATATTTTTTAAAAAGCTATTAAAAAAACAAACCAAAAACAAACCAAGATCCATCTATATCCTGCCCACAAGAGACTCACTTTAGATGCAGACACACAGAAATGGAAAGTGAAGGGATGGAAAAAGATATTCCATGCAAATGGAAACCAAAAGAAAGCTGGAGTGGCTATACTTATATAAGACTAAATAGACTTTAAAACAAAGGCTAATAAGAGACAAAGTATCATTACATAATGATACAGGAATCAATTCAACAACAGAATATAACATTTGTAAATATTTATGCACTTGACATAGGAGCACCTAAGTATATAAAACAAATATTAACAGACCTAAAAGGAGAAATAGACAGCAGTACAATAATAGTAGGGACTTTAATACCTCATTTAGATCAATGGATAGATCATTCAGGCAGAAAATCAATAAGGAAACCTTGGCCTTAAATGACATGTTAGACCAGATGTACCTGAAAGCAACAAAAATGTAAATTCTTCTCAAGTGCACATGGAACATTTTAAAGGACAGATCATATGTTAAGCCACAAAAAAGTCTTAATAAATTTAAGAGATTGAAATCATATCAACCATCTTTTCTTACCGCAATGGTATAAAACTAGAAATTAATTACATGAAGAAAACTGGAAAATTCAGATATATGTGGAGATTAAGAAATGTGCTACTTAACACCAATGGGTCAAAGAAGAAATCAAAAGGGAAATTAAAAAAATCTTGAGATAAATTAAAATGGAAATATAACATACTAAAATTTGTGGGATAGAGTAAAAGCAGTTCTAGGAGGGAAGTTCATAGTAATAAATGCCTACCTCAAGAAACAAGAAAAATCTCAGGTAAACAACCTACCTTTATACCTCGAGGAACTAGAAAAAGAACAAACAAAGCCCAAAGTTAGTAGAAAGAAGAAAGCAACAAAGATTAGCACAGAAATAAATGAAACAGAGACTGAGAAAACAATAGAGAAGATCAATGAAACTAAAAGATTTATCCTTGAAAATATAAACAAAATTGACAAACCTCTAGGTAGACTCACAAAGAAGAGAGAGGACTCAAAGAAATAAAATCAGAAATAAAAGAGGAGCTATTACAACTGACCACAGAAATACAAGGATCATGAGAGACTGATATGAACAGTTATACAGCAACAAACTGGACAACTTAAAGAAATGGATAAATTACTAGAAACATGCATCCTACCAAGACTGAATTATGATTAAGTAGAAATTCTGAACAGAATGGAAAACAGTGTGGAAGTTCCTCAGCAAATTAAAAATAGAACTACCAAGTGATCTAGCAATTCCACTTCTGGGTACTTATGCGAAGAAAGCAAAAACACTAATTTGAAAAGATATATGCACTCCTGTGTTCATTGCAGCATTATTTGTAATAAATAAGATATGGAAACAACCTAAGGGCTAAGAGATATAAAGAAAAAATATACAGTTGATCCTTGAAACAAGACAAGGGTTAGGGGTCCCCCTCACCTTGGCCCCTACCCCAACTCAGTCAAAATTCCTCCTGTAACTGTGCAGTGGGCCCTCCACATGCATGGTTCTGCATCTGCAGTTTCAACCAACAGCAGATCATATAGTTCGTTTCTGTTGAAAAATTCTATGTGTGGGTGAACCCACTCACTTCAAACCCATGTTGTTCAAGGGTCAACTGTATATATAATAAGGCCCCTTACTGCCATCAAATTGAGTGTCTACCACTATCCTTTCCTGCTTTGTCAACTCTGGCCCTTAAACTGATCTCCAGATCGTGGGATGCCGGAAGGCCTCAGTGACCGTCTATGGGTCTGCTCTTTTTATAAGGAGGAAACCAAAACTCAGAAGTTCAGGTCACTTTTCTAAAGTCACATGGCCAATAAGCGACAGAACTCAACCTAGCACTAGGCCACGTGACTCTGAGACTGCAACACTGTCACTATAGTTATTATTACTGTCATCGTTATTTTATTATTTATAGAAGCATCTGTTTGATAATTACAAGAACTGTGGTAAGAACTCTGCCGAATACATACCCATTTCATCATGACCATGATCCTGTGAGGGAGATGCTGTCATTTGTACTTCCAGAGATGAGGGAACTGAGGCTTAGGTTACGTGACAGGTCTAAGACTACACACCTGCTAAGCAGCAGAGCTGGGGTTTGAACTCAGGACTGTCCGGCTTCGAAGCCTGTGTATATAACCTTATCAGTCACTGGACTGGGGAAAGAAGCACCCACTAGCATCTCAAAATAGGACTTCCCAAGGAGACCATGTCAGTGTTCTTCACGGGAACACAAGCAGGAAGCTCTTGGTTTGCTCCCCGAGTTGGTGCCTATGTGGCTCCCTCTTTGGCTTCTTGGCTTTACCCCTGGTCCTGTGATGTTGCCCGTGATCAGTCCTTGCCATACTTTTCGGTTGTGGTGTTTGGCTGTGGTGCTCACAGGGTGGTCATCAGCATTGCTTTGCAGCTTGTTGGAAATGCAGTCTCAGGCCCCACCCCATACTATTGAATTATAACCTGTACCCCAGGTTATCAGTGTGCCCATTAAGTTTGAGAAGCACAGCTTTAGTTTCTGTTGGGCTCAAACATGATGCCTTCTCATTCTGCCCAAATTCTTTGTCCTGAACACCTGGTAACTACCCGTGGGTAGAACACTCACCTCTTCAGGCTCAGCTCCCTTCCACCTGGAATCCCACATTCAGTTCCCCCTTTCCCTGTTCCCTTTCTCCTGCTCACCCTGACTCTGCAGCTCTCTGCCGACATCCCCTGGTGACTACCACTCACTGCCTTGGCAATTAACCCCTGGGTTCACTGGCTGCACAAGATGTACTAGAATTCTGGGAGCATGAATGAAGCTGCAGGGGAGTATAGGAAAGAAGATTCAATTTGAAGCCAAATATCAATATCTGCATGCAATCAAGTTCTGGTTCTGCCATAAGAGCCCGTGTGGCCTCTCATGGGTCTCTCTTGGAGACTCAAGTTCCTCCTATATAAAATAGGGATCATTTTATTATCCTTTGGGTTACTGTGGAAATGAAAACAAAATAATGACTAGTGCATATTAGGGCATGCTTAGACATGTGTGTGCTGTTTCTGGAAATAGGAAATTCGGGGCCTCTCTAAATTCTCCTCAAGCCTCTTCCACTGAAGTAACCCTCTGTTGACAGGATGTTAATGACCAGAATAGCATGGATTGTCCTCAGCTCTACAAACCTGGGCAGCTGAATCTGCTTTTTAACAAGCATAAATTTTTCATCTGCGTGGCACATGGAATCTACACCTCATTAGCGCTTTTCTTCATTCCGTATGGGGCCTTTTACAACGCAGCTGGAGAAGATGGACAGCACGTTGCAGACTATCAGTCTTTTGCAGTGACCATGGCCACGTCTTTGGTCATTGTGGTCAGTGTACAGGTAACCTTACTTACCTTGAGGGCTTTACACCTTTTAAAATTCTGTTTCATTTGTTGACAGTAATTTTAAAGGAATACTGGCATTTTCTTTTTAACCTTGCATTTTGAGATTAAAACAGGAAGTTTTAACATAAATTTCCAGATGTAGGAGATTAACATTGGGTGTCTGTAACCTCCATGTTAGTAGAAACCTCACAATGAATCAGTCACCTCTTGGAACTGAGCATTGTACGTAAAGAGAAATGATTATACTACTACTTCCTCCTTGTGTTTTCTTTTTGGAAGAAAAATTTTCCAATGATAACAGAAACTTTCCATGATCTCTATAAGACTTAGTAACTTCCAGGTTTTAAAGTGAGATATAATGTTTACTTGCAGTACATTTCTGTGTAATTACCAAGAGGTTCAATGTTATGTATGTGGCACAACTGAATCTCAAATTCATAGAAGTTTTTCTGGTAGGAGTGATTTTTAAAAAATTTATTTTATTGAACTATGGTTGATTTACAATGCTGTATTTCATGGGTACAGCAAAATAATTCACTTATACATATATATATTCTTTTTCATATTCTTTTCCATTATGGTTTATCACAGGATGTTGAACATAGTTTCCTGTGCTGTATAGTAGGACCTTGTTCTTTATCCATTCTGCATATAATACAGTAAGTCTCCTATATACAAAAGTTCCATTCCGCGAGCACATTCGTAAGTCCCGTTTGTTTGTAAGTCCAACAAAGTTAGCCTAGGTACCCAACTAACACAATTGGCTATATAGCACAGTACTGTAATAGGTTTAAAAACAAACACAAAAAATAAGGCATTTTTAATCTTACGGTACAGTACCTAGAAGAGTACAGTAGTACAGGACACCAGCCGGCATACAGGGGCTGGCATTGGGTGAACGGGCAAGAAGAGTTACTGATTTAGGAGGGAGAGGAGGTGGGAGGTGGTAGAGCAGAAGGATTGTCAGTGATAGGAGACGGAGGGCAAACTGCAACTTCACTCACGCCTGACGTTGACGGCACAGGTTTCGGGTTCCTTGCTGGATTCAATTCTATCTACCCTCTTGAAAAAGCGATCCAGTGATGTCTGGGAAGTAGCTCTTTTTTTCTCATCATAGATGACATGGTAGCACTGGATTACGTTCTGAATGGCTGGCTGTTGCAACCTTTGTGTACCATTCTATGTTCGGGTCCTATGCCTCAAAAACTAACAGTGCCTCCTCAAGTAAAGAAAATCTCCTTGCCATTTCCTGTGTCATGAATCTTTTCTGTTTTTCAGTTACTTCTTCTTCCTCTCGTCTCTCTTTGTTCTTTCTCTGGGCCTCCAGTTCCATCAGGTCTTCATTAGTAAGCTCCTCGTGTTACACAGCAAGGAGTTTAACGAAGTCATCTTCTTGCAGATCTAGCTTGAAATAAAGGTACTGTAGTAGTGTACAGTAAAGTACACAAAAACAGCCACTTGTAGAGTATACACGCATGTGACAGTGTTTGCCAGACACATGAACTAACTTACGTGATTGGACATGTGAACGCACATTTGCACCTTTGAAGTTAGCAACTTAAGGTTCATATGTAGGGGACTTACTGTAGTTTGCATCTGCTAATCCCAAACTCCTAATCTATCCCTCTCCCAACCCCTCTCCTCCTTGGCAACCACAAGCCTGATCTCTACGTCTGTGAGTCTGTTTCATAAATTTGTTCATTTGTGTCATATTTTAGATTTGACATGTAGTGATATCATGAGGCATTTTTCTTTCTCTTTCTGCCTTACTCCGCTTAGCATGATAATCTCTAGGTCCATCCATGTTGCTACAAGTGGCATTATTTCATTCTTTTTAATGGCTGAGTAGTATTCCATTGTGTGTGTGTGTGTGTGTGTGTGTATACACACACATATATACACCACATCTTCTTTACCCATTTGTCTGTCAGTGGACACTTAGTGTTGATGGACACTTGCTTCCATGTCTTGGCTATTGTAAACAGTGCTGCTATGAACACTGGGGTACATGTATCTTTTCGAATTACAGTTTTGTCTAGATACATGCCCAGGAGTGGGATTACTGGATCATATGGCAACTCTATTTTTAGTTTTTTGAGGAACCTCCATACTGTTTTCCATAGTGGCTGCACCAATTCACACTCCAATGTGATGGTAGGAATGATTTTTGATGATCCATTTTTTATCTTCATTGGGCATCTTGAGTTGGTTTCTATTTCTTTTTTAATGAAAATGGTGGACAATACCATTAGATATTGAGTTAGAGTTCACAAAAGCTTTCCAATCCATTAAAATCTGTACCTCTGGATGAATACAGCAAACAATGTGGCCTCTGTTGTCTTTGGGGTGTGTGTGTGTGTGTGTGTGTGTGTGTGTGTGTGTGTGTGTTTAAGGAGACAGTATAAATCAAGGGCTTAATTTTTATAGAGTTTGAATTGCCTTTGGTCAGTCCTTTTTCTATCCTGTAAACAATCTCTTTTACAAATCTTAGGCTCTTATATCCAATGAAAGATCTCATTGAACCCTAGACTTTCTCTTCATGATTCAATAAAAATTTAATAGATTGAATGAATCAAATGTAAACATACTGCTTTTAAATGACATCTCTGCCATTCCTTGGTCCATCAAACTGAGTATCATTAAGTTCATACCAAAGCCATCTAATACTCGACATCTTGGAATTTCAAAATTCAAACACATAGCATCCAAAATCAGAACCAGATTTGTCCACTCAAAGAGGAGTTCTATTTGTCTGTTTCACAACTAAATAAAGCATATTGATGCTTTGTGAACTGTCCATGCCTCGTTCCCCTGTGTTCAGTTCTGTAGCAGAGGAGGAAATAATGGAGTGACTTGGAAGCAATGACATAGCTAAGGCATCCATTATGAAATCATGGCTTCAATCAGAAACTGCTGTCCTTAATACACAGAATAAGTTTCAGGAATTTTGTGAATAAGCTCCTTTTGAGAGTGGCATTAACATCCTTTCCTCTCTAAGCTTGAGTAATTTTTGCAGGAGTACATAGATGTTATACTTTTGAGTTCAAATCTTTCTTTATCTTTACATTTAAATGATATATTGGATGAGCATATGATTCTTGAATCAGAGCGTTTTTCTTTAGGAACTCTGTAAATGACATTCCACTACATCCCAGTTTCAGTAGGTTGATTCTCTTTCCTTTGTAAATACTACTTTCTCTGTCTAGAAGCTTATGTTCTTTATCCTTGGACTTCACAAATGTGACCAGAATGACTTCTTTCACTGATTTGCCTAGAATTTAAAGTACCCTCCCAGTCTGAAAATCTTTGCTGTTTATCACAGAGCTGTTTTCCCTGTCGTTTCTTTGGTACTTCTTTTTCTCTTTCTACAGTGTCATTATTTCGTATATTGGGCCCATGGATCTGACATCTGTGGATTTGCCATCCATGTCTCTCATCTTTATGCACATGGTTCCCATTTTTTCAAGATTTTTCCCTGTTATATTATTTCCATTTGTTTTTTTCCAGAATATTAATTCAGTTCTCATCAGTGACTACTCTTATTTGGTTTCTCTTGTGAATTTTCAAATTCAGAAATAATGCTTTTTTTCTTCCAGATTTTTTTTGTGATCTAATTGCATCTCCTTAAGAGTTTTCATTACTTTCTTGTTGTTGTAGTGCTTGTCTGTCTTTTCCATTAGTTCTGCCTCAATAGGAGCCACCTGTTCTTATTTTTTTTTCAATTGAGTCCTCTTAAATTGGTTGTGATTTCTCTTTGCCTACTCATACCCACACAAATCAGGCTATTGGTGTCTCTTAATGGTGATGAACTGACAGGTGGTGAAAGATAGAGCTGGAGATTTTGGCCTAATGTCTTGACAGATGAACTGGAAAGCCAGCATCTCTTTGCTGAGGCATGGAAGGCAGGGCTCTCTGTTCGCAGGCCTCTTGAGGAAAGTAAAGGCTGTCCCTTCAGCACCTCTGCACTTTCATCAAGGCTGCCAGCATTCTTTTTATGGGGCATCATTTTAAAGGACAGTAAACTTCATGTGGGAAGAGGAAGTATGTCTCCATGTGCAGAGAGGGATCTATTTACTATGTAGGCAGACAAGAAATCTTGCATCAGACTCAGCTAGAAACACAAACCTTCCCTTGGACCATTTGGTACCTCCAATGTACAAATAATGATGCTAGAACCTACTTTTTTTTTCTCTGGGAAGTTAAGTGTTCATATTCATCAGTGGCTTCCTGGTTCCCCCATTGCAGGTCACTCTTTTTCAGCTGTGCTGTCATGAAGTTATTGGAAGGGAGAAGGGCTTATGAGCATGTTCCCAGATCACTATGAACCCCGGCTTCTGAATTTTATGCCAAAATTGGGATTAAGGATTTTTCTTTGTTATTATTTGACTAATTTAAGAGAAATCATGACCAAAATGAATTAGAATATTGATCTGTGTCAAATGACCTGTGTCAAAATTGTCATATGAAAATCTATGCATAGATTTTAAAATGTTACACTTGCTCACTCTGAAAAATAGTTTTCTAATAGAAAAATTGTGAGAGCAATTTGGAAATTAGCCTTGAAATTACAAACCATTCTGCTTTCTTATTTCTCATTTAAAAGAAGTTTAACATTTTATTTCCTGATTTTGATTCAACCTTGCTAGATATAATGGCTTGCAAATATAAGTCCTAAAGTCAGTTGTCTACCAGAAATGTCAAATCAGATCCCTGTGTTGTACAGAATGTGGTAGGGCCTGTGGCTGGCTGGTAACTAGACATGTGCAACTGTCTTTTCACAGAACAGTTCTGAGGAAACATTACTCAGTAAACTGATGTACTTTTAATCTTCAACAATCTCCCCTTTGCATTTGACTTTATTTACAGATAGCCTTGGATACCAGTTACTGGACTGTCATTAATCATGTCTTCATCTGGGGCAGCATTGCCACTTATTTCTCCATTTTATTTACAATGCACAGTAATGGCCTCTTTGGCATCTTCCCAAACCAGTTTCCATTTGTTGGTAAGTGAGTCCTACTATTTGCTGGGGCCTAATGTCAAGTTGTCATTTATTTGTCTTTGTAATTTATTATTTTTTGATGGGACTAGGGATGACCAATAATTTTGTCTCTAGAAATTGATTGAGCCAGACATCTAAGGGCTTACAGGCTTGAAGTAAGCTCCAAAAGATTAGGTTCTGCTGCCCCTACTAGAGGCAGAATCACTGAGATAGCTGCTTACAGGTTCCTAACAGCCCAGATGCAGTAGACTGTCCCTTTGCAGGTAAGAGGCACAGCACATGTAGATCAGGGATACCTGAAAACCTGTGAGGTTCATGTATGATAGAGGGAAGAGAAAGAAATGCTAGCCTTTCCCTTTTATGTCACATTATCACCAACATTTCTGCCAAAGTTCACCTGTGGAACTTATTTGCATTTAGAAAAGAAATGTATAATTTAGAGCCTTTTAAAAATTGCTGGACATTAGTCCATAAGTGGCACAAAGAGTAGGCTGTGTAGTTAGACAGTCAGTGTTCAAGCGTCATCTCTGCCACTTATGTGTGACCTTGAGCAAGTTTCTTTCCCTTTTCATGCCTTTATGTCTTCAGTTCTAAACTTGGGGATATTAATAGTTTATTTTTATAGGAAATTTGTGAGGGTTGAATGAGATAATGCATATAAAAGGCGTAGCATGTAGCCTGGTACATGATACATTTTTGGAAAATGTTAACCACGGTGATGATTAAAGCAAATGTGTCTGGATTACTGGTTGGGGATGTTGCAAGTGATTTGAACAGCAGACGGGTAGCAAAAGACCTCCTCAAATTCCTTAAACCCCTGAGATTCCATGATTCTACAAAGACTATATATCTGGTCTATCTTTGGAGTATACTATTATTGCAGTCCACATTTCAAAATGATTCCCAGCAAGGGCCACTGAGCTTTACATAGTGGGGCTATTAATAGACTTTTTAAGACGTTTTGAAATCTCTGGTGTGTGTGAGATAAGTTGGGAACAGGGATGTTGCTGAGTTCATCCCAGCAAACTGGAAAAGAGAGATACACAGAGATAACCTTCTTGAGTTCAATTAGGACTGAGATTTGCATACACTAGTTGGGAAATCCGTTCTAGAAAAATAATTCTTAGAAGACGGATTCATGTAGAAAGCAAAATAAGAGCAACTATAGGGTTATATGTTTCCAAAGGCTCCTGAAATTGTAATTCCATTTAAATGCATGGATACGCTTAAGAGTATTGTATTCAATTTTTGCCTTGCTCTGTGTGTACATGGAAATCTTTAAATTGTACCACTATTAATATGTAATGTTAATCCTTTATTTACCAAAAGATTCTAACCATGTATAAACATGATGGTTGTGAATAAGAATAAGCATATTAGGGAAAAAAAGAGATATTTAAACTACTTTTTCTTTTCTTTTTGGTTACCAAATCTGAAAGTTCAGTGCATTGACCAGAAGACTTCTAGTCCTAAGACAGTATTCAAGCACGCATAATGAGACTGGAATGCCTCAATTGGAGAAAGTAGTTTGTGTGGGGACCACTCTCTCCAGCAAAGCACATGCCATTCCAGGAATTAATTACTGGGCTCCAATGAGACTTTTCAAAAGTTAGATCAACATTGAGGTTTAAGCAAATTTTTTTCCTTAGTAGCCAACAGCAAGCAGGAGTGTGGTTTTAAAGTGATGCTTGTTTTTCCAGCCATCCCTGGGGGTATTGAGCTTCAAGGAGCTCAAAGAGACATTTAATCTATTGAGTCAAGTTTGTTTCTGCCCAGGCAACTGGAATCAAGTGCTCTTTGGTAGGCAGAGTCTATCCCTTCTAAGATAGAAAATGCAGACATTCCACTAAGTAGCCAAGTCTCACATCCAAAGCCCATTAAAATAGTGTTAACTGTAGCACTGGGAGGGGGAATCTGGATAATTGGAGGCATCATGTGCCTAGAAAACCAACAGGAACAACAGTTCATTTTGGTAATTTAAGTAGGGTTGACATCTTCTGTATAATTTGTCTGACTGCCTTACTGACATTTATTGCTTTGTTTAAACAAATATCCCAGTATATGAGGTGTGAATATAAAATAAGAAAACTGGCTCCAGGCTTGGAAGTGAGTTTCACCACTCTATTGAACTAGAATACTGTATGGCTGAATCAGTGGTTTCCCAGTGTGGAAAATGCTCTTTCTGCAAACCCAGGAACATCTCTGATCTCCTTGGAACCTTGAGTACTTCATAACTGACTGAACACTAGAGAGATCAGTAAGTCCCTTTGAAGCAGGTTCTCTGGGGCTGTTGCCTGAATTTAAAAGGTTGACCCTGTAGTAGATACAGCTCACCTTTTATGACATAGCCGGTTAAGAAGACCAGTATTTGCGACTGTACCTGCATCCAGAACATATATTGTGTAGTTTTGATATGATAGTTTTGTTTGACTCCGTAAGGGTAAATGTGCCTTTAAAAATAATGGCTGCTTTGTAGATGAGGGATTTTGAGGCTGGATGAGAGAATTCGGCTTCATGAGTGAAACTGGACTGAGCCTGGATCAGAGAATGCTTGGCTCTCGCTGGCAGTCTCCAAGTGATCAGGCCCTGAAGCAGTTCCCAAGGGTGATATTATCATTCTTGCCTTCTCATCACCACTGAGCATACAATATACTGGGGAAGATACCCAGTGGTTTTCTCTAGGTAGTCCAAAAGTCCCTTTCAAAAAAGACCTTATGGGAATAGACAAAGAACCAATTAATTCAATAATTCAATCCTATTTATAACTGCAATGTTTGTTTTTCTTTAATAATAGGAAGTGCACGACATTCTTTGACCCAGAAGTGCATCTGGCTTGTTATTCTCTTAACGACAGTGGCTTCAGTTATGCCTGTGGTGGCATTCAGATTTTTGAAGGTGGATTTATTCCCAACCCTGAGTGATCGGGTATGTTGCAGTGCTGATGGGTACTTGAAGGGGCGGTTCTTTGCTCTTGGAATCATGTCCTCTGCCTGATTTAGAAGTCCAGAGAAGAGCTAATGAACTTCTCATCAGCAAACACCTACAGGTGCACAGCATCACATCACAGTAGCTGGAACTGTCCACATCTGAATGTATGAGCCCTGGGAGTGTCAATGAAGATAACTGTCTATGCTAAATGTGGGTGGGGAGTCATAAGTTACAAGTTAAATTGGATATTTTTAAAAGTTGACTCTTAAAAACAAGCTTGCTGCCAGCATTTTGGACATTTGCTCTAAGGCAAAGGCAAGCTAGAGGGAAGGCTATTGGCTTGGGGAAAGTAAAGGGTACAGTAAGAGAGACAAACAAGGTATGAGGTGAAGGGGCTCTAAATTTCTGTAGAAATTTAGTGGTAGATTGTTAAACATGGGGGGAGAGGTTACTTTCTGAACAGATTAAGAAAGGGAACAGCACCATGATAGCTGGATTGGAAAATATAAAGTTAGAAGAAACAGAAAGAATAGATTCTAGAAATACCTAAGTCAAGGGAATAACAGGACATTTTTCAATATTTCTTGGAAGGAAGAGTATAAGCAACACACTGTCAGGTTAGGTTGGGACCCAGATAAAAGAGAAGAGGAGAAAGAGGAGACATATTTGTAGCCATGTCATGAGAAGGGGGAAATACTGATGGCATGAGGGACCAGGCTGATGATGCTAAGAAGAACTGAGGTGGAAATTCCCTTCTCGTGAAATCCTTCACATTCTGGGGCCAAAGTACCAAGAGATTCCTTCTGAAATGATTCATGGATTCCCTTCTTAGGTTTGCCCTTTCCCTTTGGTTCCGTGAGCTCATTCTGATGTAAACTCAGAAAATGATGGATGAGCTGAAGGAAGATGATGCTCATTTCTTCCTGTGTTTATACACAGCATGATTTTCTGCTTAATGACTTTCTCCTGACATAAAAGTCAGAATCCAAGCAATTGTTCAGCTGACCTAAAGAACAAGGTACTGAACACCAAACCTTGCATCTTTTTCTCCTCAGCATTACAGGAAAATGAAAGAAATGCTAGAAACCCATCCAAACAATGTTGAGCTCATCAAAAGACCAGAAAAATACCCCAAAGAAACCAAATCCCTGAAACTCTCGGGGTACTTTGACTTAACCACAAGAGTTTGAAATGTTCTGACTCTCATTTTCTAAATTTTCTCTTAGTCCAGTTACGAATGACTATTGGATCCCAAGAACCTCAAAAAGAGAGAGGAAAGGCTTATTTGGGGGAAATGGGGCTGTAAATTGTTATACTGACTGTGTTTGGGTGGTACATGTTAGAAAATCTTTCTGTACAAAAGTATGTTCCTGTTCATTTAAGATGGATGCATGAAATGGAGATAATAATGAAATTTGTCTTAAAGCTTCTTGTTTGCTTAATAGTCTCTCAGTAAAAATAAAAACTGACCAGTATCCAGTGTAATCTTTTGGGTAGAAAATTTCTTGGCTTTTAGGTGAAAAACTTGATTTTGTGGTGAAGTTGTGTACTTGGTTATCACTGATGTTGTTTTTATGTTAAAGGCTTTCACTTCATCAGGTGGCCTGCTGCTTGGAGTCTATGATTTAAATGTTTCATCTTACTCTGGGTTTCCTTTGTCTCCAGATACGCCAGTGGCAGAAAGCTCAAAAGAAGGCAAGACCCCTACATAGCCGAAAGCCTCAGACTCGGAGATCAAGCTCGAGAAGATCTGGCTATGCTTTTGCTCACCAAGAGGGCTATGGAGAGCTTATCACATCTGGAAAAAATATGCGAGCTAAAAATCCACCCCCAACATCAGGGTTGGAAAAGACACTATATAATAGCACTAGCTGGATTGAAAATTTATGTAAGAAAACCACAGACACAGTGAGCAGCTTTAGCCAGGATAAAACAGTGAAACTGTGAGTCAAGATGAATTTGAACCACACAGTTATCTTTTCACTTTGGCTGGAGCTGAGATCAGCTGGCTCCAGAGTTTAAGATCAGGGGCTAGGGGTGGGGCAGATGACCTCACTTAACCTAAATCTGTGGCAGACAGTGGCCAGTGCCATCCAATAGAGATGTGCTCTACTGAAAACCAGGCCAGAGGTCCCTAATTCATTAATTGGTGGACAGAACCTTCACAATACCAGCACAGGTTTTTATCAGCTTAGACACCAATAGATCTGTACTTTAGAATCTTACTTATGGAGAAACACTTGTAAATCTGTGTGTACAGAGAATGGATCTTCAGGTGGATAAAAGGGTGCATTCACAAGGTATATATCCCAGCTGAAAAGCATCCTTGTGACAGATTAACACTTTTATGTGAGATCAGCCATTCCCAAGATACACTTTTAAGATAAAAGGTACACATTGTACACTAAGGTGCTTTCAGACTTACAGCAGCTTGTCACTCTCCAGTCTTGATCTCTACCTGTGTGTTCAGCCAGGACAACAAATTACCTTCATGCCTGAAGAGCAGAATAACATGCTGGTATTCCACATGTTTCTACTAGTCTAAAGACAAAGTATACTGAACGTCTTTACAGTGGAATAGGGTGATAATTTGGTTAAATTTATTCAAAAAATTCTCAGGGACAAGTTCATAAAATGTCAAATAGAGACTCTAGAAATATTGTAAATACTTTTCAATGACTTTTATAACAATTTAAGCAGTTATTTGTGCTGCATCATCCAGAACTATTAATGGATTCAGCAAAGCACTGGAATTTCACATTTTGATGATAATATTCCATGTAATGTATGTGCAAATACTTCCAGCATTTCAAATTTTAAAAAGTTCAGATTTGAAACCAAATTAATAAACATTCTCTTTAATTACTATTGAAATATGCAGGTTTAGGTCATTCAGAGTTAGTTGGTTTTGATATTCAGCTGTCATATTTATAATTCAAACATATGAGGTTGAGTTTTTGGAGATGTTCCAGTCCAAATTTGAGTCCATATGTGAGTCACCAGTATAGTATCTGTAAAAAAATTCAAGCATATTTGTGTTCAAACTCCAGTTCTATCACTTCTTACCTCTGTAAGCTTGGGCAAGTAATGTACTTCCTCTGAGACTCCATTTCTTCCTCTGTAAAATGAGGATGTACTACCTACCTCACGGCTGTTTGAAGATTGTCAGAGCACAAATTCTTAAATCATTGAAAACATAATTCTCATGTGAATAGATGATGAGTTAAGTGCCATTTAACTCATAAGCAGAATAACAGAGCAGTTTAAAAAGAGCAAATGTTAAGAACTGGAATTTAAGTAATCAGTGGGAAAGGCATTGATGAAATGGGGTTGCAAAGTAAGATCTAAAACTGGTTAGTATCCTAAAGGGAAATAACCTTGGAGGTATCTTTATATAATAACTATAACCTTGGAGGTAAATTTCTCTATCAGAAAACAAAAATAAATCACCATCATGCCTTATCAATTTTCTACAAATCAGCCTCCAACTTTACAGAATCCTTAATCTGGTCCTTATTGAATTATTAGTCAAAGTTATATTTCCCAAGATAGTCAAATGGCCCTTGGGTGGGCTTGATGGATAATGGGATAGCATGATATTAATGGATCACACTATCCTTTTTCTTATTTTTGGCCTTAATTTCCAAGTCTGGGATAACTTCCTGAATGGGATCAGATGAGATATGTATAAAAGAGCCTAATACAGTGCTTTAATCATAGTAAATGCTCATAGATATCACCTGCTCTCCTATAGTCTGTGTAGACTTATCCAGATGTTAGTTTTCAGTGTCTAATTTGTCATTAGTTTCACTGTGTTTTCTTGCCTTTTGTACCATTTTTGAAAGATTTGAAAACTTTCGGTAAATATTTTGGCACTATTGGTGTTTGATGTTTAGTCTCTTTATTGGAAACTCATTGGGAAGAGTTTTTGTTACATTGATCAACCGATTTTTTTTCTCTCCTTTACATGCCTAAGGAAAATGTACATCATTCTTGGGATCAGAGTCAAGAATAAAATGAACCAATTTGACCTATGATTAAGGAATGGGAAAGATTAGGAATGGCCCACGTTAGCAAATTCAGTTCAAATTAAATAATGCTGTTTATAAACAGAAAATGTGCATAGCTGTGAGAGAAACACATTTGGCCCCATGAGATCCAAATAAACTCACACATGCATTGCAAGGTCATTCAAGTGCCAGGGATTATTTTGAACCTGAAGATAGAAAAGCCTGAGGGGTGATGGTGAGGCACTGGGGAATAGTAAAATTTAATTTTATATAAACATTATCAGATTATTTGGAAACAAAAAGTTCTATATTTAGGACTAAAGTTGATAACTATGTGTTTTTAAAGTCTCTGTCGAAGTTTTGAGTTCTTATAGGCAATTACAAATTGTGTTTCCCAGAGGAGGGATCAAGATGGTGGAATAGGAGGACGTGGAGCTCACCTCCCCATACAAACACATCAAAAAAAAAAAAAAAAAATCTACATATGGGACAATTCTCAAGGAAAACTAATTGGAAACTAGCAGAACTCCTATACAACCAAAGCTGCAAGAAATACCTCCATATAACAAGGTAGGACAGAAAAAAAGCATAGGGTTGGGACTCCCACCCCTGAGTGGAATCTGAAAGGAAAAGAAGTTCCACATCAGTGGACCCTTGCCTGGGGAAGTGAGCAAGATGAGCCACAATCTAGATGTCCTAGTCCTGGGGAACAGCACAAAAGAGACAAGTCCTGTTGGCTACTGGGAGAACTGCTGGGACAGATAGATGGGCTGGAGAAGTCCAGATTCTACTCCAAGGAGTGTGCACATGCTGTCTCACCAACAATCATGGCAGAGAGAATTGTACTGGCAGCTGCCACCTTGCTGCACTCCCCAATCTGAATGGGGCAAACACCCCAGTACCATTCACTCCACATCATAGCTTGGCCTGAGATCTGGCCCAACCAGCCCTGGGAAAAGACTTGGTATAGCTACACAGAGACAGACTGGGATCTGGGGTGTGATTCAGTTAGGGCAGTGTTGGTCATTGACAGCATGTGCTTGGGTGCCACTGCAGGAGCATGCCACAGTCTCGCAGCCCAGTGAGTGTTCCAGCTCCACCCACTCCACACTGCAGCTTAACACTGGATCTGGGATAGACAGGTCCTGGGAGATGTCTGCCACAGAGGCAGCCCAGATCTCTGGCAGCAGTTCAATCACCTCAATTCCTGCAGCCACAAAGCCCCGATCCCAGCCCTAAAGTAGCAAATGCTCTGGCCTGGACACTCCACACCACAACCTTGCATTAGATCTAGGACGAACAGGGGAAGGGATATGACCTTGGGTTGCATCCCAGTGGAGCTGCAGAGGCCCACACAGGCAGCACATTGATCCTCTGTGAGTGCACAGGCATCACTTGCTTTAGCAATCACAGCCTTTGGGGAGGGGCATGCACTCAGGGGAAATGGAGCCTGATTGAGCCCAAGCATCAGGGCTTTCACTCTAACTATTGGGGACCAGACCTCACCCCTGGCAGAATGGTGACAGCCACAGAGCAGAGAGGAAGTCCTACCTTACATCCTGCACAGACTTTAGACCCAACTTCAGTGACACTCCCTATCAAGGGGAAAACAGCCAGCACACCCTAAGGAAAGATGTGGCTGGTGTCTATATCAAAACCAACCCTCTCACCAAAGATATTACAGTCTACACAGGGATGCTCCCACATAAAAATATCCTTCAAGCCCACAAAAGATAACAGTTCTGCCTAAATTCAGAGAGATACAGAAAGTTAGATAAAATGAAAATACAGAAGCTACTCCCAATAAAAAGAGCAAGAGAAATCCCCTGAAAGAACAAGTTATGAAACAGAGCTCACCAGTCTACCAGATCCTAAGTTTAAAAAGGTGGTAATAAAAATGCTAACTGAATTAAGAAAGATTATTGGTAGAAATGCAGATCATTGCAACAAGGAACTAGAAGCTACAAACATGAACCACCAAAAAGGGATAATTCAGTTTCTGAGATAAAAAGCAATCTAGAATCAATGGATAGCTGACTAAATGACACAGAACAAATAAGTGATCTGGAAGATAGAATAATGGAAATCACCCAGTGAGAACAGCAGACAAAAGACAAATGAAAAAAATAAAAGCAACATATGATATCTATGGGATAATGTAAAACATGCCAACCTATGCATAACAGGGGTTCCAGAAGGAGAAGAGAGAGAAGGGTATCAAAAATATATCTAAAGAAATTGAAAATTTCCCAAATCTAAAGAAGGGAACAGATAACCTCATACAGGAAGCACAGAAGGCCCCAAACAGACCCATGCAAGACATATCATAATTAATATGGCAAAAGTTAAAACAAGGATTCTAAGGCAGCAAGAGATAGTCATTTACAAGGGAACCCCCCCCCCCCATAAAGCCATCAGTTGATTTCTCTACAGAAACTTTGAATATATTGTGCCACTCACTTCTGGCTTGCAAAGTCCTGAAAGGGAAAAAACTTGCAACCTGGGATATTCTATCCAGCAGCATTATTATTTAGAAAGAGAGATAAAGGATATCTCAAACAAGCAAAAACTAAAAGAATTCAGCATACTAAACCTACCCTAAAAGAAATATTGAAGGGTCTTCTCTAAATAGAAAAGAAGCAAGAATATATAGGAAAGGGAAAATCCCAATATGAAATTAAAATATATAGTAAGGATTGAAGTTCACTTAAATAAGCCAGTACATAGATTAAAAGATAAATGAAAGAAATTGTAAAAGCTATTATAACTAAAATAAATAGTATAAGTAAAAGCATGAAGGACATCAAAAACAAAATATGAGGGAGAGGAGTTAAAAAATAGGTCTTTTAGAATGTATTTGAACTTAAATTAGTATCAATTTAAAGTAAGTAGATATAGTTATGGGTTAGCATACATGAGCCTCATGGTAACCACAAATCAAAAAACTACAATAGTCACAAAAACCAGAAAGAAAGGAATTCAAATATACCATAACAGAAAATCATCAAACCCAAACAGGATAATCAGAAAGAAGAAATGAACCATAAAGTACAAAAAGACTGGAAAAACAAGGAATAAAAAGGCAATAAGTATATATACTTATCAATTATCAATAAATACTTTAAATTTCAATGGAATAAGTGTTCCAATTAAAAGACATAGAGTGGCTGATTGGATTAAAAAACTAGACCCTTCAATACTCAGCCTACGAGAGACTCATGTCAGAGTAAAAGATACACACAGCCTGAAAGAGGATGGAAAAAGTTACTTTGTGTCAATGGAAACAAGAAAGTGGGGGTAACAATACTCATATCAGACAAAATAGACTTTAAAAAAAGGCTATAAAGAAAGACATGGGAGGGCATTACATACGATAAAAGGATCAATACAAGAAGATAATATTAAACTTGTTACTATATATGCACCCAATACTGGAGCACCTAAATATATAAAGCAAATACTAAGAGACATGCAGGGAGAAACTGACAATAATACAGTAAGAGTAGGAGACTGTAACAGCTCACTGGCATCGATAGATCACTCAGAAAATCAATAAGGCAACTGAGGCCCTAAATGAAACAATAGATCAGTTGGACTGAATTGATATCTGCAGGACACTACATCCAAAAAACCCAGAATACATATTCTTTTCAACCACACAAGGAATATTTCCCAGGAAAACCACATGCCAGGTCACAAAACAAATCTCAACAAACTTAAGGTTACAGAAATTATTTCAAGTAACTGTTCTGATCACAGCAGTATAAAGGTAGAAATCAACTACAGAAAGAAAAATAGGAAAGGAACAAACACATGGAGACTAAACATGCCAATAAAAAAACCAATGGGTCAAAGATGAAATCAAAGAAGAAATCAGGAAATACCTCAAGACAAAAGAAAATGAAAACTCAACTTTACAAGATCTATGGGATGCAGCAAAAGCTGTTCTAAGAGGGAAGTTCGTAGTGATACAGGCCCCCATCAAGAAACAAGAAAGATCTCAAATAAACAACATAGCCTATCATCTAAAAGAATTAGAAAAAGGACAAAGCCCACAGTCAGTAGGAGGAAGGAGATAAAGATTGGAAAGGAAATGAGTAAAATAAAGATAAAAATAACAAAAGGGTAATGAAAACAAGAGCTAGTTTTTTGAAAAGATAAACAAAATTGACAAACTTTTAGCCAAGCTCACCAAGAAGAAAAGAGAGGATCCAAATAAAATAAGACATGACAGAGGAGCAATAATCAATGCTATAAGAGAATAATATGAACAGTTATATGCCAAATAAATCACAAGAGAATACTACGAACAGTTATATGCCAAATAAATTGGACAATCTAGAAGAAATGGACAAATTTCTAGAAACATACAGCCTGTTAAGAGTGACTCAAGAAGAAACAGATAATTTGAGCACACCAATCACTAGCAGTGAAATAGAATCTGTTTAAAACAAACAAACAAACAAAAAAATACCTTCTGGCTAACAAATGTCCACCACTGGAGGGAATTCTACCAAACATATGAAGAAGAATTTATAGTGACCATTCTCAAACTCTTCCAAATAATTGAAGGATGACTCCCAAATTCATTCCATAAGGCCACCCATTTCACTGATAGTAAATCAAAAAAAAAAAAAAAGATACTACAAAAAAAGAAAATTACAGGCCAATGTCTTTGATGAATATAGATGCAAAAATCTCCAACAAAATATTAGCAAACCAAATGCACAATACAAAAAAAGGATCATACACCAAGCTGGATTCATTCCAGGGTCACAAGGATGGTTCAACATATGCAAATCAATGTGATACACCACATTAACAAAAGGAAAGATAAAAAACCACATGATCATCTCAATAGACTCAGAAAAAGCATTTGACAAAATTCAACATCCATTCAAGATAAAAACTCACCAAACTGGGAATAGAGGGAACATATCTCAACATAATAAAGGCCACTTACAACAAAACCACAACCAACATAATACTTCAATGGTGACAAGCTGAAAGCTTTCCCTTAATTTCAGGAAAAAGACAAGGATGCCCACTAGTATCACTTCTATTCAACACAGTATTGGAAGCCCTAGCCACAGTAATTAGACAAGAAAAAGAAATAAAAGGTGCCCAAATTGGAAGGGAAGAGGTAAAAGTTTACTATTTGCAGATGACATGATACTCTATATAGAGAACACTAAAGTCTCCACACAAAAACTATTAGAACTAATACATGAATTCAGCAAGGTAGGAGGATACAAGGTTAACATACAGAAATCTGTGGCATTTCTATACACTAACAACAAAGTATCAGAAAGAGAAACTAAGGAAACAATCCCATTTAACATCACATAAAAAAAAATAAAACCTAGGAATAAACCTACCTAAGGAGGCAAAAGACCTGTACTCCAGAAACTATAAGACACTGATGAAAAAGTAAAGATGACACAAACAAATGGGAAGATATACCATCTTATTGAATTGGAAAAATCAATATTGTTAAAATGACGACACTACCCAAGACAATCTACAGATTCAATGCAATCCCTACCAAATTAAAAATGGCATTTTTTTCACAGAACTATAAGAAATAATTTAAAAATGTGTATGGAAACACAAAAGAACACAAATTGCCAAAACAATCTTGAGAAAGAAGAACAGGGCTGGAGGAATCATGGTCTTTGACTTCAGACTGTAATACAAATCTATAGTAATCAAAGTAGTATGGTACCAGCACAAAAACAGACACATAAATCAATG